>NC_135715.1:110606442-110912942 GCF_964656455.1 Halichoerus grypus
ACAAGGTGAAACTTTCCTGTTCCCTAATTTATGTAGTAAGATTCAATTTTCTTTCCATATCTTTGTGTCGAGCTGAATTCTTTCTTTTTTGTGTGTGTCTTTCTCTCTTCAGTTTGGATATTTGGGGGAGAGAGAGAGGCTTCATTCAGCTTTATTTATTTATTTATTTTTGAGACATCAGACAAGCTGCTATCAGCACATGGATGCCAAGATGGTCCGTTAATGAAGAATTGTGGTTTAAGAATTTCAACCAAAGGATTAATGTATTAAAGTGAATAATAGCATCAAGGCAGTAGCAAAGATGATGATCAGAGTTGGTGAAAGAGAGATTATTGATCATCTGGCCCTATCAGTCACAAACAGGGAGGAGGAAAACAAAAGAGAGGAAAAGGAGATTAAAGAAACGAAATATAGTTTAGTAATGCCAGTTGATTCTGTTGCTAATTATAAATCTTTGGCAAGAAGCCTTTGGTTATACAGTGACACTCCACTTATCTGGTGGTCAGATTTCCAACAATCTTTACCACCCAGAACACAGTGGAGTTCCTGGAATTGTACCTCTCAAAGCTTTGACTATGTAAGAGCAACTTTATTTGCTGGAGATGTTCTGCTATCTCCTGGGAAGTTGTTGAATTAATTTGTGTATGCATTTAAGATTGCTTATTTACTATACTTGGATGTCTGGATTTTTTTAAGCCACTGTAAGTTTTTCCCAGGTTATCAAAAAAAGGCAGTGTCAGGGGTGGGGTGGAAAAGCACCGGGAAAGAGGAAGGATGTGCAGTTAAGCAGGCTATAAAATAAATATACATGAATAACCATTGTTTGATGGAAAACAAGTACTCTAAAAGAGGACTTGCTAAATTGTCTTGACTCTTTAGAAGAAGAAAAGAGAGCTCTTAGCTGTGGAGCCCAAGGAAGTCATCATGGAGAAAGGACATTGGTATTGGGCCTAATGGGATATATAAGATTTGAAGAGGACTAGAAGATGGGCATTGGGGAAGACATCGGGTAATAAGAGGAAAGCAGGGATATCTGAAATCACTAATGAAGTGTTGAGCTTAGCTCAGTTTTGTTAAATCATAAGGTGATCTCTGAGAGTTGTAGAAAATGAGTTTGAAATGACAGATAAGCACCAGGCTATGGAGAATTTTGAATGCCAGACTGAGGCATTGGTATTAATAGCATCCAGGGAGTATGAAAGAAAGTGATCAGAGTTGGTGAAAGGGAGGTTATTGTTCACCTGGCTCTATCAGTCATAAATAGGAAGGAAGAAAACAAAAGAGACTCCAGTGTAGTCAGTTGGAGCTAATTAAAGTGTGTGGTCAGTGGTGATGCATCAGAGTTAGGGGCTGTAGGAAGTGGGAGGTCCAGGAAGGTGCCCAGACTTCTGACTCTATAAAGTGGTGGTCTCGTTACTGAAATGGGAAACACAGAGGATAAGCATATTGGGAGAGTGGAGGCAGTGGTATATTTTATACGGGCAATGTATGCTCTTGCTCATGAGCATCCATCAGACGGCTAGCCTGCTATGGGGGAACAAAAGATGGGGAGGCTGGAGAGAGATTTGAAGTCAGAAAGCAAAAGAAAATGCAATTCAAAAGTAAATGTTATAACTCAAAGATTGGATGGAGTTATTAAGAGAAGGTAAAGAATGAAAGAATGAGGAATAAGGACAGATTCTTAGAATCCACAGCAGTGGGAGAGCAGTATGGAAGAGTCTGAGAAGTTACAGTGTACGATAAAAAAGGACGACTGTTGTAGACTGTGGTATTGTGGGAAATGGAACATGAAGGGTGGTAGAGGAAGGGGAAGGAGAACAAACACACAGTGTGTATTAACAATATATCAGATCTGGATGTACCCAATATTATTTAATTTTCACGGGCATCCTATTAGAGATAGACTCTTATACTCATTTTACCGAGGAAGAAATTGAGGTTGGGTAATGTGGCCGGGGTTACACAGGAAGAAAACAGTCATGCTCAGCCCCGTTCAACTCCAAAGTCCATGCTTTTGCCCTGTTCAGTGCTGCAACAGGTTAATTTATTAGACAAGGAGAAAAGGGTGTTTGATTTGTGACCTTTAGTAGAGCTGTGAGTGCGGAAGACATATTTTCAAAGGATAAAAAGTAAGTGGGTGAGGGATTCAGGATGGCACCTGCCACGTAATGAGGAACTGTTGTAGCTACTGAAGATATAGCGATATAGGACCTAGTCCTTACACTCAGGGAACTTCCTAACTGGGAGAAGCAAAACACACATCTAGATTATCTTTATATGAGGTGGCATCTGCTCTGAGAACACAGACAGTTTAACCTTTCAAAACACAACGTGAAAGCTTGATAAAAAAGTGAAATGAAAGGAGAAAAGAGAAATAAGGTTTTTTTTTTTCTTTTTAAGATAATGTACATGTGCAGATGTTTGTTTGTAGACTGACTGAAGGATCTAGTGGTGAGGAGCTCATTGAAGATGTTAAAGCAAGAGCAGATCAGAGAGGGATGGGGACCAAGGACATAAGAAGTAGGGTTAGTGGCTGTAGTTGTCTTGAGAAAAAAAAAAGAGGGGATAATCTGTTATTATCCAGGGATATATTAAACGGATGCCCATTACTACCTTACGCCTACCCTATGGAAAGAACTAGGCTTGAGAACATTAACTTAAAATTTTGTATGTGATTAATATGGCTTGTTAGGCAGGCTACCCTGCCACCTTTGGCTGCCTTTGGCTCTCCATATGTAGAGGGCATAATCTCTGGGCAGGCAAGACCAAGGTAGAGAACGGTTTTTTCATATATTTGCACCCAGAAAGTGGAAATTGAAAACTGCATCCAGGGCAAATAGAAGAGTCTGAAAATAATTACGTCAGTTGCAAATTATGGCTTATTTTCAAACAAAAGGCCAAACACACAGATCCATAAATTGTCTAGAAAAAAAATCCATTTTGTTTCGTCATCACTGTTCTAATTTTAAGGAGTAAATAATTTCAGTACATTACAGTACTGTGATTAGAGGCTACAAGAGCTGTGTCCAGAAAAAGCATTTATCTTCCTCATCAGAGACTTCTAAGAGGAAAAACAAATTTTGTGCTCCTGTACTAGACTAACTTTGGTAGATTGATAGGTCATCTCATTGTTTAAGGGCTATAGACAATAATCAGGAGTCATGTCTTCATGGTGTTCTTTATAAGCACTTCTCCTTCCTAAATTGTGTTGTACATTCCCCATTCACCTATGTCCTTATTGTTTTCCTTATAGGATTGAGGCTATGGTGAGAATGAGAGAGCCTTCCTCTCTCTCTCTCTCGTTTTTATTATTTTTGATACATTACCATTTCTTATTAGCATCTCTACTTCGGAGAAAATGTTTTAATAATGTGTTTTGCCAGAGCAATAAATGCTATTTGATTCTTAATGTAGAAAGATAGGTGTGAGACTCAGTGGTACTCTAAAAAGTCACCTAGAAAGAATGATTTGTGTTTGCTAATTTTTGACACATCAAATCTTAAATTTCTGCTTTCCATTGGTATAAATATTTATTATTTCAATTCTAATAACAATGTAAAAGTATGCAAATAGTTTATTTTTTAATCATACAATAATAGTCACGTGCTCTGCAATACCAGTAATCACAGGTTTGTCAATTTACTGGAAACAATAATGACTTGACTTTATTTAGAGCCATATTAAAGGGAGTAAGCTCTTGACTTGGTGACCTAGTTTAGTTGTTCAACTCATACTGAGACTCTGTGACTAAAGATTCATGCATGGAATTGAGATTAAAAGCAGCCATAAATCAGGTGTCGAGCAAAATGTCTTCTATTTTGTAGGAAACATAACAGTTTCTTTGTTAACCCAATATTTTATGACAAGTGTAACATTTGGTCATTAATGTCACCATCTCTCTTTACCACCAAGAGCATTTTAGCGAAATTGACCAATGCTATACGGATTTGCTTCTGGACATATGGAAAAAAGAGATTAAGAGGTCAGCACTGATTTTTAAAAGCAATAATAATCTAACAGTGAATTCCAAAAATAGTAATGACATTTTATTTTATGTTTTGAAAATGTAAGCTTTATAACCTCTGCTATTTCCATCTGTGATAGGGTGAAACCCTCTCGCCCACCCCAAAATGACCCACAACCCACATGTTATAATCCTATGTTTTGAAACGCACATAATGATTTTGGCCTTTTTTACTGAATCACACAGCTGTGGTCCATTCACATTTTATCCTAGTATCATAATGTTGTAATTCAACTCAACAGAGTGCGATAATAATCTACAATCTTTTACCATATATGATAGTTTTCTTCATCTCTTTCTCCTTGATTTCAGGGCTATTTATCTAATTTGGGGAATTTTTTTCTCTCCATTTTTTCCACAGTTTTCTCAAATTACCTCCTTTTTACTTTTTTCTCTTTTACTATTTCCCTCACCCCTGCTTACTCATATTATGTTCTTTTATGCAATTTTATTTTATAACACCAACTATAATAATGCCATGTATTCTCACTAAGTGAGTCAATTCTCAAGGTATGGGTTCAAGAGAGTACTCATTAAAAAAAAATCACATGCCTACTATTATGTTGGTTACTGGTACTAATTTTTCTTACTCCCATTGTTCATAAGTATTGGTTGCTAAATGAAGGCAAGTATCTTTAAGTAATGCATTCCTTTCCAGAGGTTTTTAGGTTGTAACCCTAAGAAATATTTCAGGACCCTACTAAGAGGCTCTAACCATGGACTGTGGTGGATAGGTCAGATTGAAGCCCAAGGGCATAGCCATATCGTTATGACAATAGTTTAAGTAGTTAAGAAGCTCAAGGACCAACAAGTGAGAATGTAATTCTCCATCAAGATTGCCAGCTGTTTTTAAGTGTTTGGAGACCAAGATGAAGACCACAAGAAGCAGTGGCAGATTGTCAAAGCAATGATGCAGAAGCCTACCATTACCATTATGAGCCACAAGAGGTACAACTGTGTTTCCTACAATGATGAAATCCTAGTTGAGCTCATTGAAAGCTTTGGTATAATTAGTTTGTGAACATTTCTAGAATCCCAAACTTTTTTTTTTTTTTAAGGAAAATAATTATCTGAATATATAGCAAATGAAATAGTGTCTGTATTTGTGAGCGAAAACTGGGATAGAAAATCATTTGCCCAGTTCTCTTGCTGGCTCAAACATTCTTAATGAGATTTGTGGGTTATATAGTGGAACTGGTAACGGGGCATACTGTGAAAAAGAAATGCAGGAAACAGAAAACTTTGCTCCAAAATGCTTTACTTTAGACCTGAATGTAGATATGTGTTTTTCTACTGGTAAAATTTAATAAGGCAGAAACATTTATCAGAATTCTTATTTTAAGTCTACCTCCACTCAAGGCAGTTTTAAAGATTATGACAGTAATCTGAAACTTGAATTTTATGCAAATCTGTCTAAGCTGGAATAGTTATGCTAATACTGGAAGAAAGGTATTATCACTTTTATTCATCTTACTTTTAGTGAATTAGACCCTTTTTATTAAATAACAAAACTCTTACTTACAAAATGACAAATAGAATCCTGGCTTAAGGTGGATGGCTATTAAAATAACCCTTGCCTAAGCAACAAAATTATACATATTCTACCCCACCTTATATAATAATTTTTCTCCTGAAATAGTCTTTCTGGGCTCTACTAGGAGATTCAGTGTATGGTTCCAACAAGAAGGTTATATATAAGGCGGTAGTTAGGAGTATAGGCTTAGAGGTTGGAAAGAAATGGGTTCAAATACTAGCTCTTACATATAGTAATATGTACAACCTTAGATAAAAAACTCTGGAGCCTTTTTTCCCTGTAAAATATCTAATACCTTGGGTTGTCGAGAGGATTACATATGATAATACCTGCAAATTTCTTAACACGCTACCTGACGTTTAGTAAGGATTCAAGAAATAAGAACTATTATGATTGGAATTATTGTGAGTCATTGCACAGTGTTAGATAATTATCTGTTAATTTATATTGTGTAATTTTGCTTTTCCTAAGATGCTCTGTTTTAGCTTTTTAAATAGCCCTCGTGGGGTCAGAGTTTACTATATTTTGGCAGCCAGTGTTTACTGTGTTTTGGGAAGCATTTTATACATGGTAGAAAGACATACTAGTCTAAGAAGAGCATTCAATGTAAATGAAGGGTTTTATATTTTCACCAGGGATACACATGATCACCTTGTACAAACTTCTTATCTAGTAGATGATAACAGGGGAGTAGTGGAGTAAAATTATTTGATAAAATGACTAGAATTGTAAGTGGAATCCAAGACTCTTGACGTTTGGTTCTGTAGTATATGGCTCCTCTTTACAATTCTTATTTCCTTGAGGATTATAGGAAACATCCATTAAAATGTGCCCCTATAAAAATTTCTTATATTGAATGCTATTTCCAAATTATAAATGGTATGTATACTAGTCTTATTTGAGATATTTCCAATACTATTCAGTTATGAGAAGTAAGTGTTTGACTCTATAAATTCCTGTCAAAGGGAAGTCTAATGCTTGGTAATGAAAGGGTCTTCTTCACAACCTTGATGCTACCGTCTGGGTTATTCCTGACTTATTTTTCTCATTTCACACCTTATGTTTTAAGTGATTCTTGGTTGCTCAGTACTTAGGAAATGCCAAATGTCTTGAGAGTGCCACCAAGCATGGTTCCATCAGTATGTCTGGAGGTGGCCCAAAACCCCAGCTCACTGTGAAAATTGCCATGACATCACTGCCCAGGCTCTATCTCCCTAGGATAAATAGTGAACTTCAGTTTCCATTGCTGTCCATTTAGTGCCTAAACTGAATGGATGCACATTTCTTATTCCTAGAGTTGAAAAGCAATGGAAAAAAATACTTAAGTAGTCCACTGCTGAAAACAAGAGGCTTATACTTAGGGTGGATACACATTTCTGGGATTTTATTAGAGGTTATGCAACCAATTTTGGCTTCAGTTGTATTGTTTACTTTCCTTAACATGACATAAGAAAGATAGGGTTCAATAAGTGGAGAATATAAATCAGTGTACCTGGCTATTTACATTGTGAGACTAGAACTGTGATTAATGTGCTGACTGCTGTTATGTAAAACCAAACTATTGAAATCACACAGATGATTTAAGGTGGATTAATATCCTGAAGCTGTATTTTTAGTGACTTATTAAGGGTATGAATTATTTTGACCATCTTAATGATTTACAGGGTTATCAGCAACTCTGACAATAGAACGGGAAAATTTCTTAAGATGATAGAAAATGAGATAAATGGTTTTAGTTCTATCAAATTTGTGTCAATAATTTTCAGCTGTGTATTTCATGGGGGGGTGTTAGCATTGTTTCATCTCAGTTGTGTTATTTAGAATGTGTTGTCAGTGCCATGAAGCTTTCACACGGCACTTTGCATTCTATAATCACGTGTCTCCCATTTCACGACCAAGAAATCCACATAAAAGTCCCATAAATCACATAAGAAAACTGTTCTGGGCAGTCTCACTGTGTCTAGGGTGTTATTCGTAATACTAAATATTTATGACTTGAGGCCCTTCAAGACCTTCTCTCTTCCAGGAAAATACATTGTCATGCATTGTGATCAGCACTTCAAATGCTAACTCCTTTGATACAATCTTTATAATAACCTAACAAGGTAGGCCTTATGCCCATTTTATAGAAAAAGGAAATTGAGGCATGGAAAGGTTAAGCAAATCAGAAAATATCCTAGGCCAATCTGATGCCAAAGCCTGTTCTTAACCAGTGCTCTAGATTGTCTGTGCTATAGGGGTCAAGCCTTAGCTCCTTCTGCATTTAAAAATCCTCCCATCTCACTGGCTACCTTTATTCTCACTTCTAATTAAAACTATGGGTAAGCTCCCATTCGTCATTCAGTTATCTTGAATTAGCTGGCTGACTTCTTACCTTTGAGCCTAGCTCTGACCTTATTGCTCTTAGGAGACCCAGACACCTTGTGTTAGAGGTATCTTCTACTTGTGGGGTTGTTCTTGCTGTTTAATTGATTTGAAGAGGGATATTGATCACTTTCCTAATCGATTTACACTTGGGGAGTCAGAGTGACAAAGTAGCAAGAGCCGAGATACGGAGTAAGATCAAAGTAGATTCAAATCCTGGACCTTGTGCTTGTGGCTTCATCACTTCAGGCAAATTTTCGTATCTCACTGAGCCTTCCTTTCTCAGAAGATATGATTTCTATAAAGATTTAGCGGAGGAATATAGAGCAAAATAATCTGGAAAATTAGTTTCTTTTCTACCTAATTGGTTCAAAGTATTGGCATATTTTTTTATTCTTATTACTGCTTAAAATATCTCCTTCATTATTTATTATTTAATACTCAGTCTACCTCTACATGTATGATCTGCATTGTGGTGCGTTTGAACTGGGGACTTTGTCAGAGTTTATGAGGGTATTAGAAATGTAAGTGCCACTAGGACCATGTCCAGTATGACAGAGAAATTTACTGTCCCCAGAAAATTCAATTGTTCTCCTACATTCACCTCCCTCAGTAAGTCAGGCAGGCCCATCTGACTACTTCTGGCCAATGGGCTGTGAGGGGAAGTAATGTGATTTTCTTCCAGGTAAAACGCATTTATGAGCTGGTACATGGTCTTTCAGCTCTCTCCCTGGATGTGGATTGTTCCTTTTGACATCATTACAAGATAAAAGTAGCCCAAATCCCTGTGACATCGATTAGAAGCCACCAAACCCATAAAGGATCTAGGATGAGCAATCACCAGACCTTTTTAATTATGCGGAGATTCTGTGGAGTGTTTGTTATTGCAGCATGGCCTAAGCTAACTTTACTAATACAAGCAGCATTTGGAAAAGTCTGTTTTTTTACATGGTAGGGAAACAGGTAGATAGAAAATATTAGAGGAATTGCGATAGATTACCCAAGTAATCTAAGTAAACACCTAATAGGAAAAATCACTGTTACCAGTAATAATGTGGTTCTCTCTATAGAGAAAAAATTTTTTCTAACATTTTTTAAATGAAAAAAAAATATATCACATTTAATTTTTTTTTTCTTTTCTTCCCCTAACGTTTTTAAAGCAACTGTTTGCTCATACTGAATATTTTCCTATAGGATTAAAGATTGATTGAGACCAGCCCATGCTTGGTATAAAACTCTTCAATAAAAAGAAAACCAAACCAAACTGATTATATCATAGTGGTCAAGTTAATGCTTTGTCTAATCCAGGATTCACAACTCTTATATTGTCAAAAATAAATATTGTGAAGCAAGAGTGGGAATTCAAGAGTAGAAGTGTTTATTACTGAAGATTATCTATAGCAACAGTCGAATTTACAAAAAAAAATGTTTATGAAAGTTTCACAATTCAGTTATTTCACTTTTTGTAATGACAAAATCAGAGTAATGACCCAATCATCCCATCAACATCATAGCAATTTCCCTATAATTGGTTGTATAACTTGGACCGCTACTGTGTGCGGCAGGACAGTTGTATATTGGAATGCTTTAACTCCTCAGACCTTCCTTAGTTAATCTGCCCAAATATTTGTATTTGATAGTGTGGAGACACAGATAAGTTTTTATTTCATATTCTGTATGATTTGATTTCGACTTTGTGGTTGATGAGTGGATAACATTTAAAATATATATGAGATTCTTATAGATTACATTCATTTGATGAAGCTTTGGGTTTAATTGGAAAGGTCAAAAAGGTATTTCACATTATTCTTTAGTTATACATTTCTATGCCTAAAAGTTTAGTTATTGTTGTTTTGTTAGTGATGATATGATAAATGAGCAAGATAAAAGTGAGTGGAATATACCAGAATGACTGTTGGGCTTGAAGTCAGGAGTCCTGTGGTTTGCTCCTGGCTTTCTTATAAACGCATTTTGTTACCCGAGTGAACTTGGGCAGGTTATATAATTGTTCTGGGCTTTATTTTCTTTATCTGTAGAGTAAAGATACGAATACTCTCCAGAGTTAAACTCATAGAGTCAATGCAAGTATCAGATTAACTAAACTTTGTGAAAATGGCTTAATGATACACAAATGTTGTATTTACATTTTTTTTAAACTTGTAGACAAATATATAAGTAAGTGATCAATTTATTTGGTGAGTCAATTCTCTTGGTCCTTTGTCTTCTAACTTCCATTAAATCTGTTCCCAGTCTCCTCTTGCAGCATTTCCTGACCTTTCACCCCATCCCCAAATCTTGACCAAATGCCCCTTATCTATGCTCCAGAGAACCCTCTGCATAACTACGTTATAGCACTTACTGCATTACATGGACAGGATATGTGTCTGCTTGTCTCCTCTACTAGATAGTGGAGTTCTTGAGCGCTGTTGCAATGCAGTTTGTATTTTTGTATCTCTCAATCCCAGGATAATGCTTGGTAATGTTGTTGATGCTCCTAAATGTTTACCAAATTGATCATAAAGCTTGGAGACACTATGATGACTACTATATTTTTAAACAAATACTCTCATTGAAAAATATTATTCTACTTGCCTGGTTGACAATTTATAATAAATAGGACATTGCAATTTCGAGTTGGAAACCTTTTAATTTCTTAATTAGCTTCATACAATTTATGTTACACCTAGTAGAAAGCATTAAGAGGGTAATTATTTTTTTTTGCTTCTAATATTACTAGGAATATTTTTTGCATAACATGAAAATTCCTTGCAACTTTTTCCTTTTAAAGTTCTATGAAGCATTTTATGGAATGGCAACCTGCCAAATGGTGATCCATTTTCTCAAAAACATCGTTTGAGACCTTGCCAACCAGGCACACTGAGCTTATCTACTGCATCATAGTACAGTCACATAATTCGTGCAAAATTATGTTTGACATTAAATTATAAACCCTTAGCGTAATAATAAAAAAATAAATAACCCTAAAAGCAAATTAAAAATATGTTTTCACTGGAGCAGGTTATTAGCCCACTGGAAACTTGATCTGTAGTAGTCAATCCATGGGCATGCTTCCATTTCTGGAGGGGTTTGAAGTTTCTCTCTGTGCAGAGAAAAATCCCTAATTCATGAAAGGAAAATTAGCTAATAAAATAATTTTTTCCTCCTGAACTGCTCTGTTGATGAAAACATGTCCACTGCAATTTTAGAAATGAGTGACTTTTCAAATAAAGTAGTTTGTGTTGCCATAAACAGAAGGATGGTAAGGCCATTGCCGTTCTTTGCCAAAGGAAAGAGTAACCAGCTGTGTCTAGTTTTTTTTTTTTTTTCTCTCTCTCTCTACTGCAATATTCACATAAATACTCTCTTCTTGGGACTGTAGTTGCTCAAATGAGAGCCCATCAAAGAGAATCAGCATTCTCTCTGAATTTGTGCATTCTGAAGCCTCACTCAGAAAAGAAAAAGAAAAAAGCACACACAAGAAAACCCATAAAAAATCTTAATATGTTGAAAAATACTTCTATTTTATTACACCTACCATTTCAATCTTTGTAACTTTGTCTCAGTTGGTTTTCTCAGTTGTTGATACACTGCAAATTATAGATTAAGATTTTAGGGGCATCTAAATGGTCATTCCTAGCTTCTGATATACAAATCCAGGAGTTTCTATGCTGGGTAAAGCACAGCTCTCTGCAGTCTGGGCTGCCCTTGAGCTGGGATTAAATTATTATGTAGGTACCTCCCATGATAAATCACAGTAACAGCCATGGAATAACAACCAAGTTTATCTCCAACTTATTTATTTATGAGGTTTAATTTTAATTGGTTTTCATATAAGTATAATACTTATCCTTGCTTATTTGTAGTTAAAAATTAGTATTGTTGTTCTTGTAGTTAAAATATATTTTCACATCTGTATAAATGTTTATGAAAGATAACGTGTATTCCTTTATGAAAACATCAAAAAGCGGTATGTTTTCTTTAATGTAATGAAAAATAAAGCCCATAAATCAGACAGACTACATCTGTAGGGAAGATACAAGACGACATTTTACCCAAGATAACATTTCAAAATGATTGCCAGGTAACCTGCAAAATTGAAATGCGTTCTGCTGCCAAATTCATTTTAGCATTGGGAATTAATTTTTCAATGCGTTTTTGGAAGTAAGAGGTGAATTAATTATTGCGGGCACTATGATATCATTGGAAGTCTGATGTTAGACTGTGATTCAGATGAACATGGAGTCGGTAATATAATTGAACTTAGTCCCTTTATCTTTCAAGGGCTCTTTTACATGACAACACAATATTCACACTGCTCCTAGGGATACCTTTGGCACTCCTACAATTCTAATTTCTTTCCATGCTTGCATAGTTCATTGTTGATTCTTGGAACCCAAACAGGATGGAGGGGAACGGAGCAGAGCTCGGTGTCCAGCGGCCTTCCTCAAGTAAGCCCCGGGTCCCTCGTTAGTTCAGAGAGCATTTGCAAGTTTTCCAGAGAGAGCAACTTCTCTTAGTGAGGAATCAAGCCTTTGCTAGGAATTACAATGGGATTCATGACTCTGGAGAGGTTGAAGGTGAATTCACCCTCATCAAAGCACTAGGATTGATCATGCACAGTCTCCTGAGAGAACTGCACATTTAGGCCTATGATGCATATGCACAAGTACATTGGACCAGGAGCAGAAGACAGATCAGGTGGTTTAAATCTTCCCAACAGACAGGTCTGGAATGCTGTCAAGTACTGCATGTTTGCCCTTAATAGTTAGAGATCCAAAAGACTATTTCAGCAGTGAAAATAAGTCCCAGGCCTATAGATGGGAATGGAATGACAGCAGCTTGAAAGGCAGCATCATCTGTCTCTACTGGCAGTTACTTTTTCCCTTTTCTCCTACTGTCCCTCAGTTTTCTGGTGTCTAATATGTTTGTCATTTTCTTCCTTTTGCTTTTTTTTCTTTTTGGTCATTCTTTCATTTTTTGGAATAGATCCATAAGCATAGCATATTAACATTTATCTGATAATATTTGTTAAGAGGCTCACATTTTTTTCTTTCCATAATAATGGATATAAAAGAAACTTCAGATGGTAACCCAGAGATTGTTTAAAAAAACAAAAAACAAAAAACAGTGGTTTAAGTAGTGCAGATGGTTTTCTGGGACAACAGGCTTCGTCAGCTCCAAGTCTACTAGGTCAAAGTCTCATTGGTTACGAGTTGGTGGCACTTATATTTGGCCTTTGAGTTTCAGATTGAACATCTCTCCTCTGGCTGCATTTTATTACTATGTAATAAAATGAAATCCAAGGTACTTAAACTCTTTTTAATGAGGACTACCAAAATATTTTTAAAGTTATTCTGTGACTCTCGCTTTCTCCTCTCCATATTTTAATGAGTTTTGGAGGGAAAAAAAAAAAAAGAAATTTAGACCTTGTCTATATAACATTAAGATAGTGATGGGGGCATAAAAATTCAGTCATGTCAAATATGAAAGAAAATAACCAGGGTTTTCTCTTCTTTTTCCTGCTGAATTGATCAAATTAACTGGGTGTTTGCTTCAGAATTAAGGCAGTTAAATCTGTTTTCACATATACATTGTTTCTGGTAGTTGTCCTTTTGTTTTTCTATCTTGACCATTTGTTTATTTTAACCTTGGATTTGGACCACTGTGTTCCCTTAAAGAAAACAACAAACAAACAAACCCCAAATTGCCAATTCTAGTATTTTTTGAAAAAAAATTTTTAACTGGGGAATTGACATTTTAAAATATGGGAGACTCAAATTATGGCTAGAACACAAAGTCTGGATTCTTTGCTGATTCACTCAGTCAACTATTATAGGTACACGGACACTTATCTGCTCTGTTAAAGACGACTGTAAGCAGCCAAGTTTATTGTTATTTATGTTAAATATCATATTGACTACTTGACTCCATGGTTATTCTGTTGTAGGTTTCCTCTCCACTATAAAAATAAAATGGACAATTGGGGCAATATCATAGCTAAATCAGGTAAAATTACCTTAACTGAGTTATTGAATTGAAATGAAAAATTTTTTAAATGACTCACTCTTGACTTTTCAATGTGAAGCAATATACGCTCTTCTTTGGGCATTCTGCATGCAGTTATTTGAAATTGCACTAATTTTGTATCAGATAAAGAAAATTACACATATCTTCCCAAACCAACACACACAGCAGAGCACACTGGCTCTGTCTCTTGCTAGCATATGGTATTCATCATTAGCAGTAGCGGCATCAGCCACCTCTTTTAGTTGACTGGTGGAAAATAGAGCTCCAACTCAAATCTCTGTCTGCTCGCCATAGCTTTTTCCAGTTAAATTGGTACCACAATCTGTATGGTTTCATCACTCCATTGGCAGTTTAATATAAACATCTGTTTCCAGTCTTTTATATCCTATCTGAGATTTATTCAGTCCCTCTGAGTTATCTGTCCTTCTCTCCTCCATTTATTTCCCTTGACTTCTAAATGATGTTATATTTTCCAATATTTCCTTGATCTTTTGCTCAGATGTGTGCATCATTAAATGTATTTAATTATCTTCCTTTCTGTTTGTTTGTTTCTTGTGGAGCCTGGACTGTTTGTTTATAATCTGTTCCCTCCCTGTGCATCCTGAAGCTCTTTACTCTCACAGTGCAATTCTCCTTGGAAATAAAATAACATGACTTCAGGTTTCAATGGTGGAGGTGATTATTTCATTGTGATTGGCATCGAGATCAAACTGTGAAGAATTTTATTCATGGTAAATGATTTTGTCTCTTCTCCTCCCATATTTGCATTTACGACTGTATCATGCAAGGATTTGAAGGTCCTAGTGCTCAGGATTCATGTTATTTTGCTTTCTCTTCTATTAAATTTATAATGTTGGAAAGTAAGGGCATTTCCTGCGAGGTAATAATCTATGGTAGAAGCAGAGACCCTGAATCAAAGACAGTAGAGTCTTTTAATTCAGCTATTGGTTAAATGTCAGGAAATGTCCGGCCCAGAGGTCATTATTGTTAAGTCAAATAAAAAGCTTTTATTTTCCTATCTCCTTTTGATTTTGGGAGCTGTTCATAAAGACTGATGCCGGGTAAGTCACTAACTACATGGAAATGGTGGAATTGTGTAAACAATTGGCAAGCAGAACTTTGTTCTTATTGTCCCATTAAGCTTAATATGAGGTGTTAAATATAATGAAATGTGGTGAGTGAAGTGTTATTTTCCTATTGGTTACTGTAACAGTCATTAACAAGTAGGACACGACTAGTACTGAAAATAGAATACTGTATCCATGACAACACGGAGTTCAGCTTTTCCATTTTCAGCAAATGGGGCAGCAATTACTTAATATTTTATTGATTTATTAATTTCCTTATAAGTGGGAGTAACAAGAAGACTCTTGAACTGGGCAGTTAATAGCCCAAATTAGCTAAAATTTTTAGTTACATCACTTACATAATCATTTACTCATTCACTCATTCTTGTTAACATTTGTTGAGATTCTACTACGTGGTAGACACTAAGCAAACAGAAATGAGTGAGACATAACTTCTGTCCACAAGGTATTCATAGTCTAATTAATGCAGTGGTTCTCAAAGTAAGGTGTCCGAATGAGCAGCATCAGCATCACTGGGAACTTGTGAGAAATGCAGATTTTTCTAGGCCTTTCCCTGACCTACTGAATTGTACACGCTGGGGTGAGGCCCAGTGATCTATGGTTTAACAAGCCCTCCAGGTGCTTCTGGTGTTCCCTATAATTTGAGACCCACCAGATATATGGGGAAATGAAAAACTTGTCAACTAATAATATCTTGCTCTGTATCCAAAATGATTATAAAATAAGAGAATACTTCCATCTAAGAGAGTTATAGTTATGTAGAATGTCGAGGTTCTACAAATATTTATCCTTTTGGTTTATGGCTGAGAAGTATAGGCCACTGACTAACTTCACATGGTTGATTGAAATCACAATGAAAATTTAAGATCTTAATGGAAATCATACAAATTCCATGGGTCTTGTTACATCTCTTTAGTGAGCCTGTTGTTTCATGAATATGAAAAGACTATCTTTTAAGATAGAATTGTATATAAATAGATGCTTGAAGGAAGTGTCATTATTGTATATATAGTAAAGTCCAGAGTCCACCACCATGCTAGACAGATAAATATTCAATAAATGTCCAGCCCATTCATGGATTTAAATCTGGAAAAAATCACATAACATTTCCTCTTATTTCTTCTTCTGCAAAATGAGGGTGGAAGTAGTCATTGTGAGGTAGGATGCTCTCTTAGATCTCTTTCAATCTGAGTGTTTTGTTATTCTGTCTTTGGAAGCCTGTGTTTATTAACACAAGCTTTCCCTGTCCCTCTTATATAAATGTATGTATATGTATACACACACACATATGCGCATATAATCAATTTTACTGTCTGTATTTCTCTATTACTTATTAAACTGTGATTCTTAGTACAATTATATCTGAGCTTTTCTCTACAATCACGGCCTTGAATCTTCGCCCACTCAGAGCTGCATGTGTGTTCTTCCAAGCCCTCACTCTATACCCGGAAGTGCCTTTCCTTGAACACGCCACAGGATACTTCACCCTTTTACTCTTAGGAGCCCATCTGTTCTGTGAAGCATTCCAATGACAATAACCACCTACCACTTTGTGCTGTTATACACTTATCTTTTCCCTTCCTTCATCCTGTTGATCTTGAGTATATTACTTAAGATGAGTACTTTTGTTCTTTCTTTGCTTTTAAATTATAACTGGTGACGTGCTTTGGAAGCTCACAAAAATAATATTTCACATAGGGACATCCAATGTATCAGGTAGAAAAATTTATACCCATATGACAACAGTATGAAGCAAGAGTTGCATGCAGGTAGGGTAATAATTAGCTCAATGGTTTAGCATAGTGTCAAGTTATTTATAGTTCAGGTGTGAGCCCCGTGGGACCAGTGACCTTATTATCTGCTATAGTTGAAAACTGTAGCTCTATAATGCACAGACATTTTGAGATGAAGATGAGAGTACAGGCAATGTGGTGGGGGACAGAATAGTATTGTGTAAAAACGGTATGCAGGCAATTGGACCTGGGTTCGAATTCCATCACCAGTATTCACTTGCTCTGTAATCCCAAACAAAGTAAATGATCTCTCTGAATCTATTTTTCAAATTTAAAGGTATGAAAATAATCTTCACATTTTAAGATTGCAATGAAGTTTAAGTGAATTAATGCATATTTGGAAGAACGTATCACAGGGCCTGATAGAAGTCAGTTCAACATATGTCTATATGTGCACTCCAAACCTCTATCAAGAAATAAAAACCTGCGTACCTTTCTCTCCATATGAATTGTACCCCAAGTCCTTTGTATCAACACGCTGAAGAATAAATGCATCCCATCCCTTTCCCCATAGTCTACTGCTGGGTTCTATCACTAGATGAATGGTG
Source organism: Halichoerus grypus (assembly GCF_964656455.1). Lineage (NCBI taxonomy): Eukaryota > Metazoa > Chordata > Mammalia > Carnivora > Phocidae > Halichoerus > Halichoerus grypus. The sequence goes on from NC_135715.1 coordinate 110,623,821, forward strand.
TTGCTACTCAGATAATGTCCCAAGACAGAAAGTCTCCTATCTCTCACTTCGTATATCCAACAAAGACTAAAAACAGATGGCTTTTACCTTCCGTCTTTACTCCTAGAATTAATTCCTTAAATACTCAAAATACCTTGCTTGGATCACAGTATAGTCTCGAAGGCAGCCTCTCAATTCCCAGTCTAAGATATTCAATTCATTCTCCTTATATGTTACCAGGGAAATCTTTAAAACAAAAATCTTGATCATGTTACTGTCTTGTTTCAAATCAGTTAATGATTTCCTATAATCTTTTAGATAAAATTCAAACATTTTAATATGACACTCAAAGCACTCTTTAGTTTTAAGAATAAGTCTCCTTCCCCATCCACCCTGACCCCTCTCATCACTACTCACATTTCTGTACAGTCACCCTAAATAAATTATTTTTTGTCTCCAATAAGGTTCTACTAAAAGCAGAGCCTGAGGCAAGGACTTGGTGGCAAAGAGTTTATTTGTGTGGTTAAATAAGGAAGCAGGAATGCGGGAGCAGGAATAGAGAGATGATAAGGTGTTTTTGTCAGGGTATGTCACTGAAGTGCTTATAACGGGCAATAGGGCTTCGTTCCTTGAAACCTCTGAGATGCCTATAATACTCCCAGAATTGTCAGAAGGACAAGAGGCTGAGTCATTCATCCACTGGTTGAAGGATGCCTTTGGGTGTAATATCCCAACACTTCAGCTGCATTTATGGAGGGGCTAATTGACTTCCTGAACTTCAGGAAGTCCCTGAATTGGGGAACGCTTGTGGGGGAATGCTTACTGAATTTGTGTAGAACTGTGTACCAGAGCTACTGCTGTAATCACAGATGGACCAGAGGAACATGACATAGAACAACACAGAGATGACTTCCCTGTGCTCTGCTTTTGTGTCTTTGCATGACTTATTCCCATGGGCCTAAAATGTGTTCATTGCCTCTTCTTCTCCAAGTTCATATTGTTAACTCATACTGAGCAATCAAGTTGCATTTCCAGAGTTGGCCCTACCAGGAACTTTGCCCTGGTCACAAATATTGTCTGAAAGTCTTTCCTTCTGACATCCATAGCATTCAGGGTGGTGCTGCACCAGGCCACAGCCCACCATAAATGGCCCTTACTGCTTTATGCCTGCCTCTAGAATAAAAACACCTTGAGGATGGGGAATGTATCTTGCTTGTCTTTGTCTCTGTTTGAAGTACAATGCCTGGATAGTCTAGATTGTGAATCAATGTTTGTTGAATAAACAAGCATGAATGAACAGAAGAACTTGAATCCCCTAGACTAATCTTTATAAAACATCATTTCTTATGTCATCTCATCAAAAATCTTCACTAACTGTACCCCATTGACACATAATGACTACATTTTTAAACTTGGCTTTCCAGAGTTTCTATAATGTAATCCCAAGCTGCTCTTCTAACCTGATTTCCCGTTACCCCTATTTATTAATTTTTTACTCCAGACACACTGCTCACTCACTGTCTTTTATACAGCCTACTGGATCTCCATCCTCATGCCTTTGGACATACTAGTCTGTCTGTTTTTTAAATGCATGTCTGACTCTTACACATATTTTGAGGCCTAGTTTAAACCTGTTTTCCTAAAAAGAAAAAGACAACTCTTCTTGACAATTAGCCTATGGTGGCCATTTTCTCTCCTTTGAATCCTTGCATTTTTTTATTGTCTAATAATTACTAATAACAGTACCACACGTCTGTCATCTGCATGCAGTGTATCTCTTCAATTAGATTTGATGTTTCCTGAAGTCAGATTCCTTGTCTTGTATATACCTTGGGATGTGATTGTAATTCTTAGTACCTAATCCAGTGACTAGGATGGGATATTGCATCTAGTGCAAGCTCAATGCTATTTCTTAATGGATAGACAGACTACTCAGACATTTACTTATATATCAGTCATTTCAAACATATCTGTGACTGGATAGTCAGAATAGAATGGCATGCTCCAAAAAACCACAGCCTTGACCTGACTGATGGAGCAAAGCAGATAGACATTTGCTCAAAACTTTAATGATGGGAAAGGAAAAAAATCATTTACAAGTGTTCAGTAAAAGAGAACATAAAGAGGGATTATTTAACAAAGCAATTTGAGAATATCTCCTAGAATAACGACACATTGCTGAATATAAGAATAACCAGAGAATATAAGTTTACCTTCAAAAAAATTTAAAACAGTCCTAAATTTCTCTTCTGAAATTTAATTGCTTAACACATTTATTTGGTTTTATAGCATTTTAATGAGGAGAAGTGAGATGTGGTTAAATGACCTCAAAAAATGTTAGTTATTGTATGGCTATTGCATTTTATAAATTATTAATATTTAAAACAAAGGGCATTTTAGTTTTGGAAGAACTAAAAACAAGTAGAAAGATTTTTTTTTTTTTAGAGAACTGGGAGAGTAGGGGTTAGATGTGGGTGTAGATCACACTTGTAATACCTCTGTATACTCTCAATAATAATAAAAAAAAAACTACTATGTAGTATTTAATCAAAAATACGCAAATCCTGAAAAACGTCTTGTTTGATTTGCATTCCTTTAAGAAATGGAAGTGTAAATATGGACATAATATTGGTAATTTAACTTTCTACTCTTAGTATCATTTAATAATGGACCAATTACAAACTATGGAAATTATACATGTTTAAATAGACAATGGTTAAATCAATCAATGAAGCTGAACTAAGAGACTATATTGAATGATAGGAAAATCATTTGTTAATATTTAATGACCTTCGTTTAAATGATGTTTCATAAGGTTTAAGTATAATAGAATTCTGACTTTTCAGTGCAATATGGTTTTCAAGTTTATTCTGTGGTTTTACTTGTTTTTCTCTTTTTAATAAATAAACAAAAGATTTGCTTATCATATGTTAGAAAAAGTAAAAAAAGGAAGGATTAAAAAAATCTCTCCTACCCCCACTTAGCTACCTTCCCTTTAATTCTTCCAACATTAATACAATGTTGCTGACTATGTTATGTTGTTACTAGGTTGTGTCAAATCAAGAGAATAATTGGACATTAAGATTCATCTCTGAATACATTAATTAGATGATTTCTTTATTTCTGTCTTAAGTTACTAACGACTTCCTCTCCATAACTAGGGAAACTCTGCAAGAACTCATTATCTTTTTGGGACTCTATAGCTACTTTAAGATGATTTTTTGGTGGATGTGGTCGTTCTGGTAACAGTAGACTCTATATTAAGTTCCAAAAATTAAAATTGCAAAAAGAAAGGGTACTATTTGGATTTAAAACATTTGCCCTTCAGGTTATTTCTTTTCAGATGGAATGTGTTCCACAACAATAGTACCTATGGCCAGTCATGAGGACCCCATGAATACTAATATGCTCATCAGGATGATCTTTGAAAAGTCACATTTTTCTCTAAGTTCTGAGATTCTACAAATCACGTGGAAGACATAGGCCATAATTCTCTTTAGCTCAGAGGTTATGTGCCTTGCTGCACTGGGAACTCATTGTGAGCACGTTCTTGGTCAGATTCATCTTTGTGTTCCAAATGCCTTGCCCAGTGCCCAGTGTAACAGCTACTCAATAAATGATCTGTTATTAGCTAATTAATAAAATTATGTAACCTTCCCTAGTCTAAGGGTGTTAAACCAGAAATTATCTGAAGGCCTTTCCAGTTATAACATTCTGGTTTTTTTTAAGATTTTATTTATTTATTTATTTGAGAGAGAGAGAGAGAGAGAGAAACAGCATGAGAGGGGAGAGGGTCAGAGGGAGAAGCAGGCTCCCTGCTGAGCCAGGAGCCCGATGTGGGACTCGATCCCAGGACCCCGGGATCATGACCTGAGCCGAAGGCAGTCGCTTAACCAACTGAGCCACCCAGGCGCCCCAGATATAACATTTTATGAACTTTAAGCAGGCATCTTTCCATAGATAGTGAAAACTTTTCAAAAAATTTATTCAATAAAAATGTCTCAAGGAATTTATTCCAACCTAATAGATCAAATTGCTATAATTTAATGGCATTTCCTGGGAAGTCAAGTTTGACTTTAAAATGATAAAAAAAATAATCAGATGCTTAACATTCCTTATTACATAAATACCTACAGGTGAAATTTATCTAATCTTAATCCCATGGAAGAAGGATAGGATGATGAGTTAAAGGAGTTCAGAGCTGATAATGTGGGAGAGGAACTCTAAAGATAAATTCAGATCCCCTCACCATTTAGCCTAAGTGAGCCAGTCCTTTTTGTAACTTTTTTCCTGGCACCTTTGGCTCATGGGCGCTGATGTCATCTTCTTCTTGACACAGTGGATCTAGTCTCACAAGTCTTTGGTATAAATTGAACTTGTGTAAATCAGATCACAGAATTCAATAAAGGATTATTGAACTACAGGACAGACTGTGTTCCAGGCTATATGGGTAAAGCCAGATCTTGACCTCACACATTTATAATTAGGTGAAAGAAACACAGAAGCACATGGATGATGATAACAGGAGACATAGTATCAAAAAGAGGAAAAGATACATTCCTCCTAGGACTAGCTTGGAATGATGTGGGAAACCATGCCCTTTGAAATGCCCTGGAATTCGACAGTAAAAGGAAGCAGGTTATGAACACTCTTCAAAGTTCTTATGTTTTCAAATAACATACTGACATTTTTACCTATAGTAAGTTTGAGTTTGCTACATGCATACTTTTTTTCTGTATGGTGGATTTTGCCAAAGAGCTAAAAATCCAATGACTTAAATTTTTAATGGTAAAGGCAGAATAATGGATATCTTTCAGTGTCTCCCTTGAATTGATAAGTAGTGTCACTTTGTGTTGAGAAGATGTACTTGCTACTTTTCTATTAATAGTAAGTTGCAATCTTATGGGTGTTGTAGTGATTGGTTAATAAGCAGAGACAATTCTGTTAATTTGATGATAATATTCCTCCAGTTTTATTTTCCCTTTTTAGTTTGGGTAATGAAAAAAAAAACCTCAAGAAAATAACTCCAATTCAAAAAACAACTGAAAGCAAGTTTAAATTTGGCTAGTGGATGAATTCCTTTGGCAAATTTAATTGTCCACATACTATATTGTAGACACTATGTAGAGAGAGATAAGGACCAAAACAAAGTTCCTCCTCTAAGTATGGGTTTTAAGGTCTGTTAAGAAAGACATATATTAATCAAAAAAGTCACACAATAAATATGTAATGATATATTTAGAGATTAATAATAGTGTGAAAGCCATGAAATGCAATTGAATTTTAGGTGTGTGTGTGTGTGTGTGTATGTGGTTGGGTGTTGTCATGTGGTCATATTTGCATTGATAAAGTACTTTGCACTGTAATTGGTGTTGCCCAATAGCAGATGTGAGGAGACCAGTTAGGAAGTCCAAAAAAGACAGCCATGCTAGTTTAAACTAATGTAGTGTCAGTGATGATGTGTCAAATGCTCTTTTAGGTGCTAGGGACACAAAAATGAATACATTAAACAATAACAAGAAAGTCCATTTCCTCAATAAGCTCCCTGTCTGCTGTGAAATTTCTAAGTATGGTCAACTAGGCATTCATATAAGAGAAAAATAGTATAAAGCAGCTAATGTCAGGTGATTTATATTCACTATCACTTGACTTCGGTGCATATTAGATAAATTTTACTCTTGGGGATTCCTTAAGATGCAACAGTAATAATGCATTTAAAAACACTTTCACAGTATAAATATAACTATAAGGTGTTATTAATTTCCTCTTTATAACTTCCTAATTATACCTAGCTTAGGCTTATATTTCAGTAAATTTTTGTTTCCTGAGTACACACAAGGTAGGAGAGGTATCTTAATTTGCATGGGTTGATACAACAAAACACCATGGACTGGTGGCTAGGTGGCATAAACAACTGACATTTATTCTTCACAATCCTGGAGGCTGAGAAACCTGAGATCAAGGTAATCGCGGATTCTAGTTTGCGGGTGGAGGTGGGCTCCTCCTGGTTTGCTGTGTGCCTCATGTCTCCCCCTGGCAGAGAGTGCTCTGATCTTGTTTTCTCTTACTATCAGTACACTAACCCTGTCATGCGGATTCTCTTGACTTCACCCCAAACCTAACTCCCAAAGGCCCCCAGCGCCATCACATTGAGGGGTAGGATTTCAACATATGAATTTTGGGGAAACACAAACGTTCAGCCTATAATGGGAAGACTCCAGAATGCTAACCAGTGACAAAATAACTAACACTAGAATTTGTTCCTGGTAACGAAGAAAGTGCTAAACGAACATCTGGATTGGAGACTAGCTTTTAGTGGTAGCACCACTGTGGTCCTTCCCCCCCACCCCTCACAATTAGAATCAAACTGAAATTGACAGATTAGATTAGTTGATTGAGTCAACTCAATTAGAAGTAAATTAGAGTTGATGCTATTTAATGCATTTGAATTCAGTGATTTTCAAGCCATTAAATCTTTCTTTCCTAACTTTTCATTATATACAAATTTAAAGAAACAAATGTAGAGGGAATAGTGGTGGTAATGATTCCCCTATTTCTCTTACCACCTTCAACAATTATCAACACTTTAACAATTTGATTTCATCTATTCCCCACTTTTTAATTTTTTTTTTTCCACTGGAGTATTTTTAAGCAATTTCAAACAACATACCATTATTTCACTTATGAATACTTTAGTATGTATTTCATCTGATAAGGCTTTTTGATGTTGTTGTTCATATGTAAGCATTATTATTTTTCTAATCAACCCAATGAAATGAACAAATATTTCTCAATAACAACTAAGATTCAGTTTATATTCAAATTTGTCCACTTATTTTCAAGATGAATCTGGTTTATTCAATTCAGATTTCAATAAGGTCCACATACTGTACTCGGTTGTTATGTTTTAGTCTTTCTTATTCTATAAAAGGCTCCTTCTTCCTTTCTTCTCTTCTCTCCTCACTCACTTTCTTCCTCCCTTTCTTTTCCTACTGTCAATTTGTTGGAAATACCAGTGATTTGTTCTAGGAAGGTTGGATATTTCTTGAGTCAACAGTGAGCTTGTTCCTCTATCTTCTGTATGTCCTGTAAATAGGAAATTAGATAGAGGTTTCATGAATGATTTAGCTCAAGTTTTCTGAGAGCGAGGCTTGCAACAAAACCCCCAGTGCCCTTGCTAGTAGTTTATTTGGGGAGTGACTCCCAAAGATAGAAATGAGGGAGTAGAGAAAGTGAATCAGGAAAGAAGGAAAAGGTCGTGTTTTCAAGGTACCTGCTAAAGAGAATGGTGTTCCATTCAGTGGGAAGCTTAGAAAATACCTCTCAAACTTACCACTGGCTCCCCTTACCCTTTGGCTGAAGGTTTTTGTGGAAGCTGATGCTTGCATTCAGTGAGTTGGCGTCATTCCCCGGAGCTACCCCTGAGATCAGAGGAGGTGAGAGGGATGAGGTGTGTGTACCAGAGGCATCTGCTACAGTTAGTTTCAGATTTTTTGTGTTGCTTTTTCAGTCTAGAACATTTCATACGTGGTTCTGTGAATGCCTTTTGTGTGAAGCATATAATGGTTGGTTGCTCCATTCTAAATGATTCTAAGCTTGAACAGTCATATCAGCTTTTTAAAGTTCCCCAACAACTTTTCGATAATGATTTTACATTCATTGGTGATCACTGTCTGTATTCATCATTTCTTCCAGGGTTGTAAACTTGTGATTTTTCTAATTCCATCATTCTTTCTGTATTTACAGAATAAATACAGAAATTTTTGGAATTTTTCTAAAAGAGAAACTTCCTTTCATTAACTATTTCGTTACTTCAAGGTAACGGAAGGATACATTCTTGATACTTTTCTTTCTCACTCCTTTAAAAAAATCGATTTATGGAGCAATGAGTTGGTGCTCTGATAACCTTCAAAGCTATCCATTGAATCTTGTATCTTTCCCTGAACAGTAGGGGAGCATCTCTACACTATTAAAAAAAGTGGTGGGATGGAGATTTTTTTTCTGTTGTTTCACATTACTAACAGATTACCAGGCACTCATGCTTAGTAAAGGAGAGTAGAGGCATAATGGGGTGAATGGATAACTCAGCAATAGGCAGGGCACAAGGAAGGCAAAAATCACTTCTGATTGTAGCACAAGAGGAGAATGGGAGGGAAGGCAAGCAATGGTCCCCATAATGGCAAAAATTGCAGAGCTGCTTGCATAAATTAAGAAGTTTGAAACCCTAGATTTCTGCTACTCAGGTGTACTCCAGAGCTTTTGATTCTCAAAATAAAAACCCAAATCCTTTTCAGTATTGTTTTCCTAAGATGTTTTATAAAGAAATGTTCGAGACTGTGAGTAGTGGTGTCAAATTAAATTGCAAACCAACTTATCTCTCAGCTGAGCAGGGTGACCAACTCACTCCAGTTTGCCTGGGGTTTTCCCAATTTTAGAACTCAAGTTCCCTCAGCTCAAAAGCTCTCTCAAGTCCTGCGCAAACTGAAATGGTCAGTCACTCCAATAAAAGGAATCTTTTTACTTACAAGGTATGTATACCCTATGTTCAGTTTTATAATTGAGGAGTATACATGCAATTTCCTTAGTTTGCTGGCCCGTCTTATTACTTTTCCCTTTCTTCTCCTTTGTGACCGACAGCACAAACTTAGGACTATGAAGGAAAGACTGTTGTATATTCAAAGACAGAGCAAGGGAGGTCACTAGGCCACACAGGGATCAAAACATTGCTGTTAGCATCACTAACACCTGTTTTAAGTTAATCGGTACATAAGGGTTGGGAATAATGATGTCTATATAATTGTTTTTATATTCATACTAGTTATATCTTGCTGGAAAAAATAATCTTCTGAAAAATCATTTTCTTTTAGGCTTGAAACTGAGTTGACTGCATTGCTAAAGATATACTGCTCAGTTCTCATTCCACTTGGCATATACATAGAATCTAAGATCCTGCACCTATCTTTGAACTATATCTTCGTAAATATTTCATTTTATAATATTTTCAAACAATCAAGTGGCCCCAATTGACTGGAGGCAATTATTCTGACATATAAGAGGTTTCCTTTCACCATCCCTGTATACCTATTTATGGGATCAAAGTATCCTTCCATGATCTCCCCGTACATACTATTTAGTAACTGTTTTCCTGTGAGCCTTTGTCCTACCCTGATGTGGTATAGCCAGACAGATATATTTCTTCCATCCATTGAAACTAGCCAAGGATTGGATTTTATTCCCTTTAGATCAAATATCTTCACAGATGGGATAAAGAGAATGATTTAACTGCTTCTCAGAATTCCCACCTCATTGGCAAGGATTTTCCACTGTGGCTGTGACTAGGAACATTTTAGCAAAAGCCAGGTGAGAAACATGTAGGAAATTTTTAGTGCCCAACATGCAGATGATAGGACTACAAGGTACAATCTAAAAAGGAAGATAATTAACAGCCATGTGGATAACTTCAGTTCATATTTTACAAATAACTTTGGGAACATTGACTCACAGCATGAAGCCTAAGTAAGACAGAAATAAAATTTTTGAACATCAGCCAACAGGTATGTCAGTAATTTGTCCAAGAGAATGAAGAGCTATTGCTGCTTTAGCTTGAGTCTGCATTCATTTGCATTTCCTTCCTGATGGTACACATGTAAATAGTGCCCTTTTGATTTTTTAGTATTTTTTAAAGATATTTTTATTTATTTATTTATTTATTTATTTATTTATTTATTTATTTATTTATTTATGAGACAGAACGCAAGCAGGGGGAACAGCAGACAAAGGGAGAAGCAGGCTCCTGACTGAGCAAGGAGCCTAATGCGGGACTTGATCCCAGGACCCTGGGATCATGACCTGAACCAAAAGCAGACATTTAACCAACTGAGCCACCCAGGCGACCCAATAGTGCCTTTTTAAAAAGACAGAGTTGAGTCTCCAATTTAGACCAAGGAGATTTTAGATTCTTTTCCTCGGGAGCCATGGGCAAGCAGCACACCTCTGTGAACTTGGGTTTCCTCGTCTTTAAATAGATAATGGGGACCAGTCCATCTCACAGGCTCTTTATCAGGATCAAAAGAGATCATGTAGGAAAAAGAGATTTTCAAGTAATACATCAACCAAATGTTAGTTATAATTATAGCACTACTATCTTCTATGATTTGAGGGAAACTTTTTATTTGTTGATGTAGTTTTCATAAAAACCATGACAAATTTAAAAAAAATACTCAAGAGCATATTACACAATGATTGGCACATGATAGACATTCAACAAATCTATTCTTTCTAATTTGATGGATTCCATCTTAATGTGTATTTCCTTCCAGGAGGAAAATAATCCAGAATTGTCTCATATTTTCCCTTATTTGGACTTCAAACTCTGGCGAGGGTTCTCAAATGCTCTATCTACAGATATTCTCTTCCTTTGTACTGAGCTATTTTGGGAGAGGAAACAGACCTTGTTTATTCCTAATAATATAAATTTTACTGCATAAAATATAATGAAGCTACTGTCTTTACTGTTTTAAACATTTTCCCAAGGAAAAAGTTTTATCCTGGATTAAAGTAGATGTCTAAATAGATTGACTCTTACCCTGAAGTCATTGAAATAACATTTTAATGCCACTTTCAAAATATAAATTTTGATGTGGTTTTTGAAAGGTGAAGTGAATAAAATTTTGAAGCTAAAAATAAATGAAAGAATATAACATTTTACCATCAAAATTACAGATATGCACATTCCATTTATTCTTTTTAATTTAAATAATAAAATGGCTGTTGAAATACATCAACAATATATTTTTGTCAGGTTTTATTATGGACAGATGATAATTATCAGATATTTCAAAATGATCATTTAGGGCCTTCAGATATAGATCTTTAAATGTGCTATAAGAGCTTCCAGTCACTTTTTTTTTTAATTTTTTTAAAGATTTTATTTATTTATTTGAGAGAGAATGAGAGAGAGAGAGAGAGAGCATGAGAGGGGGGAGGGTCAGAGGGAGAAGCAGACTCCCTGCTGAGCAGGGAGCCCGATGTGGGACTCGATCCCGGGACTCCAGGATCATGACCTGAGCCGAAGGCAGTTGCTTAACCAACTGAGCCACCCAGGCGCCCCCCCCCAGTCGCATTTGTTTTATTTAGGGGTTACTGCATCAGAGGGAAACAGACCACTTTCTCTTGTGACAAAGGGAGGACCCAGGGAGGGATAGTATTTGTTTGCATTCACAGGTGATGGAGTTTGTATAAAGAATGCAGTGGATAATGGCTGGCTTGTCTTCCGAACAGATGGTGATGGTCTTGTTGCTAGGATAAGGCCTCAAGAATTTAGTTTTTAATTCTATATTATTTGCCTCAGTGCCATGAATATCCAGAGGTTTCCTGAGGCAAAAATACAAAAAACAAAACAAAACAAAACAAAAAACAACGCACAAAAAAATCAACACAGAGTGACAGAGAAAGAGAGAGAGAGAGACAGGGTAACAGAGCAAAGAGCAAAGACTGGATCCAGGTCAATAGAGACTTTGGGGAAAATGCCTGCTCAGCTGTCTGCAATCACCTGGGTTTGAAAGGCAGGCAGGCAGGAAGATTGGTTTGGCAGAAGAGCTGGGCCTTTGACGCCTTCGATACCACAGAGAAAAATACCCATTTCTTCCCATTAGAAGTCTGTTGACTTTCCTAATTAAGATAAACAGGTTTCTGAAGGAGTTAGCTCTTACAGCATGGCATTTATAAAACAGCTATATATACACACAAGAATGTTTGCCAAGAATTTCGGCTGATGGTGGTCTTATGAAGCGTTTTCTAGAAATATTTTTAAATAGTTGTTGTATGTAAAAGTGAGCGACTTTCATTCCCTCCAGTCAATTAAATATCTAATTTCAACTCTAAGAGATAATAACTGAAGTATTTTTTTTTATAAATGAATGAACAGTTAGAAAATTGTTAAACACATAGCCCCGAAGCATGAAAAATATATTCGTTTAACAGCTTTATTCTTTTATCGTTAATTTACTTCAGAGAATTTCCACTAGTGTAATTTTCAATGAAATACTGTTATTTTGAAGTCTCCTTTATTGAATATAAGAGCCATGTATGTGATTATGGGCCAACAGTCTAAGGGCCTCTGGGACGTGGCTGCGTGTTGGCACAGGGTTACCTGTCAGGGCTGTCAGGTCATCTGCCCAAATTAGTCACTTCAGTCAATCATCTACTGTGTTGTACGTCCTCCCTCGCTTCACCCCTCCCAGTAACTGACGTTAGTGACTTGCCTCAGAACTATATGGATGCACCTTTAATAAATCAGTCATTGAATTTCTATCGTTCCTATGAAGAATGTGACTGATGGCGTTGTACTCAGGTCTTGCACATCACTTGGGTCTCACTGTCAAATGTTAACCTATGTTTGCCGAGTCCCTACCCTTGGGTTCACACTAAGGTCGGGTACCGGCTACTGCTGGGAAATGTATACCAAACTCAAAATTGTTCTAGGAGCACAGCACTGGAAGCTACTACTGAAGCCTGTATTAGGTAGGCTGGGAGCGTAAATCACATACTGTTATTGTGCTTTAACAGCTGTCAATCACACTCAGGTTTTAATTAGTTGGTTTGGAGGGAAATGATGCTATAGGTTTTCTCCCCCCGTCTAGCCTACACATTTATGGCCCTCTGTAATTCTGCCTCTCCTGACAAACCACCCAGTGTTTTAGGGGCTCTTCTTGTAAAATGGCCTAACATTTGTGTTTTTTAAATCCCTACTCTCATCAAGATTACCTGTTTGGTATTATATATACTCCCTCAGGGCCTTTAAGTAAACTATCTGTACGGTCTGATTGATTTAATTCAAGGTAAGGTGTTAATGACTTATTAATGGCTTCTTAGGTAATATCCTTGCTTTCTGGTAAAGATTTTTAATGATGCGCAAAAATAATGACTAGTGATTAGAATTCTAAATGCTACATGAAAAAAGGTAACAAGAACATGGGGATGGAACAGATATTTTTGGCAGAGACGTTCTTTAGTATTTCTCAACGCATGTCATGTAGACTGTTGCCTTTCCTACTAAAAGTCTGACCAGCCCTGCTTTAGAGAATTTTTGCCATATTCAACTAACTGTGTGTGTGTGTGTCTGGAGATGTGATAGACACTATAATCTGGCTCTTTATTTCCACTGGCCAAGACATGCTATAAAGTGTGTCCTCCAAAAAAGCAGACTTCATTTGAATAACCGGTTGTTTTGGAAGTGCCCAATTACTAAACTCTTCATTTGGCCAAATTTACTTTAAAAAAAAAAAATTCCAAACTTATTTGCATGACGATGCAGGAATATTTTAGCTCAAATTAATTTATTTCAACATTTGTACTACAAACATTGGATCTTTACAGAACACATGTCTTTGTACAGTTTGCATTCATCAAGGAAACGCATGAATCACTTTCACCTGATTGTTCAAGTCACAAGAGAATTGGATATACCCCTCTGCTCTTTGTTATTTTTTCTAATTTGAATAATAGAGAAACAAAGGCATTGATATCTAATTCTATACATAGAAAAAAACACATAAGTATTTCCAAATAAAATCTTGTACTTAAGTGTCCTTCAAATTTAAATGGTGTTTTATTTGGGGATATTTCACCACCTGGTAAGTATTTCACTTTGTTATTTCCAATACTTCATGGGTGTTTGTTTATATCTGTATATGCTTTACATGTGGACAGCTAGATTTTTAAGAAAGATCTTCATATTTCAGAGTTACCAGATCACCAGAATGCTGACTTTTAACAACTGTGAAGTCCTGTTGAGTGTGACCTTAAATCTCCCCCTCCTCCTTTAAATATGGAGTTCACACTGGCAGCAGACTTTAAAATGCTGATTTATGACGACTCTCACTTAACACTTTCAGGATTTGAATGACCACTAAGGCAGCTTTGTAACCAAAAAGGAAAAGTAAAAGGTCATGGCTGTGGTTACGGAAATCATGTTGGGTTTTGTGGGACCCGTAACTTCTTGTTGAGACATTTTGATTGGCCAAGCTTATCAATGAGCATCAAGGGAAGGATTTGTAAAGAGATCTGTGGGGAAGAGGAAAATATTAAGGCTAGAGAAAATAACCATGTATTTGTTTTTTTTTTTTTTTAAAAAAACCTTGTTTTCTCTACATGTACCCACTTTATTTCTTGATTTTAATGAACTGTATATATTTTCTGACAGCCACAAAAACTGTGAGATACGGAGAGAAATGGCATTGCTCTTATTGGATGATTTCCTATCAGAACGCATCAGGGGGTCTGGGCATTTACAATGAAATTCAGTAATTGTACTTATTGCTTGGTGGGTAAGTCATACAGAAGGGAACAAACCATGAAAACAGTGCCTGTTATTTTTTGGTGAGCACATTATCAATCTATTTAAGTAAACTTTGGTATTACCCAGAAGATTGTTCTTTGCTTATTATATTGCTAACACTGTGTTCAAATTGTGGGAATGTTCTGTTTTAAATGAACTCACTGCATGCAGATTTTGTAGGGATCTCTAAACAGAGGGTGGTTTCATTATACACCACAGCTATGGATATTTTACATACAGTCAAATGAGTTAAAGACAAAGGTTTTCTTAGCATTATTTATTTGGTCATAGGCCACTATAGTTTAATGAAAGGAGTATAAATTTATGTACAGAGGGTGAAAGTATAGAGGCTATTAATTGGTATCACATTTTTTTTAAAGACTTATTTATTTATTAGAGAGGGAGAGGGAAGGAGAGTGTGAGCACAGTGGGGAAGGGCAGAGGGAGAGGGAGAGAGAGTCGCATGGAGCGGGACAGGGGGCTGAATCTCACGACCCCGAGATCACTACCAGAGCAGAAACCAAGAATCAGACCCCTAACCAACTGCGCCACCGAGGCACCTCAGTGGCTATTGTACGGTTTTATATCTGAGTGTAACAATTACGCTGGTGCTTTATATCTTGGCAATCCCTAAAAAGCTTAACATGGTACCTTCCATAAAGTAAAATAACTGATCATTATGATGGATAATATATTAAATCTAAGTACAGCCCAATTTTGTTTCAAGGACAAATTTAGCAAAGATGTTTGGGAAGAATTTGGGAATAAAATAAAAGCAGGAAGTCCATTGGAAAAAGCTAGTATTTTATCCCAAATCAAAATTCTTCCGATTCACGGGATGTGGATTAACTGGAGGGAAAGATGACAGAGATAAGAGAAAGGAATACATTGCCTTTAGAGTTTGCAACCTATTGACTTCACAGTTATAGATAAGAGTATAGGATTTAAGAGTAATTTGGGGGCATAGTGCACCAAATTAAAACTTTTGAGATTATGACTAAGTAAACTAGCTTCTGTGTATATTTGAGGCTACTCTCTGAAGTTATGAAAAGGAAGGAGCAGTTCTTCTTAGAGTGCTTAAGCAAACTGGCACTTGCTTGGGTGCATGGAGAATCTGGCTCAATACAATAGAGATAACACAGCCATACTGACATGTTATCTGAACTGTATGTTCTCTGCTATTTTCAGCATTGTTTTGAAGATTATAGAGATTGATTCATACTCTTTCTTGTATTGCTTTTATTTTTTTCTGGAGAAAGAGGAGATAGTTATATACTATGGAATATATATATGTTAGTATTCTGCATGTAAAAAATAAGATTATTCTTAATGCTTTAAGAGGGTGGATTATTTTGATTTTAGTGCCTGCAGATTATTCTCTGTGACATTCTCTTTCTATTCTATTTCAACAAATGATTTTGCTCTTTGCTCTGAGTTTAATACTATAAAGATAAGGATGAGACAACTGGCAAAATAAGGAAGAAATAACACACACACACACATACCTTTTAGAAGAATATACTTAAGATTGTAAAAGTTTTATCCGTGATGGTGCAAGGGCTGGTTTACTCAAACAAAATCCAGCCTCTTTTCATTATCTTTCTCTAAGCTTTAGATTTTGGCTATGAAGATTACGATATTTGGTAACTCATTGAAGAATACCCAAAGGGACTCTTTAAGTTGGTACTTTTTGCAGAGAGCAAAGGTGGAGAGAATTGAGAAAGAAATAACATTCAAAATGTAGCTATTTGCCAGGCTCTGTGCTAAATACTTTTAAATGCCTTTATTTTTTCATTTATTCTTTACTTTACAAGAGCTTTCCAAAATAGCTATCATAACTCTGATTCATCACATAAGAAAATTGATTCAGAGAGATTAAATAACTTGCCCAAGTTCATTAGTGACAGGGACCACAACTGTTTATTTTCTCTCACTACATTCTCCTCAGTACCTAGCAGTAGTTGGCACTTCCCTAGTGCTCATGTATATGTTTCATTTGACATTGACTCCAGTTCCAAAGCCTGTGCTTTCCTCATTATTATTCTTCATACTCTGAAATAAATGTATGCAATTACTGAAATGTGCTAAGTTTGACCATGCATTATTTAGAGTTTGCTTTATATATTTGTATACTTTGGTTAACCAGTAAGGTTTTGGTGATAGTCATAAGTCAATCACTAGAGAACAGGAGAAACCCTTAGGCAGTAATTGTCTCTGTGGCTCATATCCAAGTCCTGTTCCATCTGTTTAAATAAATTATCATCCAGTAGGTTGCCCCTCAACATTGGATCAAAAGGATCTGGTCAGCAGATCAGAAAGATTCTTTTGGCTGACTGCTTTGACCCACAGTCTCCATTTTCCCCCCAGCTCCCGCTACCCAATGTAGATCAATATGGACGTCAGCTCCTTAGATTTCCCTAGGGCTACCCAGCTTTTCTCCATATTCTGGGGTCTTTTTTATACACAGAGTTTCTTCATTTTTCCCCCTTTCCATTAGCTTCTAAGTTTCTTGCAGGCAGGGACCATATCTGAATGTTTTACTGCTTAATTAGCAGCATCTAACACAGCACCCATTCTGTAATATTTACTTAATAGCTATCTTTTGGATAAATTAATAAGTGTCTTGCTCACTAGCTGCTGTTTACTGTTGGAAGATATGAAGTGTGCCCCGTTACTTCTCAAACTTAGCAATTGTATGTTATTCCTCTTAGCATGTTTATTAGTTTACTGGGGCTGCCATAACAAAATACCACAGATAGGGTGGCTTAAACAACAGACATTTATTTTTTCACAGTTTTAGAGGATAGAAGTTTGAGATCAAGAAGTTGATGGGGTTGGTTTCTCTCGAGGTCTGTCTCCTTGGCTTGAATATGGCCACATTCTTACTATGTCATCATATGGTTGTCTCTCAGGCTCCATATTATCTGTGTCCTAATTTCTTCTTATAAAAACAAAGTCATATTGGACTGTCACCCCATATGAATTTATTTTACCTTAATTACCCTTGTAAAAACCCTATCTCTAAATACAGTCACATTCTGAGACAATGAGAGGTTAGGATTTCTTCTTATGAATGAGGTGTACGTGTGTACAATTCAGCTCATAACACCATGGGACTGAGTGTGTAGCAGAGAGAAGCTTAATATGCCTTCTCCCCTATTAATTTTCCCTTCTAGAGTGGAGTGGAAATTCCACCCCTCTGTGAAAATATGAGAATTGGGGAACCAGTATCTCTCTCCCCAAATCTTATCTCCCACAAATGTGTAAAATGCAAGGAGCTCAGGAAATGAAACTTTCTTTTAATGTTCTGTAAATGCTCTTCTCAACCTGCTTGCAAATTTCCCTTAGAAAAATCTTTCAAGTTAATAATGCTTTGTGCATGTAAATGCTCATGAAAATCTCTAAGTCTATAATGGAGAGGTTTTATAGAATTTCCTACTTTTAAGCAAGACAGAAATATATTTTAGATTGTGTGTTGCCTCAAAGATATTCTGCAGATTACTCATAAAGTCATTTCTCTATTTTTTTATTTCTATATTAGTTTGATTCAGGACATTCCAGCCCAGGACTATTATATGAGCAAGAAATACATTTCACAGGGTTTATTTGTTTTAATGGTCTGCCTTACTTAATTAAAACAGAAATTAGTATTTTGAAGTATGTTGCTGCCACATCAAAAACTTAAAATATGGGCCATTGGTTTATAATGGTTGGTCTGAAGAAAGCAATGAAACAAATATTGGGGAACAGAAAGATATTGGAGATCTGTTATGTAGTGGCTAAACATTCGGTAAAATGATTGCCTGCAACAACCTGGAAGGCAGATATAGTGAGCCAACTAGTTTAGGAGAAGTTGTTAGAAAGGGTGAGACTATTTGTGTGTTGCTCTTTGCTATATTTAACATGGTATTGCAAGGTTGAGATGAGATCAGGAAAGAACAGGCTGATTTGTAAGTATACATGATCTCCTAGGAATGTAAAGGCTGCTTCTGTACTCCAAAGAGTAGGCAAAAATGCTGAAAAAGACTTTGACTGTCAAAGTCCCAATAATGCTTCTCATTTTAAAAAATGGACTCACCATTATAGCAAAGACAAAATTAAGGGGGTTGGGAGTTCTACTTCTGGTATGGCAGTCTGAAGAGCTCCTCAGATCTTCTCCCCAGTAAAACTGAGGAAATTTTTACAAAGTTAAAGTCTCTGAAAATGACACTATGGACGTACAGCAAATGAAGAAATATTTATTCAAGAAAATCTATTAAAATCAGTGAGAGTATGTGGTCTTTGAACCAAGATCCACATCCTCCCTTTGCCCCTCAGCTCAGGAAGACAGAAACTCTACCCCAGACTGCTATAGCTGAGAACACAGGGCAGCAACAAAAGGTTCACACCCTGGGGAGAATAGACTTTCCCTCCTACCTCCCAGTTGGATGGCTATCTTCCTGGGCAGGGCAGGACATCAGCATTCTTCATCCTGCTCCAGTTACCTGTTGGTGAAGCTAAGTTCTCAGCAAGTGTGGCTAAATGAATCCTTCGCTGTCCAACTGCCACTCTTGGGCTGGAGGCTCCACCTTGAGTGTGGCACCACCAAGAACCTAGGGCCCCTGATCGCCTGTCCTAGTTCATGCAGTGGGAGGTTCCACAATGAAAGAGGTAAGCTAAAAAGACCTGGGCTGCTGCTCCCTACACCTCTACTGGGTGCTGCTTTCCTAAAGTGATGTTATTCAGAGAGAAGCCTGTCATTGTCCTCTCCATCCCAGCCATGGCTCAGAGGCTTTTCTTAGGGGCTGCATGTTGGGGGGAGAAGAAGCAAGCCATTAAAGAGATATCTTCAAATTTTATCTCCAATAAATTGACTTTTTGCAACAGAGTGAGGAGAGGTTCAAGTTTAAGGGCACTCTTGAGATGAGTAGAAGTTGTGGTGAGAGGAGGTTGATAGATTCCTTGGAGATATAGGCTAAATTGTGGGCTGGCTAGTTTTCTGGAGAGAAATAGGGAAAGAGACAGCTGGGAAGAGCCCTCCTGGATGTCAGAACAAATCTCAAACACTGACCTAGGAACTGTCCCTTCAAAAGAGTCTGAACTTCATTGTGTTAGTCTGTGAAGCGGTTTATCCCCAGGTCATTGTTGAAAACAGTAGAGCAATCAGACAGCAATTAGTAGAGTTTAAGAGTGTGATCAGGGCAAAAATAGTCAAAGAGAGCTTTGCCAAAACTACTGCCATCTCAGGGCATCCCAAGGACATATCCAAGACTATACGTCTTGAGGAGCAACAACAGGGGCTTCACACTATGGGGGGGGAGTAGACTTTACTGAAATAATCCAGCCGGTCACTAAACAAGTTAGTAACAAGACCCGAAGGAGGAGGACCAAATACCCGGATTTGCTATATCATCTAAACTGTCTAGTTTCCAACAATAAAAAGGAGACATGCATATAGTGAAGAAAGTATAACCCATATGCAAAAAAAAAAAAAAAAAAAAAAAAAAAAAAAAAAAAAAAAGCAGGGAACAGAATTATCTATGAGAACAACTAGATATTGAATTTAACAGAGATTTCAAAATAGCCATTATGAATATATTCAAAGAATTAAGGCAACCACAATTAAAAATTTAAAAGGAGGATATGATGACAATGCACCAAATATGGATTATCAGTAAAAAAATAGAAAAAATATTTATCTTTTACATATATATAAAAGAACCAAATGAAAATTTGGGGGTTGGGAAAAATATAATAACTTAAATAAAACTAATTACTAGAGGGGCTCAGTTGTAGATTTGAACTGGCAGAAGAAACAACCTAAAAACTTCTAGATTATTAGAGATTATGCAATCCAAAGAACAGAGAGGAAAAGAGTGGGGGGGGAAAAAGAACAGTGCCTCAGAGAAATGTGGGATGTTATTAATATCTGACATATACCTCATGGGAGGACCAGGAAAGAAAAGAGAGAGAAAGTAGCAGAAAACATATTCAAAGAAATAATGGCTAAAAATTTCCAAAATTTATTGACAAAAATTATCCTGCACATCGAGAGAATTCAATGACCTCCAATGAAGATAAACACAAAGAAATCTATAAATAGACACACCATAGTAAAATGCTGAAATGCAAAGACAAGGAGAACCTCTTGATAGCTGCAAGAGAAAAATGACTCATTACTTAAAAGGGAACTCTGAAAAGATTTACACTTGAGTTCTCATCAGAAGCAATGGAGGCCAGAAGGCAGTAGAATAACATATTCTAAATGCCTGAAGAAAAACATTGCCAACCCAGGATCCTATATCCAGCAAACCCATCTTTCAAAAATAAAGGCAAAATAAAGATTCCCGCAGATAAATAAAAATCAGGGTATTTGTTGCTAGAGGACCTGACTTATAAGAAATACTAAAAGGATTTCTTCAGGCTGAAAGCAAGTGACTCTAGACAGTAATTAGAATCCAAACAAAATAAAGCAAAAAAGAACACTGGTACAGGAAATGATATAATTTTAATAGACTGTACAAATGCATATTTATTCTCATTTTTTCTCTTAACTGATTTAAAAAACAATTGTATAAAGCCATATGTATATAATGTGTTGTTGGGCCTGTAACATATAGAAATGTAATATATTTGTCAATAATAGCACAAGGAGGTGGGTGGGAGCAAAGCTGTATTGGGCTAAGGAAATGACTCCAGATGGTAACTTGAATTCACAGGAACAAATGATGACAACCAGAAATAACAAGATTAATATAACAAAAGCTATAAATGCTTACTTACTCTTTTTTCTCCATTTAGGTTCTTTGAAGAACAAAAAATTATATAAGATATGATGTATTGTTGGGTTTATAACATTTATAGATGTAAGATATACAATAATATCCCCACCCAAAATGGGAGAATAGAACTATATAGGAGTAGCATTTCTATATCTCACTGAAATTAAGTTAGTAAATTTGAAGCTATTTCTGCTAAGTAAAGAGATACATAGCAAGCCCTAGAGCAGCCACTAAGGAAATAATGAAAAACAAAAGTAAAAAAAAAAATCATTAAAGATATTAAAATGTTACAGTAGGAAATGTTCACTTAGTGTGAAAGAAGCAGAAAAGGAGAAATAGGGGAACAAAAAAGACATGAGAAATATAGATAAAAGTGAAATGGCAGACCTAAATTTAACTATATCATAATATACTAAATACAAATAGATTAAACAATCTAATTAAAAGGTAGAAATTGTCGGGCGCCTGGGTGGCTCAGTTGTTAAGCGTCTGCCTTCGGCTCAGGTCATGATCCCAGGGTCCTGGAATCGAGTCCCACATCGGGCTCCCTGCTCGGCAGGAAGCCTGCTTCTCCCTCTCCCACTCCCCCTGCTTGTGTTCCTGCTCTCGCTGTCTCTCTCTCTGTCAAATAAATAAATAAAATCTTTAAAAAAAAAAAAAAAAGGTAGAAATTGTCAGCCTAGCTGAAGACGAACTATTTGCTATCTACAGGAGACACACTTAAAATGCAAAGATACAAATAGATTTAAAGTATAGGGATATAAAAAATATATCATACAAACAGTATTACTCTGATACTAAAGCCAAACAAAGACATCACAAGAAAACTATAGAGCAGCATTTCTTATGAATATGAATTTAAAAAAATCATCAACAAAATATTAGCAAACTGAATCCAGTAATATGTAAAAGAATTGTACCATGACCAAGTGGGACTTATTCCAGGAACACAAGGTTGATTTAACATCTGGAAATCAATGAATGTAATATACCATATCAATAGAATAAGAAAAACAAAAAAGCCCCACGTGATCATCACAATAGATTCAGAAAAAAGCATTTGACAAAATTTAACACTCTTCCATGATAAAAACACTCAACAAACTAGAAATAGAAGGGAACTTCATTAACCAGTTAAAGGGCATCTATGAAAAACCCACAGCTAACATCATACTTAATAGTATGATTAAAATCAGGACTAAGACAAGGATATCCATTCTTGCACTTTTTTTTTTTTTAACATTGTATAGAGATTCTATCCAGGGACAATTAGGCAAGAATAATAAATAAAACATACCCATATTGGAAAGGAAGAAGTAAAACTATATCTATTTACAGATGCCATAATCTTGTATGTAGGAAATTTTAAGGAATCCACTAAAAAGCACTTAGAGCTAAGAAATGTGTTCAGTAAGATTGGAGGATACAAAGTCAATATACACAAATCAATTGTATTTCTATTTCCCTGCTATGAATAGGATAAAATGAAATTAAGAAAACAATTTCATTCTCTAATAGCATCAAAAATAAAATGTGTAGGAATAAATTTAATGAAACTTATACTCTTAAAACTGTAAAACATTGTTAAAGAAATTAAGGAAAATCCAAATAAATGGGAGAACACACATGGTCTTGCATTGGAAGACTTAATATTGTTAAAAAGTCAATACTCCCAAATTAATCTATAGAATCAATGAAATCTCTATCTGAATCCCAACTGACTTCTTTGTAGGAATTGACAAGCTGATCCTAAAATTCATGTGGAATTGTAAGAGGACTGGAATAACCAAAAACAATATTTAAATGGAAGAACAAATTTGGGGGACTCACACTTTCCAATTTTGAAACATAATATAAAGCAAGAGTAATCAAGACAATATGGATAAACATATAGATTTATGGAATAAAATTGAAAGTCCAGAAATACATGTTTCCATGGTCAACTGATTTTTGACAAGTGTGTCCATTTGATGGTGAAAGAAGTGTTTTTTCAATAAGTGGTGCATTGGACAACTGGATGGCTATATGCAAAACAATGAAATTGGATCTTTACCTCACAGTATATACAAAAATTAACATAAAATGGATAAAAGACCTAAATGTATGTACTAAAACCATAAAACTTTTAGAAGAAAAAATGCCAAAAATGATCATGATCTCAGATTTGACAATGGATTTTTAGATATGACACCAAAAGCATGAACAACTACAAAAATAATGGATAATTAAACTAATCAAAATTGACTTTCAAGAATGTTTGAAGAGAAACCACAGAATAGGAAAAAATATTTGCAAATCATATATATGATAAGGAACTTGTATCTAAAATGTATAAAGGACCCTTTCAACTCTATAGTGAAACAACCCAATTGGAAAATGGCTAAAGGAACCAAATAGACATTTCTCCAAAGAAGATACACAAATGGTAAGTAAGTATTTGAAAAATGCTTGATATCTTTAGTGATCAGAAAATGCAAATCAAAACCACAAATGAGATACAACTTCACACTCACTAGGAAGGCTCCAATCAAAAAGTCAGATAATAAAAATTGTTGGATAAGATGTGCTGAAATGAAAATCCTCATGCACCACTGTTGGTAATGTAAATTGGTACTGCCACGTAGGGAAACAGTCTGGAAGTTCCTCAGATGGTGAAACGTAGAGTTACTATATGACCTAATAATTTTACTCCAAAAGAAATGAAAACATGTCTACAGAAAGAGTTGTACATAAATGTTTGTGATAGCATTATTCATAATAGCCAAAAGTTAGAAACAGTTCAAATATTCAAGAACTGATAGTTGGATAACCTAAATGTGATATATCCATTTCCAATACAATATTATTCAGCCACAAAAGGGAAGGAATGAAGTACTGATACATACTTCAACATGCATGAGCCTTGAAAACATTATGGTAAGTGAAAGGAGCCAGTCACAAAAGATCACATATTTTATGACCTCATTTTTATGTAATATCCAGAATAGGTCAAATCTAGAGGTGGAAAGTAGTAGTTTGCTGAGAGTTGGAGGAATGGAAGAGTAGGTATGTGGTAGCTAAAGGGAATGAAGTTTCTTTATGAGGCAATGAAAATGCTCTAAAATTGCCATGAGTTTGCACATATCTATAAATAGGCTAAAAACCATTGAATTGTACTCTTTAAATGGGTGAATAGTATAGTATGTGAATTATATCTCAAAACAATTAAGTGGCTTACTTTCTCATTCAAGCCTATTGTTTTGTTTTAGATGAGCCAGAGTGGTGCCATTTAGAGTGCCATTAGATTGAGAGAAAGGCATGAAAGCAAGAAAGCAAAACAAGTTGATAAACAAAACATTTCAATAAATCAGTAAAAGAGACCTAAGTCTTAAATCTGAAAAATAATTTAGTTGATTGTTACTGATTCATGGAACTGACTAGAAACAAATAAATTAGAAGCCAACTAAGAATTTGAGGGAATTGTATTGCCAATAAAACATTTCCAGACTTACAAAACCCTGTGATTATAAAACAACCCTCAGTTCCTCAAATTTACATTAGCAGGAAGTGGACGGTGATGATTTTAACCTCTGAAAGTGAGTACGTTTTTTAGTGCTCACTTTGGATATGGCCATGTAGGATAATGGGCAAGGAAAAATATACCAGTGGGTGCAACTAGGGCATGAAGAACAGTGGACACTGTAGCTTGTCCTAGAGAGTTGAATCAGGGTCTTTGGAACCTGTCCAACTCCCAGGAATTGCGGTCTTACTATACCTACTCACCAGAGTTTCATCATTGTTATGGCTCTGTGATTACTGTGTGCCTACTATTTTCCTCCCTTCACACTTGGAGTCTTTATTAGAGTTACCTCATTTGGAGTTACTGTACTATTGATAGAGAGATGTATAAGGGAGAGGAAGAACTTTTCTTCTTAGTTTATATCTCACAGGACCACAGAAAAACACCTGACATTTGAATAGAGAGAAATACAATCACTCAATGGCCAATGGACTTGAGCTGGATGCATTAAGTGTATTGTCTCTTTTCAGGATATTATTGAATGTTCGATGTGTGGGAAGAGGGGTCAACATGATTATGGTGACCAGAAGGGCAGACAGTGGCAGAAACCACTAATTAAAAAAAAAAAAAAAGGAAAGAAATCCATAGTCTTCTCTTCTTCGTATTGTTACAACATTTCAAAGTCCCTGTTATGTTTAATTGTAGTCATGTGGCAATGCCTAACCCATAGAATGTGAGTAGAAGCCATGTGCCTTCCATCCAGGTCCAGCTCATTAAAGATCACTACCAGTACTTTTCCATTCTTTTCATCCTTACCTGCTGGCTAGAAGGGAGACAATCCCCATGGTGACCTTAGAAGCCATGTGTTGAATATGGCGGAGTCTCCATCAGCCTTGGTCTTTGAGTAACTACACAGAGGAGGGCTCCATCAGCATTTTTCCTCTCAGTGCCACTATTTAACAAAAACTCTCTTGATTTTGTGCCATTATACATTTTTAGTCTTCTTCTTTTTTTTTTTTTTAAAGCAATTAGCCTCCCCTGACTAATATAACTCTCATCTTTGAATGCCTTCCCTGTACCTGCTGAGTTTAATAAATTGTGCTCACTGGGTATTCTTTTTTTTTTCATTGATTCATGCACACTCTATGTGGTGGTTTCAATGACTACTCAGACTACTTACATTCTATTCAAGGTGTTTTTTCCCTTCTTGAGTTTTATGTCTTTCTTCTTGTATTTGATCTTATTGGTAGTTTCATCCTTGTAACTTTTAGTTGTGTGTGTGGTATATCTGAAATATAATTTTAAATAAAATGGGGAACATGAGGAATTTGCTCTCTAAGAAGCTAAATCAGAGGGAATATAGACTGGCTAAACACGTATCATGGTTATTCTACTTGTCTTCCCTACTCCATACATTTGAAAGTTAAGATTCTTAACTTAGAGGAAATCTATGTTAGGGGGTGCATTAGTTCTCTGTGTGTGAAAGGGATAAAATGTATTTAGGTCTGTAGTTGTCAACCTGGATTTTTAGACTTTTTAAAAAGTTAATTTGGAATGCCATCCAGTAAATTTGATGGATCACTGCAGAATCATTTGATAGTAAGACCCAACAGTTTGAATTGACCATTATTGTGTAGCCTATATACAGTTTTAATTTGGTTCCTATATCATCTTGGTAGTTAACTTTAACATTTCTTTCATTCTTCCCACTTTGCATGTTGAAAAAAATCTAGAAAGTAGCATATTAAAAAACCTGGAGTGTTGCTCATTTAAATAATTTATTTTTCAATCAGGGACATCAGTTTGATGATTAATACACTGCATTCATTTTCTTCTTTTAAGAAACCTGGAACAAACAGGCTTGCACGGTGTATATATAATTCATTTAGGTGTTGAAGTCTGAACCTACATTTGTAAGAGAAAATTTCAAACGGGCCATAATTAATATGTCACTTTAGGAGGAGCAGTGGGATAAGGGGGTGGAAGTAAATGGATCTACCTGATGTTCGTGTAGTGCATGTGAGGAAAGGCGAAATTAAAGTTAATGCACAAAGAAAAGACCAGCTTTGCAAGCTTATTTCTCTGAGCTCATGCCAAAGTAAATAGGTATATCTATGGATATCTCCTTCTGGAGGTGTGGAAAGTGTAGGTTAAGTGTGATGGACTGCAGCACATTTCATGAGAGGAAGTTTGAAGAGTGCATTAATCTGGAAGGCCAATCTTGTTTTTCTCAGCTCCACTGCCATTTACTGGGTGAAATGTAAAAAGCTATTTAGCATTCCCAGCTCTCAATTTCTCTCTTGAATGAAGAGAACCAACAGCTGTCCCCTTTTTACCTTGCCTATTAATATGAAGGGATACATTGAAGGCAGAAATGCTATGCAAACATACATTGTACTACATGCTTATAACTGTGTGCCACTGTCAAAGGAATGTGGTATTTCAAGAGGGGCAAAAAGGCTCTCTGGGGGTCCTTTTGGACTTATCTTCAAGTTTTTCCTGTGAAATTTGGTGAATTCAGTTCTTTTCCACATACATAGGATGGGGAAGGGCTTCTAGTCTATCACTGTGGTAAAACTTGTTTGGGTGACTCCAAACAGAAAGACCACTTTTTTGGCTTCTGGTTGATTTCAGGACCATCACTAAAGGATTGTGAAAGAAGGGTCTTCTTTTCTTGTCTCGGCTCTGCAGGATTGCCCCAGAAGTTTCTTTCCTATTCAGAACTATTACTGAATCATTGGCCTGGCAAGTCATCCAAAAAGGAAAAAAAAAAATGAGTCCTTTCAGAATACTATTTGTTTCCTTTTGGTAAAGTCTACCTCTCACTGATCCCAGAATCTAATTGCCATGGCTTTACACATAGTGTTAGAACTTTGAGGTGAAAGAGATTGGAACTAAGAATTGGAAGCCTTACTATTCCCGATGATCAAGTTCTTATGGAGGGTTGTGCCCAGCTGAGGTACCCTTTGTGTAAAGGGACTGGGAAGAACAGTGAGCTTCGGGGCAGAAGAACAGGTATTGAGAGAACCTGACTTACCTTTTGGGGACTGCTATTGCAAGATGATGTTTAGTCTGGAAATCAGATGCTTTATGGGATCCATGGTAGCACAGTGGTAGTATAATGTTCCAGAGAAGAAAAACAACAAAACCAAAAAAAGATGATGAAAAACAACACGGAACCAGTGCATATACATTATAAAAGTAGAATTTGATTGAATATAAGAGAAAGAAACATTCCAATATCTGGTGTTGCTAAATTATAGTAGTGAGGTCCATGTCACTGAAATTATTCTAGCTGATATTAATAGTTCATTTATTAAATAAGTTGGAAACATTGGGAAGGAAATTTAATTACTTGAATTTCAAGGTATAGAATAAAGTTAATGGTGCAGACTCTGGAATCAGAGGGAATGGAATTCCATTGCGAGCTCCATTATTTACTAGTTGGATCTCTTTGGATAGTTATTATATTTAAGCTTAATTTTCTCACCTGTAAAATGTAAATGTTCACAGTACTTATCAGATAGAGCTGCTGTGAATATTAAATATGATAATGCACTGAAAGCATTTAGTACAATCCTGGATTATAAGAGGCGATCAGTAAATAGTAGCCATTTATTTTTAATTTTTAATTATTAGTATATGATTTTCAACCTAAAGAATTGTGTATTCAAAAAATGTTGCAGCAGATTTTTCCTGAGGAAAAATATCTTAATATAACTAATACTTTGATTTTTTCCATAGTTAGACACATTGCAAAAAGTGGTTATTAATAAGTCATTAAATTTTGCATCTTATTTACAAGACTGCTGTTAGTATCATGCTGCATTCTTTGTGTAGAAAGTCCAGTTAGCCTTTCCTTAAAAAAAAAAAAAAAAAAGACATTTAGAAATAAATGCTAGGGATGAGCAAAAAGGAGACTATCTGGGGAAAAAGCAGATCACTTCTCTTCCTTTTTATAATATGTCAGGAATTTGTGTGTAAATTGAGACTTCCTTTACCCTATAGTCCAAGTTTTTCTCTGCAGGAAAGTCTATTTTATGACAGTGGATTGTTAGGAATTCATTATGCTGTCAGTTACTTGCTCAACATTAACAAGTCACTGAAAGTTTGAGGAAGAAACTAAATGAACGTAGGTTTTTGTTATTGTCACTGGCATTGTGAAGTTTGAAAATTCCACCTTGTCAAAAATTAGAACAAGTAGCTAGAGATTTTAGACAAAAAAAAAAAAAAATCAGGAGAAATTCACAATAATAGCCTTAAGTGTTGAATGAATTTAATGCTATTTAGCTTGCATTCACATAAACAGTCTTAATTTTATAGCAGTTTGCAATTGGTGATATAGGAGTTGCAATTTCTGTGAACTCCTTGAAAACGCTTTCTACGTTATACGCTATTCTCCTCTCCTTTCATAAATTTTGGTATTGCAAAACTGTTAGTCATAAAAAGGCATTTATAGTTCAATATAATTTTCCTATTTTTCCTTTATTTTCTTTAAAAATGCAGTTTTAAAAGTAATAAAGCCCTTCCTTCTGTAAATCTTCAATCTTTTTTTTTCCTAAGGGAAGATTAATTTGTAAATATGCTAATGGATTTGTATAATATTAAACTTTCCCAAGAAAAATTACATTACTTCATATGAATGAACACATCGATCTTATTCAATTTATAAACGAATGGCTGAAAATCCCAAAACTGTTTCCTACTATGTGTCTTATAACTAAAATGACTGCAGGCACAGCCACAAACTTGGCATTTCACAGCAAATTTATTGGATGAGAAAATTTTTTTAGTCCCTTTATTGGGTTTTCCTCATTTAGCTGTATTTGAATTCTAGCTAATAAAATGCAATTCTTACAAAAAGGTGAAAAAGTAAACATACCACTCAAAATAGAAGCTGTTTCTAAACAAGAAGTAGACTAAAAAGAACAAATGCTTAGTTTAAAAGTGATACCAGTAGTAGGGATGCTGTGATGGAGATATTCCCACAGCTAACTTTCATTAAAACAGCAGGGTAACTTCTTAGGTTAGACAATGAGCTAATGACTCGGTGGTTCAGTTACGCAGTTATTATGGATTTACTCTGATATTATGTGGGAGAAACTTAACCCCTCCTCCTCTTGGTTGTTTCTCTATTACTTATTTGTACCAGCTAGATAATTCTATTGCATAAAGTACTTCCTGGAGTCAGGCAAAAATACATTACTGTCTTGCCAGGATCCTGGGATGACCTGGGAGTGACCACTGTCTGTTGTCCTTAGGTGTTACCCTAAATTCTGAGGTGAAATTTGTATTTTTTTTAGGCATTTCTCTCTGAGGGACCCAGTGAGGGCTGGCTGGACTCATAGGGGAAATAGGAAGGAGGAGAAGGGGCTCTAAATTGAGAATTAACACTAATGGTTCCATAAATAGACCTGAAGTGAGCTTCTTGGAATTCTGATAATTCTTCCCAATAATTAGATACCCTGTTTTCATAAAGGATCTGTACTAGCAACTTGAAAGAATCCTAATACAAGTGAAGAGTACAGTGAAGGGCAGTTGTGGTGGTGATCTATTTCCTAATATTTCCCAGAAGGGTATATTTAGGATGGTCTTGGGCAATGTGAAGAGAAATAGGACCAGGTTATCAGTCCCTACAAGAGCAAGAAAATAGTTATAGAAAATAGTTTATAATAATGTGGTGCTTCAACTTATTTTCTTCTTAAATTACTTTCTGTAATTTTTTTGTTGACCTTCATTATGGGATTTTGGGAAAGTGATTTAAATTCATTTTGCATATATTTTGATAATGGGACCAACTGACTGCCTCAATGCATGCCAGTGATGTGGATTGAATTTACCAAGTTGTTTTGATTGCCTGTGATCGAAATCCAATTTACAATGGTTTGAGCTGGGTGGAGGATGGGAAGGAAGAATCTCATCCTTTGGAAAACCAAGAAGTCCACGAATACAGCTAGAATCAAACATTGCTATATAACGGTGCTCATACTATGCCACTAGGGATTTGTCTATTTCCGTCTCTCAGCTCTGTTTCCTTTTTAGGGGTTTTATTGTCAGTCAGGTTCTATCTGTGGCCACCAGCTAGTCCAGTCGTACCCTGAGTTTCTCTTTCACCATAGTCATAACAAATGCTAGGACTCACTGTGATACTCCATCTTGGATCATGCGCCCAGGCTTGGCGCTAGGGTGTGAATGTCGGCCCCACCCAATCCTCAAAGACTGGAAGTGGGAGAAAGGTGATTCCTTGGGGGAAATTTGGATGACAGTTCTAGAAGCAAGAGTTATATGTGATATGCAGGCAAAAAGAACATGCTACCACCATCGTGAAATGAAGAGGCATGACACAGTAAATAGCTAGGAAAATGACCTAAGAGGCAAAATCACAGCAGGGGGCATTTTCCTCCGTCATAAAAAGGACTCTGGGAATTCCTTGTTGGAGCCTTGCCATTCAAAGTGATACAGTTGATTGAAATGTTGTCCATATGGGTATAGATGTGGCTGGAAAAAAAAAGTATCCTTGGCTTATGAGCTGTTTTGTAATGTTATCTATAAGTTTTATTTCTTCCAACTAGAAGGCAATTTCTCCAAAGGCAGGCACTATGTTATAGTCTTTTATTGTACTTCTCTAAGAATATAGCGCAGTGCTGGACACAGAGCAAACACTCAGGATATACTTTTGATGGATTCATTTCAGCTGTTTGCAATGCTTATCACACTGAAGGATTTCCCAGGATTTTTCTCAAAAACCCATCCTCCCTGAGAGCGGCATTTGTTTTCCCATCTTTCCATATCACTGGAGTAGTCTGAGTATGTCCTTTTCACGTGCCTCCAGGTTTCTGTGCTTTCCGTCACACCACCAACGCTCTGTCTGGCAGAAGCTGGGACCACGGCTGCCGTCTTTCTTCCATCCTGAAGGGCTGTGCTGGGCTGCGCTGTGCTGATCCGCTTTGCATAACTGCCTAGAAGAAAGTACTTCACGGATAATCCAAGAGAGGGAAATAGATTGAACATTATTTTGCTTTAGCATATTTTATGGGTTAAACCCACTTAGAATACTATTGCGGTGAAATTCTACATAGAGCCAGCGTTTGGTCAACTAGTTTTCTAGAGCATATTTGATACATTGTAATTAGAAAAAAAGCAAGTAGTTAGGATAGTTTCCTTAAAAACATAGGATTTTAGTGTTCTGTAGGAGTTCCTGATTCCGTTTATGGAAGGGGCCTTTAGAGATAATATAGTCCAGGAATAGAAAATAGATTCATCTTGTGTGCCAAATTTGATCTGTTGGTTGTGGTTGCCTGGAGTGCTGTGTTAAGAAAGAATTTATGGCTAAGTCCGTTCTCAGTGGGAAAGCGTGCCGGCATGGATTTTTTTTTTTTTTTTTTTTTTTTTTTTTATGTCTACTGCGGTTCAAGAAGGGCTAGTAGCACCATATGTACTTCATATTTGCCGACTCAACCCAGTCTCCCATTTTACAAAATCAGTTACTAGAGAAATTAGTCCAAGATCACATTTCTGGTTAATAACAGAGCCTAGTCTTTTTAGCTCAGTCTTACAGTATTTGCTCAAAGGCTATTTCCATATGGATTAAATGAGATAGGCTTGCAAAAGCTATCAGAATAGAGTCTGATATATCATCTAACTTCAGAAACCATTAGTTGAATGTGACATTTAAATTAAATTATGCATTCCTTTATTAACCAAGGAATCAGCAAATATTTATTGACTGTGTACTATGTGCTAGGTAAACATGGCGCTTGGCACAGTCGATGAGCATGATTTCTCAATTTATGCCTCAGAGGTTGATCATTTTTCTATCAGAAGGAAGGAACTGGATTGTGTCATCATTCACCTCTGCCACGTTGTCTTGCTTTCTTTACCTACTGTTTTGGTTTCCTCTCTGAACACTGAAGTCTACTGCCTATGCATAGATGAGGAAGAAGTGCGTGTACTATCCACTACTGTGCTCGTGTGTACTGGCCACTTAAAAAAGTACTACCTTTCGGATTCTATGATAAATCTCATGAAAGTGGAATTATATTTAAGGGAATTAGCAGCACATTATGGACCCAGTTTTCAATAACAGGTGTCTAACGTGTGCATGCGACATGCAAAATATGCTAATGCAAATGAATGATTGCATGTGCAAAAATATGCAGATTAATGTGCAAACAGATGTTCAAATAATTTCCTATTATTGCATGCCATTACCTCTTTTGAATGCACAACTGCATATTTTGTATATGGATATATTTGCATTGTTTGTATTTCATGTGTGCAATTTGTACACGTCTTTTCAAGGCTTTCTCTCCATCGTGTCCTTAACTGGGAAGGCTTAACCTTCTAATGCATTTTCACTTCCCTGAGACAGTTCTCTGTAGGAAGGGGGAAAAAAAACTATGGCTTACCCTTAGAAAGCTCAATATCACCAGAAGATAAATGCTAATTTTTATCTGTCTTTCTTTGTTAGAAACATGGTCCTTTCCTATCAATACGGCTTTTGATGTCAGTGTAATAAAATGTAAAATCTGTGCAGATTCTCAAACTGTCAAAACAACAGTATGCACTTAACGAAACTTATCTAGCTCTTTTAAGTGTTTAATTTTTTTGTTTTGTTGGTTTTTCTTACGTCTCCATTCACACAGTGTTATCAAAGAACCGTACGAAATATATTCTTGATTTTAGGTAAGAAGAACCTTGGCTTATGGTGAACCCTTTTAGGGATTTTTTTTTTTCCTGGACAATTTTAGATATCAGATCAATAAATAGAAAGTAAAATATAGTTAGAAACTCATTTTTATACCAACCATTTTAGATGATTTGTTCCAAGTTGCCATATTTTATTGCTATGTTGGTTTAGTCCATTTCTAACTAGAAGAAGTTCATATATATCATTGGAAAACTGAAATTGAAAAAGCTTGATATAGTTCTCTATTAGTTGTATCCAACATCACATTTTACTGTACTCCAAAATATACATTTCTAAAATAATATTTCACCATATCACCATTTCTTTAGGCTGAATGTTGGCATTATTTGGTTCAAAAATTTCCATAGGTTACTCTAGTAAAATGGCATTGTCTTCTGGCATCATTATTTTCAAATGATCTCCCAAAGAAACATTGGAACGCATACTGAATCCCCCTCCCTGCAGAATCAAGAGGTGTCTATATATTTAAATAGAATTTTAATACAAAATAACTGGAGGGGAGGAGTGGGGAGCAGTAGGGAGGGAAGAAGTCGACACCGAAAGAGAATTGCTTCTAAGTTTTATAAAGATAAAATTATGAGGAATCATCTATTTTTAATCCAACTGGCAACTCTTAAAGTACAAAAATCCCATCTATTGCAGCAATTAAAAAAAAAAGGAGGGACTTTAGGAAAGTTATTATTACTCTCAATGTAGAGGTTATATTGGAAAATAATATTTGAGTTACAGTATCACATATGTAATCTCTAAAGAAAATGTCTATGTTTCGGTGCTGAAACCTGAAGCAGGGAGAAGATGAGTTAAATATTTCTTCTCTTCCTTCGAGTTTCCCCTCCCCTCCCGTGCTACTTATTAGGAGTTCCGAAGCATTAAATCTAAAGGTCCATCAGCTCCCGTCTTCCAGCCCTGCCTGTCTGTGGACAGGACCCTGTCTGTCTGTTTCCTCTATTGCGCTATTTTGTTTGTACTACTGTAATCATTTTGCTGGCCCAGATCTGTGTGGGTGTGCTGGCAGCTTTACAACAAAGTTACATGGGAACAGAGTTAAGGTTGAATATTTATTAGAAGAAGCCATCTGGCGTCAGGCTGTCTGTACAGGGGGGCTGGCTTCTTTAGTAGGCTCTCCTCTTTCTCGAGAGCTCTTCCTCCCTTTCTCTCTCCTGTGTTCTCTCCCCCTGCCCTTCATTTCACAGTTCCGAAAAAGTGGGCTGTGCTTCTCTCACTCATTTATGTTGTCCTTTGCATTTATGCTCTTAAAAAAAAAAAAAAATCGCCAGATCTCTGTGTTTCTTTTAAAATGTTTCTCTTTTCGTGGCGGCAGCTTGTTGCTTGTTTCCACAATGACAGTGCCCACAGAGGGCTGCCAGGAGAAGGCAGCAGGACAGCCAACAATGGGACGGCCTGCTTCCTAGGTGGGCTTACAAGTTGCCTTAAACATCCATTTCCTGTTGCTGCCTTTCTTTCTTACCTCCAGTGGGCAAACTAACATAAGAGCACCTCTCTTTGGAGCAGGGCTGCTCCCCACGTAAGCCCTCAGAGACGTTCTCAGCGAGCAAGTGGTTCCCTTAGCCTTCTTCTGTCATCCCACCCCACCTGGGCGACTCTCAATTGCTGGGTAAATCGTCTTCCAGAAGTTTAGTTTTCTCATTTGTCATTTTTGTGTGAGTCAGTTGCTCGTTTCCCTCTTCTGCAGATGTCCCTCTTTTCTTCTCTTTTCCATTGTTGTAGCTGCAAGTCTCTCTCCCTGTGTGTAGCCCAGCTCCCCACCCCAACACACGGGCTCTGCTGAGAGTCTCCCCCAGCTCCGACAGTTTGTCCTGTGGCTGTAAGTGTGCTGAACAGAACGCTACCATCCCCAGCCTGATCAAAGGATGCTCCATTTTAAAATATGCGCGGCATGTAACCGATGAAGCCAGTGGGAAGGAGGCTCCTGAGCCAATGATCACCATGGCACTTGAAAATCCGTTCAGACGTGGCAACAAGTATTTTGGGAATGTGAAGGGGTCCTGTCATTCCTGCTTTGCTTCTTGTGGGATGACAGCCAAATTCTGGGTTAGCCTCAGTTAAGTCCCCACATGTTAACTTTCTCCCCCACCCCCTGCTCTGCAATGTGGGGAACTGCTGGGAGAGAGATATGATGGTGACATGGGACTATGGCGGGATGGCTTTCTGGAAGGGTTGACAAACCTGTAACAGTGTATTTACCCTGGTATTGGAAGGGTGGCGATTTGTTTGCTCAGTTCCCTAATTATCCAGAGTATAGGAGTTATCACAGGAATCAGATGGGAGAAATTAAAAGATCAGTGCGGCATTTAAAACCTCCAGTGCAGATGGGCTATTAGGAATCTAAAGAGTTCAACAAGCCTGAATCAAAGTCAGCTTAATAACCACTGTCTCTGGTCCATTGTAGGGATGGATTTTTTTTTTTTTCTTTCTTTCCGAACGTGATTTTTCATCATTTTCTCAGGTGGGATATGGACTAACCAGTCACTTTAGTAGAGAGCCCTTATTTCAGGCAGCTTCAGATGCCTCATCATTTCTGAATGAGTTTCAGCTCCAGGAGATTTCAGTGCTGGAGGAATTGCAATAAGCTATGAAACTTTATCCCTTCTCAAGACTCTTCCGAGTCACTGGGGAACTCTGGCTTCCACGGGTAATGGTAATCGCTCTATTCACTTAGAGAAGGGAAGGTACCACCTCGGGGGTCACATGACAATACGAGAGAGGTTAAACCAACTTCCAGCTGAGGTTTTACAGATACGTTTGGGATCTTGGAATGATATTACCATATTATTGTGCTTTTACTCTTGTTTCTTTTGGCTCAGGGCTGAGGGAATGGTCTTGTGTAATAGATTTACCCAGGGAAAGTTTCACCTGATCTGAGCAAGACTGGGCTCTAATGTCATCCCATTTTGGTTTAACATATACGAAATGTCTCAGAGAGAGATGTTGTTGGTATTCTGAGACTTGTATTTATCTTTAATTTTTGAAAGGCTTATCCAGGAAAAGAATCCAACACAGTATCTCAGGGGAGATGAGCATGGATTGAGAGTAATAGCTATTAGAATAAGAGAGGCGCTCAGGGAGATGACTGGTCATTCGATGCTTTTTTTCCCTTCAGAAACCTGCCAAATAAGAGTTACCTGATTCATATACCACTGGGGTATCTAATAGTGCCAATTTGTAAGAACTTGTGCATCCACCTATGTTTTCCTGCAAAGATTTAATTGGATCAAGAAATAACTTTAACCCTAGTGGTCACCCTAATAATCACGATTTAATTATGGAATAATCCCTGACAAATCATAATGTAACAATATGCTCTTTTTTTTTTTTTTAAATTATATACCTCCTCCTTAAAAAAAAAGCAACGGGTAAAGGAATATAACACCTGCTAAAATTGCTTTTTGTATAGGTTTCCATGACTTAAACAATGGATTATCTGTTATTAAAGGCCAGGTAGGACTCTTTTTCCTAAGAATTTATAGAGGAGACCAACAAATCATATTGCTAACAGAAATACATGAGTACAGGAATGACCAGAAAGTGTTAGTTTGCTGCTTGTAAATGTTTGAATTTGTACCTCAGTATTTGAGTGTTTGCTATATGCAAGACACTGTGTCAGGTGTTGTGGTGTATTTTAAGTAAATTTAATACAATTTTTGTCTTCAAGGACCTTACAGTGTAGCTTGGAAGAAAGGCATTTTCATGAATAATAGCAAATAGAAGTCAGTAGTTGCCATAAGAGTGATTAAAATAAGGAGCCAGTGCAGATAGCCAGGGAGGACTGTGCTATTATGGTTATATTGTGCCGATCTTTTAGGACAGGTGTTACTGGTTTCAGAAAGGGCAACTCATACATAGAAAGTGGTGCATGTCAAAGCATAGAAAATCTCTACAGTAGTGGAGAAAAAAAGAAGGTGGGGTCT
Organism: Halichoerus grypus; assembly: GCF_964656455.1. Taxonomy (NCBI): domain Eukaryota; kingdom Metazoa; phylum Chordata; class Mammalia; order Carnivora; family Phocidae; genus Halichoerus; species Halichoerus grypus. The sequence continues at coordinate 110,661,037 of NC_135715.1, forward strand.
GGATTGAAAAGATTCTTGAATGCCAAGGTAAAGAACATTTACTTTAAGAGATGGTTGGAAGCCATTTGAGTAGGTTCTGATAAAATCACAGCAGTACTGTCGGAAGATAAATTTGGCCACGTGTTGTGCAGCAGGAGAGTGTGGAAGAAGTTAAGACTAATGACCAGGGTATTATTCCTATGGAAGAAGACCAAGTTACACTAAGGTAAGGGTAGTTAAATTGGAGTTGAAAAGAATGAAAAAGGAAAAGAAATGTTATTTAAAAAGCAAGCAAAAAAAAATGGTATACCATGGACAACTAATTGGGTGAGGAGGAACAAGACAAAGATGTAGTCTAAGATTTTGAGCTCAGTATGCATAAAATTGCGAGACAGTAAATAGAAATAGAGAAGTCATGTCTAGAAATACATTTTAAGGGCAGGGTGAATATTTTGATTTTAGATGCGTTGAGCTTGAGGTGTTTGAAGAATATCCAGGTAGCAACCCTTAGCACACAGCTGAGAAGAAGGGGAGACATGGTTCAAGGGAAAATTGAAAACTGGAGATTTATGAGTTAGATGCATAGATGTGATAACTGAATATGTGAAATTGGATATGACTTTTGAGGAAGGTAATTGAGAAGAGAACAAGGTTCAGGATGAAATATTGAGAAAAGCATCTATTTAAAGAGTGGGAAGAGAAAGAAAAACCAATAAGTACTGATGAGAAGACTATCAGGAGAAAATAAAAAATCAAACAATGTATATAGAGGAAGAATTATGGCAAGGATGGAGAAAACTGAATTTGGAATACTTACCAGTGATCTGAGATAGAGCTGGGTCAATAAATATACTGGAGTGGGAAACATTTTGAAAAGGATATATGGGTGGAAACAAAGTGAGAAAAGAAATACTGACTGCTTTTTCAAGAAATTTGGCAATAATAGCCGGTGGGGAAGATAGAGGCTAGCTCAAAGGAAAAGGAGGACATAATTTCTAAATAGGAGAGATTGGAGCTCACTTGTGGGCCAAGGAAAGATAAAAATGCAAGAGAGAAGAGATAATGGTGGAGCAAAGTCTGAAAGGTGCCTTGGATGCCCTCTCATATTTTTAGATGAAAATAATTATCTTCTTTCCTTATTATTCTGTTGAATTTAAAAATGAATAGTATTTCTTTTAATGTTGAAACTAGTACATGCTTATTATTATAAGCAATAGGGAGTGCATATGAAAGAAAATAAAATCAGCCTGTAATTTGCCATCCAGTGACAACCTCTCTTAATCTTTGTTGTATCACAAAGTTGTGCTCATACTATATGCAACTTTTTCTCCCATCAATCACCCTTGAAGCCCTTCACATTTTAAAAATGTTGACTTTTCCTAAAGAGTATTCAGGCAACTATATGGAGATATCAGCATTCATGTAATCTTTTTTATTGTTGGCTTTTGAAAATCATGTCTAAATATGTGTCTAAAATGTTTGCTATTAAAACTATAATAAATATCTTTTACAGGTATGCTTCTGCTCATCATTGCTTATCTCTTTAGGATTGACTTAGTAGATGTAATCCCTACAATAGAAAAAGGAAATATTTAAAAACTTCTCAACTACTAAAAATAGTTCCTTATAAAGAGTAAATGCTCACAAAGTATTTGTTGAATGGATAGATGAATGAACAAATAAAATGGTACATGTACCAATTTACTCTCCAAACAATAGTGTGTTAGTTTGGCTTTACCATAACAAACATGGAATCTTGTATTACTCCTATTTCATTCTAATTTTGACAGGCAGAGAGGGTATCTTACAGTTCATTTTCCTTTGTGGTAAGTAAGATTATACATTGTTTTTCAGAAGCTTATTAGCACTTTGTATTCTTTTTGTTACTTGATTATTCCTGTAATTTGGTCTTAGGTTTTGCTTATTGATTTGCATGAAGCATTCATATTCTAGGACCACAACTGATATGTATAAAATATTTTTACATCTTATTTCTTGCCTTCTGTGTTATTTGATATGAGATAGTCGATGTAAGAATTAAAAAATATTTTATGGTCAATTTTATTGATGAGATAAATATATAATTTAGTTTAAAAAGTCCCAGATAGTGAAATAATTATTAAATTATATTTTTCTCCATTGACGGATTAGGTCCTTTCTTGTATCCTAAATGTTTGCCTATGAATTATGACTTGCTCCTGAGATATCTGTTCTATTCCATTTCCTGTCCGATGATTTGGGGGATAGTTCCATGTTATTTTAATTATCATACTTCTATAATACCTCCTAATATCTAGTAAGAAAAGTTTCCCATCATATGTCTGCATTTTTCAAATTTCCAATTTCACTCCCGTGTTATTTATCTTTTCAGATACATTTTCGAATTTATCTTTTAAGTATAAAACAAATCACATTGGGATTTTGTTCTGACCACAGGATATTCTAGCTATTATAATACCCAGGAAAGGGGGCTATCTTTCAATTTATTGCAAACTTTTATATCCTTTGGCGAAATTTGATTGTTTTCTTTATATAGGTCTGTTTTTCATGTCAAATTTTTTCCTATGTATTTTATATTTTTCTAATAATCATAAATAAAATCCTTTTTATCTCTAAGTGGGCATTAAATAATACAGAAACACTATAAACTTCTGTAAATTTATTTGTACTTGGCATCTCAGCTTAGATCTTTACTAATTATAATTTAAAGTTGATTCCTCTGAATTTGCCAGGTGTACAGTCTTCAAATAGGGATAAATGTTACTTTTCAATTGTAATAGTTATGCCACTTGTCTATTCCACTTATGTATTCCATACTATATTGCACTACTCAAACTGTGAGGAGGTTTTATATGTATGAATGTATGTATGTGTGTATATATTCATACACACACAGACATATAGACACATATATATCAAAAAAAGCATCCTCAAGGATTAGAGCCACGTGTTTCAACTATAAACCCACAGAAACTAGCATTTTGCTTGCCACAAAGATTATTATGTGCTAAGTATAGTATTAAATGTTTAATCTGCCATTTCTCATTTCATCTTCATGCTAGTACATGATGAAGTTATTACTCATTTTATAGCTGAGCAAAACTGAATGCCAGAGAGATTAAGAAGCTTGCCTGCACTGGTGTAGCTAGAAAATGATAGAAGAGGTATTAGGACCCACCTCTGGGGACACCTGGGTAGCTCAGTCCATTAAGTGTCTGACTTCAGCCCAGGTCATGATCTCGAGGGGTCCTGGAATGGGGCCCCATGTCAGGCTCCCTGCTCAACAGGGAGTCTGCTTGTCCCTCTCCCTCCACTCTCTCTCTCTCTCTCTTTCTCAAATAAATAAATAAAATCTTAAAAAAAAATAAGAACCCACTGGCTTCAAACTGCTGTACTACATATGTACCTAGTAAGTATTTGTTGACTGACCTAGTAAGCAACTGATTGGATGAATGAATGACTGAATGAATAGAAGATGTGGGATTAGATGGATAAAAAGCACAAGAGACAGAACTGAATTTTGAGAAAAAATATTTTATGCTTTTCCCCTTAAAACTGCAGACATGGAGTCCAGAGAGAAAAAAATGACACTGTGATAGTTTTGAGGTGGAGGAAATGGAATTTAAGGGCACATATTGTATAGGCTTATTCTTCTCAGGAAAGGAAGACTAGAGTCACAGTAAGGAGAATGAAGTGAATCGAAGGGGTTTGAAGATTTAAGACAGACGGGACAGAACAGCTACATGGGACTGTTATAGGCAGTGCAGAAGAGATGAATGGGAATATTTCTGAGTAGCAGAGGATCCGGGTTAGGTGGTAGAATGTCATTAAGTTTGTGGGATTGGTTGGTGGTGCTTTGTCATTGAACCAGAAATCACATGTTGACCAAGGAGCTAGGCAAAGGCTCAACAATACTAAAGGAGCAGATAATATGAAATATGAAATATCCTATATTATATACTCCTGCTTCTAACAACCTATGCTATGAGCAAATATATATATGGTCATATATATATATATCTAGATAGATAGATATTTAATATATATTTTTATAACGTAGCTTCCAATTTTTATACTTTTCAGGGGAAAATAATCCATAATTTCTCCTTATAGTCAATGTGATAGCTCAATTATTGGCTAATTGCTTTTCCTTTCAATAAGATTATTACTTATCTTGTCTGTCAGTCATTACTTAACATCTCTGTCAATTATTTAGGTTAGATTATAGTCCAGTAAACATGGAAAACACATTAGAATTAAAGAGTAGTGTAAAATTTTATTACAAACAGTTAACGTTTTTGTAGCAGTGATAGTCTGAAATACCTATTATCTCAATCATTAGTATAAATATCTCTAGCTTCTTTTTTTTTTTTAAGATTTTATTTATTTATTTGACAGAGAGAGACAGCGAGAGAGAGAACACAAGCAGGGGAGTGGGAGAGGGAGAAGCAGGCTTCCCACGGGGTAGGGAGCCCGACACAGGGCTTGATCCCAGGACACTGGGATCATGACCTGAGCCGAAGGCATACGCTTAATGACTGAACCACCCAGGCGCCCCTATCTCTAGCTTCTTATTCAGTCTTTTTATGCACATACACACACGTATGATTCCAGTGTTTTCCTGTTATGGCAGACTATTCTGTACCACAAACAACTGGAAGGGTAACAGCAACCTCAAATGAAGCAAGGTCAGGGCAGAATGACTTTGATTTTATGGAGCAACACTATACAGACCATGGAAAGAATGGAAGCCCCTGCCCAAACACACAACAGGGCAGGATAAAGAATTAGAGGTCAGAAGATATGGGCGCAGAATGTACTTCTGATATTTCTGAGAGCAGAGCATAGTGACTACTTAGAAAACTCTGGAAATGTGTTAATTAAATGAATTAGCCATTTATTAAATGTTTTAATTCTACATATGCCTAGGAAAGATGGTTCAGAAACTGTCAGCATGATGACCAACCAATGGTCAGTTGGGTCAACTACCAAGAACTGCAGCTGAGAAATCTACCAATCGACTCTTTCTTGTTTCAGCAGGTTCAGATGTGTCAATCAAGAAAGGGACCAGGGGCCCCAGTCCTCAATTCAGAAAAGAGATTATGATTTGCTTCTTAGTTTCATTGGACTGTTGCCCATATACTCACTTCTAATGCATGGACACATGTTATACAAAGCATCCATGTTATAATTTTTTTTCATGTAACTAGCATTCTGTTTTCCTATATTCCTTTTGTAAAAATACACTAGTATTGCCAAAAAAGGCATGTTGAAGATATGATGTATGCATTAGAGGGATTTAAGCTGATTCCTCAGCTACTCAGGGAAAAAAAAAAAAAAAATCCCAGCTGTTTAAATCAGGAAGAATTAGACCTAGTTTACGAATTAGTACATCATTTAAACCAAACCACTTTTGGTGCTTTTTACTTGGTCAAACAAAATATTTTTGTTTTTCTTGACTTTTTCTTTTCAGCTCTAATTCCTTCAGGCTGTTGTTAGTTCACCAAGAATAAAAACAACTTGCTTTAGCAGAGATTTCAGTAAAAGAATTAACAGATACTTTAATGTCTAATAATGAAAAAGTTCAATTTTTTAAAATAATGATATTATGTATAATTAAAATGATTTGACAAAAACCTAAATAATACATACTGAAGAATTTATACATTTAAAATGAACTTTAGCATTAAGTTTAGGAAACTAATTTAGTATTTATATCACATGCTCTGTAGGAATTACATTTAAGTTCATTTTTTTCCACAAACTACTATGGATTTATTTAATAAAATTTAGACACTTTGCTATTTTAGATTTATGCTCAGAAATTACGAACTTTTACTATTTTCTTTGATGGTACCTTACTTCCACTTAGAAATATTACAAAATTATCACCATAGCACATGTGGTGTGGTGAGCGCTGTGAATTGTGTAAGACTGTTGAATCACAGACCTGTACCTCTGAAACAAATAATACATTATATGTTAAAAAAAAAAGAAAATATAGTAGGAAGGGAAAAATGAAGGGGGGCAGAATCGGACAGGGAGACGAACCATGAGAGACTATGGACTCTGAGAAACAAACTGAGAGTTCTAGAGGGGAGGGGGGTGGGGGGGGATGGGCTAGCCTGGTGATGGGTATTAAAGAGGGCACATATAGAATGGAGCGCTGGGTGTTATACGTAAACAATGAATCATGGAACACTACATCAAAAACTAATGATGTAATGTATGGTGATTAGCATAACAATAAAAATATTAAAAAAATAAAAAAGTATCCATAAAAAAACAAAAAAAAGAAATATTACAAAATTATCAATTATTTGGAAGTAATAATTTAAGAAAAGAGCCTTTTTATAGAGTTACAAGTAGTTAAGTAAAAATGTGTTACCTTTGCTTTTGGTTAATAATAAATGGACTTAAATTTTTTACAGTGAATGCCGGATTTTGTAATATTTATGTGATGAGACTACATTTATTTCATGTCCGTGACCTTCCCCATTTTTGAAAATATGTTGTCACATTTTAGTAATATTACAATTTTATTATTCTCCAATGGGAGGAAAAGTATGTCCTTTAATTGCTTTCAAGAGAATATGGGTTTTTGTCTGTTTGGGTCATATACAACAAAAGAAACAAAAGGGAGCAGGGTTTTTTTGACCTTGAATTTGAAAATAAATAGGGTCCCACCTATCAATGACAAGATTTTGGTGGTTCAAAATGTGTTCCACAAATAATCCTATGACATGTTTGTAGACTTTAGTGTTTAAATATAATGTGTGCTCTGGTTGGGTTCTGCAGGCTGTTTTTACTTTTGGCTTTTACATTCCACAAAAGTTCCAAAAAATCGGCAGGGACAGTGCCAATTAATTTATAATGCTGTTTTTGTGTTTCTGAACAAGGTACCTTGGTAATTAAGAGAAAAATTTATGATGAATATAAAGCAATGCAAATTCATTTGTTTGCCTGAAACCTACCTGTTATTTATTTAGATCGATCTTTGGAAAGATTCCTTAAATTGAATCATATTATGAAGAGGAGTGATATTTAGAACAGAGATGGGCAGGATACTATGGATTGATGTGTTAGAATATATTATGTTATATTAAAGTCAGACAAAGCTATGGTAGTCATTAAAACTTTGAACAAATTGATAAGGAAGTTCTTAGTCTCCCCTGAGGAAGAAAATAAACTATAGTGAGAGTAGATCAATAATATATTGGAAAGGAAGATGTATAACTCAAATATGCTGTATCATGTTCAATTGAGTCCCCGATTTAAAATCATATTCATATTTGTGTGTGATGGTGGAAGTGCAGAAAAGTCATAGTCTTGTGTGCTGTTCTTGTAATAAATGTTATAACCATTTTTATTTACACAATATATACTTAATCTGAATTTATCTCAGTCTATATTAAATGAAAAGACTGCTTTACTTTTAATGTCAGCAACTAAACTACACTTATTCCCCCAGAGGAGACTAATACAGTTTATGGTGTAGCCTGGGCAAATAAAATATCTTCATACTCACAGGTAGGGGATGGAAACATTTATTTTCCTTAGGAACGAGGCCGTATTATTCTCATCTTTCAAGTAACAATAGCTTTGGATGAACACTCGCAAAGTTTACACATTTAGTTAACGCCACTGTCCTGGTCTTTTTCATGATAATGATCATCAAAGTTATGATTGAAATATTGCAAAAAAATCCCCGCAAAACTTTGATGTGAAACTGGAGGAAGAAAAAGATGTTCCAGCTAATGGCTTGTCTATTTTCAAAGAAAAAGCTTCTTGTGAAGCTGCGGTGTAGGAAATGCACTAGTGATACTGACTACATTATTTTTTGTTAGAGGATTGTGAAGATTCATTTTATGTGTTTATTCACATTAAACTAAGTAATACCTGATATTGGAGATTGCATGTATTCACAAACAGTAGCATGGTGTTAGAGACTATATGTTCACAAATCGTAATTACGGCCAACATGTACCACAAATATTATATGTCAGGCACTATTCCTCCCCACAGTCCTATAGGGGTAAGTACTTTTATTTTGCCAATTGGGGAAACCGAGGCAAAGAGTAGTGAAACATAATTCCTGAGGTCAAATCACTTGTAAAAGAAGAACCTAAATTTGAATTCAAGTAATTTGACTCTAGAGCTCTTTATTTGTCCTGAGATCGCATTAAAAAAAAAAAAAAAAATTCTGTTTCAGGGCTATACCAAAACAAAGTGACAGAATAAATGTTAATCTAAGGCCTGCACTGTCCAATATGATAGCCACCAGCCACATGTAGCTATTTAAATTTAAATGTGAATTAATTACAGTTGACCCTGGAACCACATGGGGGTTACGGCGCTAACCCCTGACCTTTCTCAGGCTCTGTTTTTAGTTTTTCCCCTGGAATCCTTTTCCTTCCTTGTCTGCTTGGCAAACTCTTCCTCTGCTTGAAGGCCCACCTTGAATGTGGCCTTCCTTTAGAGTCAGATTTACTGCATCTTTGTGTTTTACACTCTATGCATATCATCTCTGCCAAGTTTTGTCTCGCTTTTGCTGTAGTTATTTTATTTAAGTTGACCTGTGTTCCCAGTCAGATTGTGTGGAGCTCAGAGACCTTAATGCCTAACAGAAAGTAGGCATTCGATTATTATTCAGTTGCATTGAAATAGGGATAAAAAATAGTTAACAGAGAATTGAAACCTGAAGGTTGAAGATGCAGGTTGATGATGAATCCTGTTGCTGATTTTTCCTCTTTCCCTGATGCTTGTTACCTCTCTCATTGCCTTTTATTGGAATAACCCTTCCTGAGGGTTCTGTTCTTAATATCCTTTGTGTTTTGTTTTTAGTGCCACACAAGATAACCCAGGGACCACAGGCTTGTCTGAGTTCAAAGCCGGTGTTTGTAACCACCAAACTCCACCACCATATCTCTAGCTGCCACCACTTGATTTGAGCTTGGTGGGGAGCTGACCTATTCTGAGTCTGCTCACCAACCTATCAGCCTGGCACATTGAGGGGTGAACACTTGTGATTAAAATGAGGTTACGTTGTGGTTCTGTAGCCACCGCTCATTTATCTTCTGCTTTCTCCCCCGAGATCTTGCATTACCAAAGTCGTTTTGTCTAACTTGACAGTCACCCTTTGTCAGAAAAATGACATCGTGCATCTGAAGCACTGTCCCATGTGGGTGAGGTGCTGGGCTGAGTTTGTAATGCTCAGAAAAGGAAACAAGATAAAGTACTGAAAAAAAAAATAAAAACCTACACATAAATGATCTTAGAAAGATTATAGTTCATTTAGAAGGCATTTTTACAGAGAGAAATTTCTGGAAACATTTTACAGTGTTAGGACAGAATGATTATGAAGGGATTTTTTGGGTGGCAGGTGTAGATGAATAAGCTAAAATACCTCCTTTCTTTGGGGGTAGAGGTCTTTGCTGTTGTGATGTTTTTCTTTTTTTCCTTTTTCCTTGTTGCTGTTCTCCTGTCAGAGACAGCTAAAAAGAAACTTGAACATCTTGATGCAAAGTTGGTAGTAGGTTCACAATTCAGCAGCTTGGAGCACAAGATGAGGTACCAATCTCCAGTCCGAGTACTTGGGGGAGGAGGCTACCAAGATGAATAAAAATTGATTCCTGTTCTGGCTAAATGTACAGCCTGTGGGGGGACAGTTCTTCCCCCTGAATCTTAAACAATAAAAAAATCGTGAGGGTATGCATGTAGCTCAAATAAAATCAACATTTATACTTTAACTTTAGTCCTTACCATATGCTAAACTTTTAAAGAGGAGGATGCATTGTGGGGGTGTGGCTAAAATAATTAGAAACAGGACTTCATACTTGTAAGGGCTCTCACCAGAGAAGTGGATGTTGACGTGGAATGCCATGCCACAGAATACTCCATTTCTCTCTCTCTCTCTCTCTTTTTTTTTTTTTTTCTGACTAAGATATTCTTGCCAGCACCCCACAGGTTTAGATTTAGGGAGCAGGTATAAAGATGACTATGAATTTGGGGATGACAGTTTTATATGTGTAATGCTCCAAAAAAGCTTTTATTCACTTGCTTTATACTTACAGATATGAACGTTTGTCAGTTTTCAATTAGTTGATGAGCAAATCTCTGCCAAGCGGGCCAAAGTTCACAGTGTGCTCTGACGGAGTCTTACCAGGCAGGCTGGATTCTGCCCACTGTGGGCAAAGGTGCCCAGTAACGAAGGAACCAGAGCAGCAAAACAGCGCTGTGTATTCTGAGAAAGGTTGCAGTCTGCTTTGCATTCAGACAACGAAGATTTGCACTTGGTGTTTGGGGGAAAAAAGAAAAAAAAAAAAGGATGTGAAGGAAACAAAATAGAATGAAATGGAAGCAAAATGTTGGCAAAACTCAAATTGCATTGGATTTATACTTATTGGATTTTTGAAGTAAGCTGACAAGAAAAATTACCTTCATTGCAAATCACTGAAGGGCTTTTCTATAGAATAAACACACTCACAGAGAAGAGCTAATTCAAAGGAAGCTTCAGTATGTTAATATAATAATTAAGCAGTAAGGCACAACAGGCAGCCCATTTCCAAGGAGCTCAGCATGCCTCAGGTGGGGTATAAGGTACAAGGCTGAAGGCTAAATGACTTTAACCACCTGAGATTGCCTATAATCATCTTAAAATATGATACGAGATGAATATTGCCCTCATTGGAAGGTAGTTACTTATGCAAATAAAGAGAAGGAACCAAATTCTCTGTATTTTGTGGGCAGTCTTTAAGAGTTGAATTATTGGAATCAGCCTCAAAACTTGGAAACTTCAATGCTTCTAATTGGAGCCTGCATTTTCCCATGTTCTTGGTGGTCTTTTTTTCCTTTTCTGAGTGGCTCATCTTTTCATCCTTTTTTTGAACTGTCCTGTGGCCAAATTATTTCTGTTTGGAAAACTTGTACACTCTCTTTGGCTTATTAGTTGTGTGTGTGTGTGTGTGTGTGTGTGTGTGTGTTTAAGGTGGTTTTGCTAAAGCAGCTCAACAGCCTTGTGCCTGGGTAGCTTCATTTACCACGAAGCAGATCAGATGCTACTGTGCGCAAGAGGCCTCTGGAATCTTGTGGAAATGTACATTCTGATTTTGTAGGTCTAGGGGAAAGCCTGAGGTCCTGTATCTCTGAAAAGCTCCCAGGAGATTACAATATAAATGGCAACCTCTATTAGGTCTTCCAAATATCAGAGAGCCATGTGATGATAGGAGAATAAAGGCTGTAAGATAGGGAGGTAAAAAGACCAATGTTTTCAAGCAGTTGACACTCTTTTCTGGTTGTTGATAATTGATCTGATAAGGAAGAAATGACAGACCATGAACCATGAACTTGCTGGGGATTAGAGATAAACAGATTAGTCTTATTTTGAGTCTGGGTGATATGGCTAAAGACAAGAGAATTCCATTTTGATATAAATGTCACAAGAAAATCTCAAGTCAGTGACATATTATAGCTTTGGGGCTTTGTTAGCAGTTCAGTTAAGTCCAGGTAACTGGTGACTAGAAATAGATCAAGAGGAAGGAGGTGAAGACTGGTTTTAACTGAATAGGCAGAATGGTTTTCCACAGACACTTGATACTTTCCTTCTGTGTTTTGGCATTCTATTATGTTTGTGGATTTCTTTGGGCCCTAAAGGTAATGTGAACATGAATTCCATAAATCTGTAGTAAATGAAACTGGTGAGAAAAATAAGACAAATGCTATTTTCTTGAACTCTCTCTAAATGGAAACAAATGTTTTTGTTCGTCTGTTTATTTTGTCTTGTTTTTGTTTTTCCAAACAAGAAGTGTCTGGGTGGGGAAGTGCTCACAAGTATCCTGAGCATTCAATGTGAAACAGCCTGAACTTCCAGCTTCTCATTTGCTTCAGTGTTTAATTCTGATTATTTATTTAGCCTTAATGATGGCCAGTCAATCCCAAGTCCTAAGAAGGAATGATTCTCTTCTGAAATGGGTTAAAAATTTCCCTGGCTTGTGATTTCAAGTTCGCCCCCAACCTCAACTGTATTTCCTTAAAGCATCCACAACAATCTGAGCAAAGTATGGTCTGCCATACTTGCTAATGGCCTCTCAGAAATATTTTTGGTGCTGGTATCTGGTCTTCATTCTTTTCGTATCCTTGACTTGGTTGGGTTCTTCATGATCTCTCATCTGGGTTACTGTCCTTGTGAGTGATGTGAAACTCAAAGAGAGTTCTTGTCATAGTCTATAAGAATGATACTCCCATAGAGCTGTCCAGTACATGGCCTGTGCAGCCTTACACAAGGGTACTCTCCCTCACAGTAGACTTTACCCCTCCATGAGTGACCCTTGCACAACTTCCCTAAGGCTGTTCTCACAAAGCTCATAAAACTCAATGCCTGATTAGCTCCCTTTTCCCTTAGACCAAACACCTTAACATGGTAGGAAACTCCAGTCCAAGGTACCTCTGCAGTTCCATCTCCTGTCACCCTACCTAAGTTCAGGGTACTACTTGTCTCACTTGGCCCACACTTGTTCCTATACACCTCCTTTTGTGTGTCATTCCTCCTGTCTAGAATTTTACTCAAATGTCTCTTCCTCTAGAAGCCTTCTCTAATGCTACTGGACAGAATTAATTCCTTACTTTCATTTTGTTGGTACTTCCATAACTATTTATATGCATATTTTGCCAGTTATATTGTATTATACTTATATTTATGGCTATTATCCCTATGAAATGGTTCTATTGTCGATTTCTTATCTTTTTAGCCCTGCGTAGCTTTGACATCTGATTTCACAAGGTTGACCGGTAGTTAAGCCAGGGGGCTGGGATGCCTCTCTTTACTTGATACTTCTGCATATGACATCTTTTCCTACTGCCTGCCAGGATGCAGAGAGCAGCTCTCGTAGGGAGAGGACAAAGAAGATGATGTGGGAAGGCTATGATCCATCACCAACAGCCCCCCAAACCTCTCACACCCTCAAGTGTCACTTGATACTAGCTGCTAGATAATCATTATTGATTGCTTTGACAGTAGTAAGAATACTAATGTTAACATTTGCTGAAGAGAAGTTCTTAATACCAGGTATTGAGTATTTCCATTCATGATCTGCTTGAATTCTCATCCAGCCCCAGAAGTAGATGTCTTGTGAAGCTAATGAAATTTAAGTTTTCAGGGCTATTCACTTACAAGGGTTCCTTCCAAAGAAAGCCCTGTTTTTAAATTGCTTGTTAAAAATGCATAGTTCTCTTTCAGATTCTAAATAAACATTCTAAATAAACATAATAAACATTCTTTCATACCTAATTGTGTGTGTGTATGTATGCGTGTATGTGTGTATATATATGTGTGTGTGTGTGTGTGTGTGTGTGTGTGTGTGTGTGAACTTCCAGCTTCTCATTTGCTGCAATGTTTAATTCTGAATATTTATTTAGCCTTAATGATGGCCAGTCAATCCCAAGTCCTAAGAAGGAATGATTCTCTTCTGAAATGGGTTAAAGATTTCCCTGGCTTGTGATTTCAAGTTCGCCCCCAACCTCAACTGTATTTCCTTAAAGCATCCACAACAATCTGAGCAAAGTATGGTCTGCCATACTTGCTAATGGTCTCTCAGAAATATTTCTTGGTGCTGGTATCTGTATAGTGTGTGTGTATATAGTATTTGACTTTAAGGTTTTCAACACCTGTGTGCACACACGAAATACTTTCCTTTAAGGGAGATCAGCTTGCAATATATATATATAATATATATATTATATGTATATAATATATATATATATTATATATATTATATATATATTAATATATAATACATATATAATATATATATAATATATAATATTAATATATATATATAATTTTTTTTCCTTTAAGAAGATCCTCCAAATGGTATAAGCCTCAAGACCCACAGAGCCTAGACCTGCCTTGCCTTGCCCTATAAGGTAAATATTGTAAAACATTGCCATAACATCAAAAGTGCACTCAGATACTTTAACCACAGAAAATACAGGGTTGTATCATTGCCAAGTTAATGAAAAATGATACTTTTAAATTGGTCTGTTCTGTCACAAAAGAAGCACCAAATGTAAGACACTGAGACATACACTGTGAACAAGGGGCAGCACCCTGACCTGAGAGAGTCCCAAATGATGGCAAGCAATCACTTCTGAAATCCCAATCCTACTGGGCCCACCTTCATTTGGGAAAGGGAACCAAGTGAAAACTAGCAGGCAGTCACCAGGAGGGTGATCAAATGTGAATGCTCATTTCATTAGGGTTTTACTTCATCTGTGTATTTGTGTCGTCTATGAGAACTAAAGATCAGAGAAGTTAACTAACTTGCCAAAAATTGCATAGCTATTAGTGATTGAGCTAGGTTCCAAACTGAACTTTGTCTCTATGAATGTTTGCTGGTTGATTTTAATACTTAAGACAAAACTAAACAGAGAACGTAATTATTCACTTCCTTCTAATCCCTTCTGCTGCTCTTTCTGGAGTCCCTTTATCCTAACCCTTTCCTCATGGCCTCAGGGAGAAGTGAGGTCTCCTGGACATCATGATGAAAGGATTGACACCTGTCCTAGGTCTTTTCTAACTCCCGTGATCTACTTTCAAGTTGTCATCCAAACTTTAGAATTGGGCTGGCTCATTTATTTGTTTATTCCCATGGGTATGTCAAATTCTAAAACTTTCTGCAAAATAAGACTTTGACTTACGCATTGCCATTTCATCTCTTACCTCCCTTGTTTCCCTGGAGTACCCAGACTAATACAGATTTCTTTGACCCGGCCTTTGGAAACTGGCCAGTTCTCACCCAAATATACACCTCTGTCTAACATTCTCATGGGAATCCCTAGTCTGGCAGGGGCTGGCAGCATTCATCTTTGGCAAGACCTGTGAGTCAGACAGGCTCACACCATAATAGAGAAGGGGTTTACCGGGAATACCTTTATAGGTGATGTCTTTTTTTTCTGAACCATCAATTAAGGAGCAGCTGCGAAGGAAAGGAAATACTCCAAATGAACATTGTCTGGAAAATCTAAGATATATATCTATGCAGAAGCATTTTTTCTAGTAAATATTGATCAGTTTGAATCTTGAAAAGTTCAACCTTTTGTTAGAAATCTTCCTCAAATGTATTAATATTTTTCTATTTTCTTTGATGAGGTACATTGAAGAAACTCTAACAATTTCTTAATAACTTGGGATCAGCATAGTGAACATAATTTATCTTATTCAGCACTAACTTAGGGATGCTCTCATGGTAGGGCATCTCTGTGTTAATGCAGAATAAAATAATTGCTATTCATATTTATTGTAGTGATGTTCATACTTAGTATAGTGATTAAGTCCTTATACTAAAAGACTCCAGATTGCTCTGCAACTAGTTGTGAGTGTTGTGTCTCATTTCTCAATCTTTTCCTTGCCTGTAAAGCTATTAGCTGTTACTTCTTGCTTTCCTCAGTGGGCCTGCCTTTAACAAAGGTTATTCCCCTCTCTCTAGAACAGCGGATCTCAACAGGGGCAATGTTCCCCCAGGGGATATTTGGCGATGTATGGTGACATTTTTAATTGTCACAATTTACAGAGGGATGCTACTGGCATCCAGTGAGTGGAGGTCAGGTTACTAAACCTCTTAGAGTGCACTGGCCGGACCCTCACAACAAAGAATTACCTGGGTCAAAACGTCAACAGTGGCCAGGTTTAGAAACACTGTTCTAGGATTGCAGAAAAAGTGAAGAGTTCTAAAGGAGGATCCGGGAACTTTGTCTAAAGTTAAAAAAGAAAAAAAAAAAAGTGTGTGTTGGTTCATGTTCATTGGTAAGGTCAGGGGCCAGTTTCATTTATTTCTCAAAAACAAAACTATTTTCATGGATTGAGGTCCTTTGACCTCCAGCTGGGTGGGACCTTAGTATTTGACTTTAATTAAGGTCTTCAACACCTGTGTGCACACACAAACAACTTTCCTTTAAGGAAGATCAGCTTGCAATTTTTTTTTTTTTTTCCTGTTCTGGAGTTATTTGGCTCAAATGCTATTGCCACATTAAAGGTTTTTCACTGTGGTATAAATGCTGTGTTATGTAGTATATTTCTAAGGGATTTCAAATTTCTATTTACAACTACTTTTATGCTAATTGTGTAAATCATATGCTAATTGTTTAAGTCTTTTCTGCTGTGATTTGATAGTATTGGGAAAACTGGTGACCAACTAGGCCTTTCACCCCTGCTTTTTTTTTTTTTTTCTTAACAACATTCTTCGGGGAAACTTGATTTTGAGCAACAAAAAGGTAAAAGGTCTACAGTGACATAATTCTTTTTGAAGGAGATTCTAGTGAAAGCCACTTGATTAACTGTAATCTTCTACTTCTTTACCCCTTCTTGTAGGTTTTCCAATAGTTAGAAGTCATTGACCCCAAAGGGAATCTTGCTGCTAGGGGCTGGGGCTGCATGAACTCTAAGAAGTGCCCAGTTCTGACCTCCTCACTAAATGGGCTCGAAGTAGGAAATCAATTCTTTCAATCTTAGAATAAAGATAAATTATATTTTCTGAATGCCCACCTAATCTCAATGAAAGTTTGTTCTGCTTTACCAGGTTATGGAGAATATTTGTTTAAATGATTTTACACAAAGATGTAAAATCTTTCTATACCAGTATTTAGCATATACCTTATTATATGTATATCTTGATATATAATGCATTCGCTAGGGAAGTACTTTTTTTTTTTTTGGAATGCATATTTGGCTAATTTGACTTGATTCCCTTGCATTTTACCAATTATGTACATTTATTTAGTGCATAAAAAGTGTAACAATTAATATTGAGGTGTAAATGAGTATGCATGTTCTACCACTGTTTTATTCAAATGTGATGTGTCAAAATCAATTTGATATGAAATGCAGAGTGATAGATGAGAGTGATAGATCTAAGGTATGGATAGTACAGTATGGAATTCTATCAATCTCCAAGCAGCATTGGAAAATAAAGAGTATAATATGATCTTTAATATAAGAGTTTCTTGGTGCACATGAAATTGATCAGATATTATAAATTAGAGTTATACATACATTTCGAGAGGAAAGTTAACTTATGACAACTGTGACTTTGTGTATATATTTATATTACTTTTCTTGTTTGTATACACAAATTTGAAAGTAAAAATAATCCAATAAACTTCAAATAATTTTTCAGTACTTTCATTAGTGTTTTTAATTTGATATTTTACAATCATGTTTTCTAGTTTTTATTTTTCCTTGGAAAGTTACTATTTAATTTTGCTCATGTTTAAAATTTTAAAGGCTGTCTTCAGTGTTTTTATATATCACTTATTGTCACTTTTAAATGAAAAGTATTCTTTATGTGTCTATTGTAACATTTGTAACTTTAAAAAAATTAGTTTTTGTTTCTCAAGGTCTCATAAATCATACTGTTTAATGTAATGATTTCTTTGTTGAGTCTTATAAGAAATAAGCAAAAGTAGGTGGAGAAAGTGTAGATTTTTCAGTATGTTATATCAAATTACAATTACATATTAATAGAGTATTTTTTAACTTAGAAATTATAACAGTTCTACTTGAAAAGAAAGCAGTCATTTTTGTACTTTGAAAGAATTTCTAAAGGTGAACTTGGAAGAAAAGATTAAAGGAAGATGGAAATAATTGATGATCCTTTTATAAGTTTTTAGAGAAAAAACATGCAAGCATTGTCTTATGAAAAAATTTTTTCTTACAAAACTGCACTTATATCTGAAATATTGTTGTCATATGAAAGCCTTAATTCCACTGAAGTGTTCATATGCATAAACTATATACATAGCTGTCCTTAGTTGGAGGAGCAAATCTCTTTTGAATAATTTTTCTTTATACTCTTCCCATTTTTGTATAAATTTTCTTAGAAGTCATAAATGAAGCATTTTCCCCCCCTCTGGGACAAAGCCCTAATAAAAATAGCTAAATTAAGATTATTTTGTAAATTAAATATCTTTCTAAAGTACCAAAATGCAAAGGGCTAGTGGTTTTTGTTTTTTTGTTTTTTTGGTTTTTTTAGATTTAGTTATTTATTTGAGAAACAGAGAGAGAGTGGGCGGGGGAAGGGAGGGGGAGAGAATCTCATGCAGACTCCCCACTGCGAGCAGACTCCCCAGTGAGCCTGGAGCCTGATGCTGGACTCCATGCTGGGCTCAATCCCATGACCCCGAGATCATGACCTGAGCTGAAATCAAGAGTCGGGCGCTTAACCTACGGAGCCACCCAGGCGCCCCCCAAATGCCGAAGTTTTAATGTGAGAGTCATAGCTGCAGTAATCATTTTGCTTTGATATTCCCTTTTCCTGATTCATGTCTCTTTAACCACAATTTTTTATCAAATTTTATACAGAAAGAAGCAGTTGTTTTCATTGACTCTCTACTCTCACCAAGAAAGATATGTGTAATTTTAACATAGCTAGAAAGTATCTATATGCAATTATAATGTGGTGTTTTCCATGAATGAGTTTCTGCCTCTATTCATTCGAGTGATTTAAACTTTCCTGTTTTCTTGTTATACCTAGATTTTACATCAGATATGTAGAGGGAAAGAATCAATCTCTTTTAATCATTCCTCTCAGTGCTTTGAGGCACCAATTCTCTCTGACAAGTTCTGAGCCTGGGTTTCCAGGCAAGACTTATCAGAAGTTTAAGATTCAGCCTAAAAAGTACGAATTTAGATACCCCTGTTCATTACAGCTGTAAACGCCACTGTAAAAGGGAGTGCATTGCACATCTAGAAAAATCTGCTCTGAGCTTCCCTAAGATGATGCTGAAGTGTGGCATTGTGAATTCCAAAATGAATTAATGAAGAACAACACTGGAGATCAAATGTATTATGTGTGTGTACGCAGCTAACATGGCAACTGGAACACAGAGCCTTTTTTTCTCACTTTCTGCCAGCCATAGCTTAAACTTCCCACAGAGGATGGGGATTAACAGCCTGTCTCCTTTGGGGTGGGGGGAGTATGAGTCAAATAAAATGTAGAATCTGCAAATGGAGCTCTGAAATGATGTAGTTAACATTACATATGTAGTCTATTATGGTAACTGAGAACATGTGTGTCATAATGTTGGGCAAACCGATTCTAAAAATGGGAGAGAAGAGAACAAAAACTGACCCCCAAATTCTGCTCAAATCACATGATCCAAACAAGATGCGCTGTTAGGAAAGATTTAATAGAATACAATTCTCTCCTGTCCACCATGCCTATCCCTACCCTTTTCTGCCCCTCCACATTTTCCCTCTTAATTTTTAGATATAGTTTTCATGTATCAATTTGGATGACTAATTTCCTTATTATGCTGGAGTGCCAGTATATCTTTTAGACTTTACTAGTCTTCTCTGAACCCAGGGATAGATTTAAAATACCATGAAGTCTAACTATTTCCCAAGAAAAAAAAATGAAAACCCTCTGACATAAGGACCTGAGAGGATAGAGGACCTGGAAGACATCAAGACTGTTAGACCTTAGGAGACACTGACCATGCATTTGGCACCTTGATCACTTACATCACTGGTGAAAACCACTGATGCTGTTTGTGCTCAGGTGTTCATAGCCCTATCTGGAATGAGTCACTCGAAAGGGAATACATGGGGAATAAGTACAAATGTGGAAATGATAGCTCAATCCCAGTCTAAAGAATTACTAAGTGCAGAGTGGGAGATAAGTGGTAGGAAATTAGAACACACGAAAGAATTAGACTGAGTATCAAGCAAAAGAAGGATCCAAACGTTTTGAAACGTGAGTTGGAAACATGGCGGATAGCACACATGCAGGGCACCGGGGCACTGATATAATGAAGTTAATTTGAAACTTAGCCAAATTTAGTGACTGTTGTGGGGTTTCATATTATTTTTTTCTTTTCCTCTCATTGACTTGGTGACTTTTGTTTGTTTAGCCTTGCATTGTCCTCAACTCATTATTCAGTTTAAAATGTAAACATGACTTAATACAATGTACTTTAAAAATGTGTCATTTAGGGGCACCTGGATGACTCAGTTGGTTAAGTGTCCAACTTGTGATTTTGACTCAGGTCATAATCTCAGGCTTGTGAGCTCCAGCCCCATGTTGGGCTCTGCACTGGGTGTGGAGCCTGCTTAAGATTCTCTCTCTTCCTCTCCCTTTGCCCTTCCTCTCTCTCTCTCTCTCTCAAAAAAAAAAAAAAAATGTCATTTAAATTCTTATTGGTGCTATTGCAAACTCCTGTGTTTTAACCTGAGCTGCAGGAACCCCTCCTCTATTCATTTTCTGGGGATTCTAGAACACCAGCTCATCAGCAGATATTTTTAAATCAAGGAGAAGGGGAGTATAGTCAGTAGTCAGTTTATAGATGGAAAATTAAATGGACTATGAACACATGACATTCTGGGGTTGTACACCCTATCAAATACTGCTTAAGAAGATGGAGAAGAATGGGTAAATCACCATCCTTCCTTCTCTCCTCCTTATACTTCTACCCCAATAGCTCTAGCAGACATGGAAATTTACAGGATAAATGCCAGATAATACTTGCCAAAGGGAAAAAAAATAGAATTTCTAACTCTAAATCCACATGGTTACTTTTGCTTGCCAATCGTGTCTCTAAAATGTCTTTACAACATTCTTTCTCTCTCTCATTCTTGTAGCTAAGTGTGGGCCTCTTTAACTTCCCACTCGTCATTTACATTGCCTCTTGCTGCTACGGTAGTTCCTAGTCTTCCCTTCTTTAGCCTCTCCTCATTTTAATTCCTTTTGTGAACATTTGCCAATTTAATATTCCCAATGAAACTTACCTACAATGTACAATGGCATGTCCCTTCTTAACAGTTTCAAAAATTTACCAGATATTAGTCAAATATCCTTAACTTGATACTCAATGCCCTCCTATAATACGGTTCCACTTTATTTACAAGCTTATCTCCAAATGATGACTTTTAGGCTCCCTTATTCTAGTCAAATGGCCTCATTATTGTCCTGACTCAAGCCATAGTTTCCCACTCTCGAGTCTTTGCTGTCACCGGTCCTAGGTCTAATAAGCCTTCTTTCCCATTGTTATGTTCAGTGGTGCCATGCTGACCCAAGACATTTTCCCTGATTGTTTTACTTAAGTCATCACTTATGAAATTTTTATATCTGTACATGTTTTGTGGCACACCAATTTCTATCTTATAGTATAGTTCTCACATAGAGCTATATTTGAATCTGTATTTTTATCACATCTATCTATATCTGATGTGTCTTTCTTGGCTGTATTATTCAACCCCTATTCCTTACATGCATGGTCTGGATAAGATTTACCTTTATATTCCCACTGCTCCTAGCACATGGCTTGATGCATGAAAACCTTCAAATATCTGTTGAGTGAATTAATAAATACTCTTCAGAGTTTTAACACTTGTGTATCTTAAATGCATTCACATGAGTTTTGCAGATGATTCTAATTGCTTAATTTTTCTTTACAAACACTGTCATTTGCCCGTAGTTCTTGGTCATCTATGTCTTTTTTTCAGAAGACGGTATCTGGAAAGGCACTTGGAAATTCTACATTTTAATTGTTCTCAAGATTGAGTCAGCTTAGTCATATCTTATCAATTACACAGGAAAGTTTTTTTTTTTTCATAGAAAATAAGAAACTGAAGAGAGCCCTGGAGAAGATTTCACAACTCTGTTTAGTAATCTAGAATTATGGAGTCTCATAAAAATTATGTCATCAGTTGCCAGAGGGTAAATTAATTTATTATTCCTAGTTGTGTGTAATGAGAGAAACAACTGATCATTTTGATATGATGTAAACAAAAGAAAATTGGAAAAGTTAAGAAAATATCCATACTATTGTGGTCATATAAGATATTTGTAGTAGTAGGTATTCAAGGATACTCAAGACACATTTTGGCTTGAATTACCTGATTCAAAGACACTCTTCCCTACTAATATGAATTAAGACTATAAATTTTAATATTTTTTATAAATAGTAATCATTTTGTCTTACTGAGAATATATTTGGGTTTATGCTTGCCAAAATAGATGTTTAAAAAATGTTTTAAAAATTAGGCAATGATATTTTTCGTGTAAATAGATGCCAAATAACTGATTTGGCCAATTTTGTGATTTATTTCACAGTTTACAAGATAGTTTCACTTACATTTTTTCATTTAATTTAATTTTCGAAATAACCCTATGAGATGTGTGGGATTGATTTATTTTACACATGAGAAAATCAAATTATAACAAATTTAGGTTTTGAATACCCAGAACTAGCTAGGTGCGGAGATATACCTTCAGATTCTAGGCTAGTGTCTTTCAAAGCACCATTCACCTTATAGTAGTATACTATATGTTTTCAATAAATATTTGTTAGTCAAGGAATATTGTTCAAGGGTGAGTATGGTATTTTTAGAATATGGGTGTATCTGACATAAAATTATATTTGATGAGTGACTATCAACAGATTAAATTTATGTAATAATAATTATGTAGAATATGATTTTTAAAATAAAATGTAGAAATACATAAAGTTTGATCTTTGTACAAGTCTTATATTCTGCATGACATACCTTTGAATGATTCAGATACGGGTCCTCTCTGGGCCCGATGGTCTCTCTAGATCCTTTACTTCTAATATTGAGAATGTGTTATTGAGATAATAGCATCCTTATATGCATATGATTGATAAATTCATGCATTTTCTAAGAGATAATTTTGGATTTGTTTTTAAATGTTGGGTAACATTAGATTACTAAATGATTCCTTATCTACTGTCAATTATGTGATAATTATTTACTAATGGTCATATCTGAATTCTTCCCTTACTTTTATGTATACATTTCTTTTTATAATAGCAATGAAAACACTCCAGGCCACACATTTCAGCATGATTATTATACCTCACAGGTGGTTAAATCTATTTTAACTGCCTTTATCTCTGGATTCTGTAGCTCACCCACAGTTTTGACCACAATAACTTTTAAATTAAGGGGTTTTATTGAATTTTAATTAAGGACAATGCTAATACTGGTACTCTAAATTTAGCAAACTTGAAAGACACTTGAGTTTTAGCAAAATAAATAAAAAGGTATCTGGAGGGTAGCACAGAATGTAGGTCACAAATCAGACAATTATTTTGAAATATTGGTTAAGTTTCTAGTATGTTCCAGGAGCTGGACTCTGAGTGAATGCGAGTGTTATGACAATGATTTTTTTTGTCTGTTAATGCCAAGAAAATGTAGTTTTTTAGTTTTAGATTTCATATATATAAAATGGAAATAACTGAGTGATTTTTAAGCACATGCTCTATTTTATAGTTGTTTTTTATAACATTTTACTCTTAATGGACATATATAACGTCTTTATGCTTAGAAGTACATTTCATTCATTAAGGTGATGAAAACTTTTTAGCCCTATAGGTATTAGTATTTTCAATTTTTAAGCTCTTTTTTTTCTAATATAATACAATTTTCTAGATCCTACCATATTGATAGTTACATTTTCATTATCTGTTGATTGAAATATTATGTAGTAGTATTAAGTCTAGTATAATTTAGTAGTGAATTTGAATTTACCCAAATAAAATATTCTATATATTTTTGAAAAATAATATGTGTAAGAGATATACCATTTTATTAACATACAGTGTTTTGTTTTCTTGTTCCCAGTGACTCGCTGAAATAATGGGCTTTTCAATGGGGTTTAATATGCTGAACCTTGCAGCTGTAGAAAATATATTTCAGAACTGTCTCTCTTTATCTTGGATGGGGGTGCGTTTAGATCTAGTGTGGCCTGGTGGTTACACTGGAATCAGATAAACCTGGGTTCTGCTCAGGGCCCAGCATACTCCATGCCTAACAAAGTATGAGTCACTTAACTTCCCAAGCCTAAGTGTTCTCGTCTGTAAATTGGAGAGATTTAATGACAACTACTTTATTGGGTTGTTATGAAGATGAAGCTGAATTATAAATGTAAAATAATTAGCATGTTTCCTGGCACACACTACGCATTTTGGGATGTTACTGTTGTCATCATCATCATCATCATTGTTCTTGTTGCCATGAACTCCCTAACCCTCACTCTTCACTATGGTAAGGATTGACATATATATCATTATTCACTAAGATTGTGTGTCTATAGTGTGCTAAAAACATGAAAAAATGAACAGTTCAGTAACTTAAATTTATTGACCTTCTTTAGTGTTTCTCTTATTAGGCCCTATTCAAGGTTGTTTGGATATAGCCACACAAGTTGGAACATTCACATAATCCAGTAAGTTATAATTCATTCAGAATTTTAAAGCATGTGCCACATGATAATTTTAAGAAAGAACAACAGTGCATCTAAAATTACTCTAGCAGTGGAAGACTGAAGTCTCTTTTGAGAACACTGGAGGGTACTTATTCAAAAGAACCTAAACAACCTATAGGGTTATCTTCCCTCTTTGAATTGATATATTTCTCAAGTGGTTATTGGTTAAGTAGTTTTAAAATTTGTATTTTAATGGGGCGCCTGGGTGGCTCAGTCGTTAAGCGTCTGCCTTCGGCTCAGGTCATGATCCCAGGGTCCTGGGATCGAGCCCCGCATCGGGCTCCTTGCTCCGCGGGAAGCCTGCTTCTCCCTCTCCCATTCCCCCTGCTTGTGTTCCCTCTCTCGCTGTGTCTCTCTCTGTCAAATAAATAAATAAAATCTTTAAAAAAATAAATAAATAAAATTTGTATTTTAAAATGCACTAAGTTGATCTAAAATAGTATCTGTGCCTCCTTACATACCTGGCTTGTTCATGGGGCTGGATGTGCCCAATAGGTCTCAAATGGAAGCAGTCAGTTCCACAAATATGGAAGTGGCCTCGTTCACTCTAGACCAATCTCCCTCATTTTGCAGTTGCTAAAACAGTTTGTACAGTGTTTTGGGGACAACTTTAATGGTGTGCTTGAAGGAGGGTTGATATTTCTGTGTCTACAAAAATGCTTTGGCTGTGCATGCAAGAGTAGTAAATCAGAGAGGTCATATCTTATCTGTGTGGCTACACTCACGTACATTTACTGGAAGGACAGAGGAGAGGACAGAGCCCAGCATTTAGGAAACACATTTATTTGATGAATTAGGAAGAGTAAATTACCTACAGAGAAATTGAAATCCTCATACACTGCTGGTAGAAAAGCAAATTTGGGAAGCCACTTTGGAAGAATGGTCTGGTAGTTCCTCAAAAGTTAAACATATAGTTACCATATGACCCAGCAATTGGGTATATACCACTCCTTGGTATATACGCAAGAGGAACTTGTCCATGCAAAAACTTGTACACAAATGTTCATAGCAGCATTATTCATGATAGCCAGAAAATGGAAACAACACACATGTTCATCTGCTGATACATGAGTAAATGAAATGTGATAAATCCATACAGTGGAATATTATTCAGGGAAAAAAAAAAAAGAAAGGGACGAAGTAGAGTTACATGCCACCCCATGGATGAAACTTAAAAATAGTATTCTAATAGAAAGAAGCCAAGAACAAAAGACTACATAATATATGGTTCAATTGATATGAAATGTCCAGAATAGGAAAACCTAGAGACAGAAAATAGATTAGAAGTTGCCCATAGCTACAGGTGGGGTGAGGTGGTAGGAAATGCGGAATTACTTCTGATGAGTACAGGGCTTCTTTTTGGAGTGATGAAAATGTCCAAAAATTGATTGCAGTGCTGGCTGCACAACTCTGAATACACTAAAAAATATTAAACTGTACACTTTAAATGGGTAAATTCTATATGTGAATTATATCTCAATAATGCTGTCACGTAAAAAAGAGTGAGTTGCAAATCCTGCCTGTGTATCCCACAGATATTCATGATCAGTTTCATAAACCAGACTATCATGAGGATTTTCAGGTTTCAAGTTTAGAGTAGTTGAAACATATTTTTCAAGAACAGTATTCACTGAAATGCATCAAAGTATAAGTGCACTCCCTGAAGAAATACTTTAACTCATGAGCTTAAATAATAACCAAATTTAATTCATTCCAGGTACATTGTCATTAA
Organism: Halichoerus grypus; assembly: GCF_964656455.1. Classification (NCBI taxonomy): domain Eukaryota; kingdom Metazoa; phylum Chordata; class Mammalia; order Carnivora; family Phocidae; genus Halichoerus; species Halichoerus grypus. The sequence continues at coordinate 110,687,026 of NC_135715.1, forward strand.
AGAAACTGCTGGCCAAAATGTTGAAATAAACATTTAGCTACTAAGCGAACAAATTAAACTCCTTTATGATTTAATTGCACCAGTGAGTATTTCTTTCTGGAATGTGTTTCTGCTTTGATACATTTCAATACACATCATGAATTATGTTGAATGATGGCATTTCAGCATGTGTGTGAGTATGTATATACATATGTATTTTCAAACAGCATTTAAAATGTTATTTAAAATATATATGCATGTGTACATGTGAACATTCCAATTTCAACGTTTATGTGTATGTATACAATACAGAAAGACATATTCCCGTAAGTCCCGTGCAATGTAGTCATATTGTGGAGTATATATTTGCCAACTACTTGCAAGCATTAGCAGAAATATTCACTCTCTGCTTTCTCTCCTTTCCACTCCATATATATACATATGTGAATGTACAAATATTTGATAATGTTTATTTACCACGTGATAGACCCACAGTATTTATAGGTGGCTATTTTGATCATCATGCATATTTTGAACCACTGGAGCTATTTCGAGGAATTTTTAGTGCTTTGAAAATATACAGCATTTCACTCGTAGATGCACACAAATTCATGGCAGTGATTATAGAGAAGGAATGACTATAAAAAATACAACAAAACAGAATTCAGCCCAAATCTCTTCCTACTCTTAAATCTCAGTGTAATGCTTTTCAGTCCGTTGCTTCTTTCTCATGGAATTCTTTTACAGTGTTAATGTCAAATTTAAAACATATTCCTCTTAACCTATGGATCATCTAATGAGAAATGAGAACTTTCCCTGTGAAAGAGAAATTATTTTAAAATTCTCTGAAATTAAAAAAAAATTTTCTTTGTGGTCACACACATGTGCACCTACACACACACACACACAGAAATCATGAATTTTTTCTTATCTATTTATTTTTTTATTTTTTTAAAGATTTTATTTATTTATTTGACAGAGAGACACAGCGAGGGAGGGAACACAAGCAGGGGGAGTGGGAGAGGGAGAAGCAGGCTTCCCACAGAGCAGGGAGCCCGATGTGGGGCTCGATCCCAGGACCCTGGGATCATGACCTGAGCCGAAGGCAGACGCTTAATGACTGAGCCACCCAGGTGCCTCTCATCTAATTTTAGAGCTAGTCAATTCTGGTCGTATGTTTGTTGAGCATGTTATAGATAGTGGGAAGTCTCCTCTCACCATCCCTTATTTCCATAGTTAAATATCAGTGTTCACATCCTTTACTTCTCTTGCCCGTCCTGGAACATCCCCCTTCTTCTGGCACCTCAGACACCCAGAGATATTATTATAATTACTCACTTTTCCACAAAACATGTGTATGCATCCCTTTCCTATACCTTTAAGGGGGAGGCATGACTATAAATAAAATACACTGCTGAAATGTAGCAGTCAGGTAGCATTTTTAATAGTATTTAACCAGAAATGAGGTGGCAGTCCTCTTTCTGCCTAATGGGAGTTTTGATTTCATTTCGGGAACTTACTGCCACAGAGCACAAAGGAACAAAATCCAGACTAGCAAGAACAGAGTCTGCCTTCTCAAGGTGGGGCACAGAATGTCTGCCTGAGCAAATAGATACGATAAACAGACTCAGAGCTGATGAGCCCCAGGGGGTGGCCCCAAAAGAGGGACATTGTCTTTAGGGCCAAATCACTCCCACAATGTCTCAGAAGAAACCTGACCTCCTTAATATACCAATGATCCACTTGGTGACATGTGAGCACTGCAGAGAATAAGAAATTTCCTCTAAGTAACAACAAATGATAACAAGACCAGTGCATATTAGCGAGGGTCAAGAATAACTGGAGGTTCATACAGGATCAGCAGCAGTTGAACAGGTAGGTGGAAGCAGACATGTCCAGCCTGGAACAGGAATAAGTCTTCCAGCATTCATGCCGAAAAAGCCAGGCTAACACTTAGAGATTTTTGTATAAAACAGTGATTGAGAGAGTGGTATATATTTTTGTGGTTCATCCATGGAGTTGTTTCAATCATTTTCATCAACCATAAAGTGCTAACAACTCTGGCGGATTGATATCTGACCCTAAATGGGCCAGATTTAATGATTCCTGATCAAGTTTTGGGTCTCCAGAGTGAACAAAACTGGAAAGCATTGATATTGTCAAACATCGAGTTGCACCGAGTTACGTAGACTATCTTTCCTCTTTGTCTTTTAGCTTTGTCTTTTCTTGGGAAACTACTGCTCATTTGCAAAGGCTTGAGTGAAATGCCACTTCCTCTATGAAGTCTTCCTAGATGGTCTACCTAAGTTAAATTGCCTTCCATCATGAACCCATAACTCTGTACACATAGTTTCCTCATATCTATAACATTGTTTCATAGATTTTTTTGACTTGAGATTCTTTAGGGAAGGGGCTTCATATTATTTAATTTGATATGCAGAGTCCTTAGCACAGGGCCTGAACATGGTACATAAAGGGGGAATCAATAAATGATATCTGTTGATTGTCTAGTTTAACACACAATGAGAAGCTCCCTAGATTGACTCAGTGTTATTCATTTAGTGCAGCTAATATTTGTTTCTCCACCATTTCAAGGTTTCACTTAGAAAAGGATAAGAGAGGAGGACATAGCACATAAAAATCTAATGAGTCATCTGATAACAATTCTTGATACCTTAGAGTAAACTAACGATGTAGGAACTCCCCTTCACTTCATCATGGGTCTGAGAGAATTATACGTCTGTCCCTTGTAACCTTTTCTGTTTCTTAGTTTTTTTCATTCACAGGAGGAATTCTATAATAAATTCAGGGGTTTGGGAGGCAGATTTAACTCATCCTTATCCTTTTGTAGTACACCCTTCTTGAGATTGTCAGCCAGATAGCACACACCTGGGGCCTTTTCCAGAAATTTTCCTCCACTCATCCACCCTCTTCCACATGCCTACAGTTTAGTCATGAATTAGTCCAGGGATAAACACTTCAACTAAAAAATCTCTTTTCAGAAATTTAGATTTAGAACCTCAAGTGGTTGGAGCAGGTTCTCTACTGTCATTAAAATAGGCCATATGGTAAGAAACTGAGGAGAGCAGAGAAACAGAGAATGGAACATGTGTGCAGAGAAGAGAGATGAGCAAGAAATACAGAGGCCTTGACTGAATCCTTTCCCTGACACTGAGCCATGCTTCTAGCCTTGGATTTTACAGGACAGCCTAGTATCCTTATAATAAACTGTTTTTGTTTATGTTTTTGTAAAAGGTAATTAGATTTGGGTTTCTGACAGTTGAGCATAGTGTCTTAACTAATTTACTTTCATGTAATGTAACAAATTGGTTGGCAAATGATAGTGTTTTTTCCCTTTACAATCTACCCTGTATTTATACCCTCATTTTTGTATGGACGCTTTTTTAATGTAGACATTCATAAGCTCCCCAAGTATCCATTCACCACTTCTCAGTACTCCTGATCTCCTGTCACATTACAGAATATTTAGACTTTGAGACCAATGTTCAGAAGCAGGTAGATCTAGCTGGCACGCACGTTCCATCAGGTGACAGCGTTATTTCAGCGTTAAAGGGAGGGAGATACATGCATACATATGTACGTACATACATATGTACGTGTGTGCGTGTATTATCCTCCTTATTTAGGCTAAGAGAAATGGCAGTTAGGATGACTAGTAATGTCCTCACTACGGCATACACCATAGAAGTGTTAGCTCGGGGAGCAGGAGGTGTTATTTAGGCTTAAGGGAGCTATAGAAGTACCTAAAGATGGAGGTAGGAAGAAAAATGAAGCCAGTGAGGTAGTGTGGACATGATAAGGAAAGTGGAATATGACAGGGATGGAGCAGAAGGTCAAAATCACACACAGGACAAGTTGAGCAGAAGCTGACAAATGTGTGCTAGAGAAGAGTAGCCCTTGGACTAAAGCAGGGATTTTATTGAGTGTTTTACCTGCCACTGTGGGATGTGTAGGATTGAAAGTGTCTTTGTATTTTCTGTTACAAGTAAACAATTATGATCATTTGTCAGCTACCTTTTGGTGATTTAATTTATTTGCTTAATATCATTTTAATTGAGTATCTGTTGTATACTGGGCCCTGCTTTGCACTGTTGTGGAAGCAGGCACTCTCCTCATTCCTGTGGGGCTCACAGTCTAGTGAGGGTGACAATAAACAAGTACTTCAGCAAATAAATCTATGATCACCTATTATGATGGTTGCTATGAGACCCTTTCTTGAATCTTCTGCGTCATAGTGCCATCCACCATTTCCTTTTGGAGTCAATACTTTTAGGCCAGAGATCAAATGTTTTATTTGTAAACAAAGTCAGATGTCAGTTCATAAAGTTCAAAGAACAACTTCTAAAATAAGGCACATCATTTTTCCTAACTAGTAAACAAAGTAAGTATCCACGCATTCTCTGCTTTTGAATGATCAAGGTTGCAGAGAAGTGATGACATGTGAGCACATGGGATTGACCCGGCCTGGCTAACAGGGAAAGGGCCAGGGACTTGGCGGTCCATCTCCTAGATGTTTAAGCATGTCAATGATGTCAGAAGAAAAGGATATTGTGCCCGTCAGGACTGGCCATTGTAAGAATCCCATATTAGAATGTCATAGAATGCATTAATATAAAGTCTTATTGTTCAATTGTCTTAAAAAAGGATTAATGGGTCTGAGGCATGATTTTTTTCCGATGACGTTAGGCATTTCAGAAAGCAGGCAAGGATAATGTGTGCCCACTTCTTCCATTGCCTCAGGCTCCCCTTCACCTTTGGCAATAGTTTTATGTTGTGTCAGTCTACATGCAACCTGGGTTTGTCCAGAAATCTTTAATTTGGTATGAGTTATGTGGTCCTGCATCACTTTGTCTATGCCTACTAATTACTACCTCAGAAGCACTTTTTTAGTCCTTTCTAATTATTTCTAAATCAGAAATTGAGTGCCATGACACAGGCTTTCATTTATCATATGCATAGCCCCACTGTGTGTTCAGCCTAAACAGAGACTAATTTCCCACAATTATCTAGCCATTCAACCAGTCAGAAAACGTGTATTGATTGCCAAGTAGGGGACAGCAACCAATGGCCCATGGGCCAAATCTGGCCTGCTGGCTGTTTTTATATGGCCCATAAGCCAAAAATATCTTTACATTTTAAAATGAAGAAAATCAAAAGAAGAATATTAGTTTGTGTCACATAAAAATTATACGAAACTCAAAGTTCAGTGTCCATGAATAAAGCTTTATTGGAACACAGCCACACCCATTTACTTACGTATTGTCTATCACTGGTTTTCCCTTACCATAGCAGCGTTGAGTAGTTGCCACAGATATTGTACAATTCTAAAGGCCTAAAATATTTATTATCTGGTCCATTATAGAAAAAAAAATTGTCAACCTTGGCTTGGAGTGCACCCAGAACAATATGCTCCCATCTGGAGATGCAGAGACAAACATGAGAAGCCGTGTACCTCAGAGGTTCACAGGTTAGTGCTCTGATAGGAGGGAGCCCAGAGAGCTGGGAGGAACCAAAGAGGCACCTATAACCCCAACCAGAAGAGTCACTGGAGGCTTGCAGGACCAGAGGACATCTCGCAAAGGTGTGCAATGCATTGAGACCCATTTGGTAATGAATTTGTGGCTTTCCAAGAAAAAAGTCCTTATAGCTTCCCTGCCAGTACTTTTGGTCATGTTTTGGTAGAGTTCTGATGCAGTCATGAATTAGTGAGTTAATAGATGGCTATTACACATGGGGTGAACATGCTTTTGTTCCCACTGGGCCACTGTTCAAAACGTTTTAATATTGATATTCATAGAAATTAGCAGCAATGGAAGGCTTGTTCTGATGCAATTCAATCCACATTGGGTGGTTCATTTTGAATAAAAATTGAACCAAAACAATAATGATAATAATGAGAAGGATGTCAATAGTACCAGTCACACCAGCCCTAGTGGCATTAATACTTAACTGGGACAGCCAACCGAAAAAGGCTTTCAGAACACTCAGAGTCCTGTTTATGTCTATGGTTACGTCTAACCATAGAGCAGTGGTTAGGAAAGTGACCTTTGGAGTCACACAGACCTGGATTCTAGTTCCCACTTGTTCACTGCTTGTCCTTACTTGTTCGTCTACCATACTAAATCACTCCCTGGCACAGAATTCCTTCATCTGTAAAGAGAATGGTTATCTCTGTTTCATAGGATTGTTGGGTTGCAGGCCATGTAAGGTGGTTAGGTTAGCACAGTGCCTGGCAGATAGTAACACCTAGTATATGTTAGCTATTGTTATCAATAAATATTGCCAATATAAAACAAAAGTCAAAGATGTAAATAGAATATAAAGAATACTTGTCTATCCTAATCTTCAGTTACCCAAAAAATGACTTCCTGCATAAAGTACACTAATCTGCAGTTTTCTTAAACATCTGGCTGATCATAGGAACCATTTAGACATTTTTTAAAATACAGGTCTTTATCTTTCTTCTGATTTTCTGAAAACCTTGGCTGTAACTCTGGGAATTTGCACTGAATACAACAAACAGACAGACAGACACCTCCCCAGGTGTGAAAACCACTAACATCCTCAGAGAAGGTAGGTTGTAAAATCTCTCAAAAATATGTATAAAACTGCTGTCCTTCAGAGCAAAACATAATTTTGAAAAATGTGGGAAATGTATAATCTGAGCCGAATAAGTCAAAGTATTTATGGTAAGCCAACATTTCAGAAAATAAAAGTTTTGTGGTTCATGTATGTAATTTATATAAGGCAAGCCTCCCATTGTATATTCTATATCATTTTTCTTCTGATTGAAACCAGAATTAGCCTTTCGATATATTATAGTTTGGTTTCTTTTCAATTAAAAATGATCTTTTCTTTTTACTTTTCTCACAAGTGTTATGTTTTCTCTTCATCAAAGCCTTGCCTTTTATTCTACTTTAGACACAAGCCCCCACGTTTCATAGACATGAGCTGAGAACAGTCTTATTGAGAAGAGAGAAACATTTAGAATAATAGGAGTTGTTACACGCACAGTAACAAATGAAATACATCTTTTGTAAATAACTCCCACCAGAAATCTTATATTTCCAGGCATCTATGCATATACCTTCATATAACAACTTTTGCGTTCGTAAAACATTCATTGAAGGCAGCTCTGCAGTTTTATAGAAAAACAACGTGCCAGGGATGCAAGAATCTTGCCAGTTCTGTGAAAAATGACACCAATTAAAGCTTAAATTGCTTGTTTTCTCATAAGGTACATATTTTCATAACTTTGAAATCAAATAATTGCTGCTTTTATATTAAATACAATAAAACAAAAAGGATGCTAGTTTAGAGGAACTGCTACAAGCATTTTAATATAATTTTCCCACCATTTAAAGTCACAAAATATGGAAAACAAGTCAAGTATGCAAAGTTCCAAGGAGATAGAGAAACTCCTTCAGATTATTACATCATTTGTCTTTTGTGTCAGGAAATGTGTATATGATTTCATTGTTTGATTAAATGCCAAAAAAAGGCACATTGCTCTTATCTAACTGATTACAGATTTTATTCATATGAAAAAGTATTTGTTAATGCTTTACCATTAGATTTTTTTTTTTTAAGTTCTAAACATGTATTTCCAAAAAAAATAATCCTCTAACTTCCCAGGCTTTATTTCTTTATTTTACATTAACAATACATGGTACTCAAATTTCCCAAAGTAAAAGCCAGTCCCTAATGATTTCATATCTGCAAACCAGGCAAACAGTTCCTTTCTGACTGGGCAGAGTGAGTGTGTGTGTGTGCAAGTTCTCAACTATATCATATCAATTTTCAAAAACATTAGGGAAAACACTTCTAACATGTTGAGATATCTAAAATAAAGGTTTTGGATATGCGTCTCTGGGGCATTACAAATCAGAGAGGAAAATGCCATTTAGAATCCAATTCAAGTATTAATTATGTTTCATTTAAATACCTTTATATAATAATTCATTAATGTATATGTAAGGCTGCAATTAAGCAGTTGAGGTCTAATTTTCTTAACATAAAGCACCGATTAATAAATTTGTGATATTTACTTAGAAACTTGTAAAAGTGCTGTCACAGTGATGCTCACATTTTATCTGGGGGTGCCTGAGTGACAGCTATGGTTTCGAAGAGAGATACCATGTGCTTTTCATGGTATAAACTAGCTGTCTGCATTAATAATAAGCTTGTGTTGAAGCCAATTTGAGGCTACATCGAGGGATTTCAAGGTCATTTGCCAATGGCCTGGCCTCCATTAACTTCTTCAGTAAAAGTCCCAATGATCCTTATTTTGGCCTTGAGTGTGGGTTATCAAAATCATCCCTCTTAATATTTCCACATAAATAGCTTGTTTCCTTAAATAGTCATTATATTCAGTGGGGACAGTTTCTGAAAGCTTCTCAGTTCAATAGAAAAATGCATTTGGAAAAGTCTGTTATTTTAAAATATATCTATATTTGGAAAAAGAAGACTTTAAGAATGCTTTGAATATTTAATTAGAAGACATTAAAGACAGCTAAATGTTCCCCTTGTCATGGGGAGCATGAAGTGATATAAAACAGTGAGATTTCCAAAATATTGGAACTGTCAGTTTGCTAAAAGACAAGTAAGAAAGTAGGGTAAATAATTATGCTATGTTCACATACATATGTTGATTTTTTTAAAAAAAGTCTTTTAATTGCTTACCATATTAAATTTAAAAAATTGATATTAACATCTTGAGCTTCTTCCTTTACCATGCTCTTTTGGAAAAGTCCCTCCCCCACAGTTGTTATTTACATTAAAATCTGTAAACAATGAAGCACTTTAACAAAGAGGGCTTGGAAGGGATTGGTGAGAAGGACTAAAGAGAAATAGATCTTATTTATTGTGTTATTTAAACCTGAGTTACATTACACCATCTTACATTTAAGAGGCAGCCTGCTAATGCAAGCAAGGGTGTCTCCTGCAACGAGACAAAGATTAATGCCATGTGTACTGATGATGCTCCACCACAATTCAGAATTCTGTGGCGCCATGACGCCCCTGTTTTATATGGTGGTTTGCCAAGAGAAAATTACTTAAACCAATTGTGAATGCATTCCTTTTTTACTTTTTATACAACCACATTTATGTAAGTAAATAGTATAATGAATATTTTTGAAATGATCCATCATTTTGAATTCACCTAGTTTGTATAAAATGCAACGTACAGTTTTTTTCTCTTGCAAGAAAGACTTTCACATGGGAATGTTCAATTTTTCCCCCTATGAAAAAGATTTCTCATAGACAACCAACCACAACTGGAATAGATTCTTTTAAACATATTGTAATGTGAGAATTTTCTTCAGCTGGAGGGTGTTTTATTCTTTAAATTGAAAGCCGTTGTTCCTCAGAACTAGTATGACAATGTAATGCATGATGTGCTAGTCACTCTTTATATGCAGAAATTGATATGCTTAAAATACATATTAAATATTGAGATGCTGTGTGATATATGAAACTCCTTCAGTGTTTTAAGTTTGTGTGCTCGATAACGGAGTTACCTGTTGCAGATTCATGTGGGGCTTGCAAATTGCTTAGGGGACTCCACATTAAGGATTATCTCTGTCTTCTAGATTCAGCCTAACTGGTTGGCTAAAGATGACGAATTTAGTAACCAATAATTTGGGGGCAGTAATACGTATCATAAAACCATCACTTCTCACATCTAACAATTAGCCCAATTTATTCATGAACAGCACCAAAAGACAGTGAATGTTGAAACTAAAACTTATTTCATTTCTCCTTAGAGAGCAGTTCCTTCCAAAACAGAACTGAGATCATTTATAGAAGGTTTTGGTAAAACAGTTTTCTGGATTTGTTATTATATTTTTTCCAAGGGGTGCTTTAGTGTTATCATCCAATAGAAATGTACATATGTATGCAAACACACACATTTCTTAAGTAAGGGTTTTGCTTATTATTATTTTTAATAAAACTTAATATTTCAACACTTGGAAAAAGAATTTAATTTCTGATGGTTTTTATCCCTGACCTGAAAAACACTGTGTTTTACATTTCCCCTTTTCTCTTAAATGAGTCTGCTTATGACACTTATTACTCAGGTTTTTTATCTATAGAATGAATAAGAGTATCTAATTTATAGGATGTTTTAAGGATTAAGTAAGACCTTTCGTATAAAGGACCTTGCATATGGCTTGACACATAATAAGTTCTCCATGAAGTTTGTTCTTTTCCCCCATGTGCTTCCCCTCATCACTCACCCTCTGTTCTAGATATGTGAATGAGGGCTGGATGACTTCATATTGTCATTTTGAGCCAAACAGATCATGTGATTCCTCTCATGGGACGTGGCCAAACTGCTTGGTATCTGAGGCCCCTTATGTTCACCATTTTGTCATAGAGGGAGACTAAAATTCGTTAACTCACTGAACGAATACTTAAAGGGTGCCACTCTTCCAGGTGCTGAAGACCCAGGGATGTGCATATAAACACCATTCAGGGTTTTTATTCTTCTGTTTCTTAATGTTTAATTAATTTCCCCTTCCACCCTCATTAAATTTCTTTTGACTTACTTTAACACTGTTTCTTGCTTTCACCTTAATCAGAGATTGCACGGGTGCGTGTGGGTTCACATGAGAATCCAACACTATGGAAAAGGGTTTTGGAGCATGCCGGATGTTTAATTTTCAGTGCTGGGTGTTATTAACCCATCAGTGTAAATCTCAGACTTTTGTCTTCTAAGAATTTATATTTGGGGACATAAGTGAAAGATGTACAAAGTTCTAAATGCCATGCTGAAATACCAACTGACAAGGTTTCATAAGTGTGTTGTTTGCTGTACAGTTTCAATCGTATTTTATTTCCTCCAGAAATGGTATGGCTTATACCTCTTGGAAATCGAAGTTGGTATTCTGTAGAACTACTTTGCGTAAGGCTAAAAACTCAGTTCTCACGAAGGGTCAAGCGTATGTGAGAAATCAATTAATACAAATCAAGAGCAAGAACAAATGTTTAGCTTGTACTATCTCCCATGAGCTCAACACAGGGGATTTAGACATATGAATCCTTTGTTTTCACTCAGTTTGAAAACTTGGTGACTCCTTACAGAGTTAATCCTAATGTTTCCCATTCTGTAGGTATTTATTTATGTTACTGTGACTGGGCTAAAGTTTTTATTGCATGGTGACTTTCTTATTTTTCTTGGTATCTCTCATCTTCTAGCAAAATGGCTGGTACATGGTGGTAAAGGAAGTTGAATCAGTGAATGGAGGGAAAAAGCTTAAGTGTCCTGGAATTCAGAGTAAAACAGGATGGACTGAGGCTAGACCTCAAGGCTGTTGAATGCCAGTCCTTTGCCGTGGTCATTAACTGTGCATGTATTATTTATCTTCATCAATCTAGCATTGCAGAATGAGGTTTTTATTGATCAAGTAATAATATTTGTGACCACGCAAGATTCTTTTAGAAGTTCCAGAGGAGTCATACTGATAGGAAGGTCTCAGCCATTCCCAACCAGATCTCCTAAATGCAACACAGTTTATTGGGTGTGAGAGACTTTTGAGTGAGCTCATAATCGATGTGCACTCCCTCTGTCCTTCATGTACAGTAAACACCCCAGAGCGGTCAGAAGTGGCATGGACACTCAGAACATGAATCCCGCCTCTCTTAGCTCTAACGCTGTGCTTTGTTCTCAGTGTTTGTCTTTATCTCTCAGCTGCCTGGCTGCAATTTATTTGGCAAAATTTGTACCAAAAACGGTATGCAGAGTTGATTTAGAACAAGGATTTTTCTATAACTGAAATCTGCATATGGAAGCATGTTTGCTTTCAAAGTCTTTGAAACATTTACATTTTATTCATTGCGATGTACACTTTAGCAGTTTAGAATATATGGCTGTTTGGAGAATAGTCTTTAGAAGTTTCACGATTGTGCCATGTATTTTGTAAACACGAATTTCCCAAGATTTGCAAGAAGGTCATGGATTTGATCTATGACCCTGATGTCATGATAAGTTTGGCAACTTTTCCATGCCCATTCCTTGGATCTCTCCCTTTGCTCATGTATAACCACTTCAGGGTTGGCTCATCAACTGTGCACAGCTCTGCCTCTTTCCTGTGAGAGTAAACATTTCGTCAAATAAAAACAGTTTTATGACTAGGGTTTCCTTGGACAGAGTTAAAATAAAAGCTTTCCCCTTATGTAATTAAGGCAGAGACAACTGTAGACATGTTCTAAATCCTTAAAATGCTCAATCCTTCTACAGTCCCCATGTGCCCCCTTGGAGCCAAAGTCATTTTAATTATATATTCTAGGTGGAAGGCAAAAGACCAAATCCCTCCTCATGTGGACTTCAAAGTCTTTCAAATCTCATCCACATCTTTTCGGATTTTCTTTCATTTAATATTAAGTGTTCTATCATGATCCTTAAACTTTCTATTGATGTACCAATTTTTATTTAAAGAAATAGAAATTGGCCAAATGAGCCAATGATTGAGACTATTTCTCCCCAGTGCCCAAGTCCCTCCCTGGGAGTGAAACACTTCATATTAATAACAATTTATTGCTCCTTGCCCGAGTCAAAGGATATTTCTAGGGAGCCTAAAAGACCTAGATTTTAGTGCAACCATGTAGTATCCTCAACAGTTCTTATATATACAATCCAATTAACATAGTATCCAAGGCAGCCTGTAGAAATTAGCTATCAAAAATGGGTTATGAATAATCACAAAAGTATATGTGTGGATGTGTGTATTTGTGTGGATGAAGAGAAAGAGGGAATAGGGAGTTATTGATAAGTGGTTGTATGTAATTATTGAGAGCCTACTATATCCCAGACAGTTGTGGGCACGAGAAGTGTGATAACACAGCCATGATCCCTAATCTCTTGGAGCCTGTGGAATAGAGGTGGGCGAGAGACAATAAACTAAATAAAGATATGTTCAGATTCTGATAAATGTTAGAAGGAAATGAAATAGAACAATGACAAAGAAATCAAGGGACTTCTTTTATACAGAAAAAGACTCTGAAATTACGAGATGGAACCAACCATATGAAGAGAAATGGAAAAAGCTCTTTGGAAGAGAAAACACTAAGCACCAAGACTTGAGGGGTGGGAATGTATTAGAGATAGTCATTTGGGAAGGGGTTATGCAGAAACTTCTTTTTTTTGTTATTGTAGTTGCTGCTGCTTTAATTTGGCTCAGCTACATCCTTGACCTACCCTGGCTCTACAACTTGTCAGAGTCCTGGCAGAGAAAAGATGGTTCATTCAAACCGATTCATTTAGGAGGATTTAGTAAGGGGATTGTTTACAAACCTGTGGGCAGTCTTTAGAGAAGCAAACAAGGATTGTTGTAGTACCTAGTCACTAGGAAGAAGAGGGAACCTTTACAACTAGGCTTCTAGAAAGAGAGGTTACAGAGCTCAGCAAAGGTACTTGAGTGAAGAGCGCTGCCTGCTGGAGCTGTGGTCTGCAGTAAAGGAACACAGTCCATCCTCAGTGATCTGGAAGGTGGGGTAGAGGAATAAATGCCTTAGCTTCACTCTCCTCTAGTCCTTAGATAAACTCTGCTGGTAAACCAGAAGCTGGAGGGCAAAGGTAATTTGTTGATGCCATCCACACTGGTCACTTCCCAACGTACAGGCAGGATTGAAAAGGGGAAGGGTAGGAATAGGAGGGCTAAGAAGACAGAGCCAGTAAAGCTCTCTTCCCAATTTATTCCACAGTGCCAGGCCTGATCCAGTTGAGAGTCTTCCAGAGTGTAGAGTCTGAGGGGGGCATCATAGGAACTCACCGTACGTTTGGATGACTCTGACATTGGTAGACCACATGATAACCTAGTGGTCAAGAAGTGTCCGTGTTTTCCCCTAAATGACTGTGTTGCTGGGTGACTTAAGTGAAGAATTATGCCTCATGAGCAGAATAGGCAGCCTCTTTTAGGGTCACTGTCTACCAGGAACTAAATGTCCCTCTAATCTTTATGTTTCTAACTTGGGGAATGAAGGCTTTAGAAGCTGAAAACCATAGGTTAGTGAAGTATTATAACCTTTTTCTTATTCATTTCTTATTTGAAATAGACTTGAAGTTTTGGGGAAACAAACTGGTATTATTTTCTTCTCCAACTCCTTTTTTTTATTATTACTTATTTTTTTTAAAGAGAGAGAGAGAGTATGAGTATGGGGGGGAGGGGCAGAGGGAGGGGGAGAGAGAATCCCAAGCAGACTTCACACCCAGCGTGGTGCCTGGTGTGGAGCTGGATCCCACAACCCTGAGATCATGACCCAAGCTGGAGCCAAGAATCAGATGCCTAACCCACTATGCCACTCCGGTGTCCCACCAATTCCATATTTTTTAAAAAAGATTTATTTATTTATTTTGGTGGGGGAGTGGGAGAGGGAGAAAGAGAGAATCTCAAGCAGACTCCCTGCTGAGCTTGGAGCCTGATGTGAGGCTCTATCTCATGACTCTGAGATCATGACCCAAGCTGAAAACAAGAGTCAGAGGCTTAACTGACTGAGACACCCAGGTGCCCCACCAAATTCATTTTTGTTTGAGGCTCACAGGTAACTGCATTCACATATGGATGCTCTGATAACTATTCAACATTAAACATGCAAAGAAAGAATATATAAGTTTGTGAGGGCTGCCATAACAACCTACCACACACTGGGCGGCTTCAACAACGGAAATTTATTTTCTCATGGTTCTGGAGGCTGGGAGCCCAAGATCAAGTTGTTGGCAAGGTGCTGATACGGTTTCTCTCCCTGGCTTGTAGATAGCACCTTCTCACTATATCCCCACATGTGCTGAGATAAAGAAATCGCTGGTGTCTTCCTCTTCTTATGACCCCAGTTCTATTAGATTGGGGCTTCCTCCTTGTGACCTCAGTTAAGCTTAATGATCTCCGTAAAGACCTTATCTTCAAATGTAGTCCCCCATATTGGGGGTTAGGGCTTCAACATATAAATTTGCAGGGTGCCAAAATTCAGTTCATGCAAGGCTATGGGACAACTGTTGAAAGAAGATTTCAAATTGTCTGGCATCTGAGAGGAAAAGTGGTTTGAGCCATCCTACCACCATATTTGCTGAAAGCCAGAGGCAGGGAAAGGAGGTAAGATACGAGAAAAAGAATCCTCTCTGTACCAACACTTCCCCTATACTGTTGTCCCGGAGTGATGGTTCCTAATTCATGAGCTGATCACTGAACAGCAGTGGTCCTTCCTTCACCCCCTTCCTCTCCTCACCCTCCACACTCTAAGTCTTAAAAAGTTATCATTTAACCTTTTGGTTTGCTGAAAATAATGGGGCATGGAAAACAGTCACACTATGCTACTTTCTCATATCTGGCTGTACTCACTTAGCCAATCCACTTCAGCCTAAGCAAGCTACCACTAAATCCTGATGATTTTAGTGCACTGGGGAAGTTTTAAAAAACCAAACCACTCACTACAAAAAAGACTGGAGTCAATTTGTGTAGGCAAGAAATATGAATGCCTGTCAAGAGTAGGTTCCTAATAGTGCCGTGACATGATTATATAGTTAACAGCTCAAGGCCCTGTTTCTGGGGGGATGTCAAATGGTATTATACCTGGCTCAACATGGTTCCTGTGTTTTGGTATGAGTAGGCACTCATTTTCAGTTTGTATTGCAAGTAGGATGCGACTCATTCTACCAAAAGATGGTTAAGGTCCCTCTTTCATCACACTGGTCAGAGAACAGTAGTCTCCTGGAGAGAACATAATAGTCTGGTGTGCTGGAAAATGACTAACGGTGGCTTTCTTGAGGTGGAGGAGAGTTAGCTAATTCCATGGTGTAAATATTCCTGCCATAGCCAATTTCAAGCTACTACCATGATCTCCCTGGTTTCAGGGCTGGGAAGAGATGTACATAATCAGCTCTGGCAAGTGGTGCAAGCCAACTCCAGATACCACCAGCAGTAGGTGGAACCAAGAGGCAAAATGCTCAGGTCAGGGCTACATCTAATCATTCTAGGTGGAAACTTAGCCATGAACAACCTGTGGAGCATATTCAGAAAAGCTTAATCTCATATAGAATTTTGCTGATGACCATTCAGTTAATACACTTGATGAAAGCCATCTTTGGGTAAATAAACATGGAAAAATTTTCTAAAGTTAGTAATGTAGACCAAAAAGAAAGGCACAATCTGTGTGATGTGAAAGCTGAGAAACAGTGAAAAGGATTCAGACTAGTTTGGCCAAAAAATTTTCCTTCCTTCCTTCCTTCGATTTAAGATTTATTTATTATATATATATGTTTTTGTATATATTATTTATTATATATTATTTATTATATATTATATATATATTTATATATGTGTATATATATATTTTATATATATGTGTATATATATGTGTTTTTTTTTGATTTTCAAAACTTTTTATATCTCCAAATTGCAGATGAGGGAATATACACTGTAATCGCTTGTGAAGAAAATAGCCAGATATTTCTAAGGCTGATGTAACTCAAAATAAAAATGAGATGGTGTGTATATGAATGTACCCAGCAACTCTAAAGCATGATGCAAACACAGTTTTCTATCACCAATTACTTAAAAAGTAAAGCCTGTTCATATTTAATATTTTAAGGAGAGAAATAACATCAAGTAGATGTTTTTGGAGTATCAATATATAATTTAAAAAAATACAAAATGCAAGAACCTTCCATCTCCAAGGCTCAAAGAACAGTTATCCAGCTGTAGTCTACTTTCCTGAATTTTCTTAGTTCTTTTTCTTCAGATTTTGACAACTGTATATATACATATATATGAGAGAGAGAAAGAAAGAGAGAGAGAGAGAGCATGAACAGGGGTAGGGGCAGAGGGAGAGAGAGAGAATCACAAGCAGACGCCCGCTGAATGCAGAGTCCTAGCACCCTGAGATCATGACCTGAGCTGAAATTAAGAGTTGGATGCTTAACCAACTGAGCCACCCAGGCTCTCCACAAAAAAATATTTTTCTTTTTCTTTTTTCTTTTTTAAAGATTTTATTCATTTATTTGACAGAGACACAGCGAGAGAGGGAACACAAGCAGGGGGAGTGCGAGAGGGAGAAGCAGCTTCCTGCTGAGCAGAGAGCCCGATGTGGGGCTCGATCCCAGGACCCTGGCATTATGACCCGAGCCGAAGGCAGATGCTTAATGACTGAGCCACCCAGGCACCCCCCAAAATATTTTTCTTGATCACAAAACATTTTCTTCTTCTATTTTCTTTCTTTACAGGGGAGGAGAAGGGAAAGTTTTTATTTTTTGATTTTTAATTTGTTTTGTTCTTGAGAACAGACAATGGGATCAGAATATACTATCTGTCCTTTATAGTATGTAATTATTTCTAACAACCTATATACCTTTTTCATCATTAATCATTTTCATCACTAATCATTCTCAGGAAATCATGTTATTTTCTAAAATTAAAGAGTCCCTCTGGGTATTTGTACATAGGGCTTCTTGGATTAAATTGGCCCCGCCTGCCTATAAGAGTTAAAATTCTAAAGCAAAACCAAAGTCACTCCCCCTTCCCAGCATCCTTATTTAAAAATAATTTTTTCTTGTCAGAAATATAAGTCACACATTGTATCTAAAAGTTCTATTCTCTGTGTTATAAAAACCCAGAGGGAAGAAGAGGCCATCATTTTCTGTTTTGCCATTAACATGACCCTTTGGATTCCATTGATAGAAAGGCTTGGATACAAGGGTGGTAGTTCAGAATGAGAAGAGATGCTGCTTTCTTTGCTTCTTCTGGAGCTCAGGTGTCCTTGCCAAGACTCTGCTGTGTGCTCTGCTGTGTGGACTGGCTTCAGGGATGGGCATCATGAATTTGCCTCTGCCACAATTCCTCATGACACCTGCTATTGCTTCTATCCATTGACCTCAGGCAAATGACAGTATACCATTTGGAACAATGATTTTTCTACATATTCTTCCAATTTAGTTTTAAATAGTAAGGCGCAAATCAATAAAGTGGAGTTTCATAGACGGTAATAAACTTGTTCTAACTTGTACCCTATAAATTCCAAGACTGCTAGGATGCTGTATAGAGTATCTCCATATGCTTGATTACTCAGAATTTCTTATATTAAAATAGATATACATCTGCAGTGCTTAAATATATAACATATTAAGTAACAATGAACATTTATATAGTTTTTACAGATTAGAGTATTTTCAGAGAAGATTATTTGATCCAAGCAGTAACTTGGTGATTTTGACAGGAATTATTTTATTAGTTCCATTTGCTAATTAGAAAATTAAATTTCAGAACGATTAAGTAATTTTTCCAAGGTCATATGGTTGGTAAGAAAGAGAATAGAAACTTAAGCCTATATCTTCTGACTCTAAACCACTATCATCCATGTTCTTTTAAAAATACACAAGGGCATAACATACTTAACTTGAGAGATCACTCAGAATTTTTTCTGCATTTCAACTTTAAAATCTTATTCCCTGTGTTTATAGTCCTTTGACATTCCAGTATATATCTTTCTGCTTGAAAAAAAAGATTACTCATTGTTTTCTCAAAAATGTCTGCCTAGGGTTTGACATCAGTTGACATTATGTAAGAAAAAAATTCTCCCTAAGGTTTTTGAATTGTACAGAAACTTTAGGAAAATATTGAAATGTATATTTGCTTCATAGATAGAAATCTCCATTTCAAGGTTGTAAAAGAAACCACCTAGGATGTATTTTTAGTGCTTTATTCCTCCCTCTCTCCCTCCCTTCTTTCCTTTCTCCTTCTCTTCCTCCTCCTCCTTCTTCTTTTGATGAATATTGATGCATTTTGAATTTACCTGGTATTTGGAGTGTATGAAGTATAGATCTAGTATGGTGTTTTGATGACTCTCCAGGTGTCCCAGCAGCCTTTATGGAATAGTTCACCTTTATCCACTGATTTGAGATGCCCTCTTTATCAGAAGCTACATTTCTGTATGTATTAGGTCTATTTTTGGTTTACTATAATATTTTACTACTCTGTTAGTATTCATGTGATACTAACATACTTTTTTCATCATCAAGAATTTAGAATATATTTTTAATATTGTAGAGCTAATTTATCTTTATTGGTTTTCTGTATCAAAGGTTTCCTGGATATTCTTTTGTATTTATTTTTCCATATGAATATTACAGTTATCTTGTCTATTTCTTTTTTTTTATTATGTTATGTTAAGCACCGTACATTACATCATTAGCTTTTGATGTAGTGTTCCATGATTCATTGTTTGCGTATAATAGCCAGTGCTCCTGTCTTGTCTATTTCTTAAAACAAGAAGAAACAAGATAGAACAAACCAACCAGCCAAACAAAAACAAACACAAAAACACCCAGTTGTTATTTGGGGGGAGGGCTATACATCAAAGAAATAAGTTAACTTAAGGCAAATTGGTGTCTTTATGATGTTGGGTCTTCGGTCCAAGGAAATGGTATGTCTTTCCATTAGCTCAAGTCTTCTTTTCTTTGTCATTCAGTAGCATTTACAAGATTTCTTCATGTGAGTCTTACAAATTATTTTTTTGGTTATGTCTAGGTATGTCTTTAACTTTCATTTTCATTCTCTTTTTTATTTTGTTGATCAGTACTTTTCATACAATGCTAATCATAGTGGTGATATTGGGCATTCTTGTTTTATGCCCATATCTAGTGTATTCACTAGAATGCATAAGTATGATGCTAGATTGGGAGAAGAAATAGATATATTCTTATCATGTTAAAGTATGCTTTTATTCCTATTTTATTTTAGAAGCCAAAAACAAATTAATAGATTTGACACATAACAATATTTGAATTTGTGCATGGCCAAAAACAATATATAAACGTCAAAAGATAAAACTCTGGGAAGAGTACTCACAACTCACACTGTGGGAAAAGGGCAAATGCCATAAACATATTCTAGATCTTAAAAGTTCTCATCACAAGAAAAAAAATGTAACTATATGCAATCCTTGATGTTATTGTGGTGATCATTTCCCAATATATACATTCATTGAATTATGTTGTACACCTGCAGCTACTATAATGTTGTATGTCAATTATATCTCAATTAAAAATATTCTAGAAATCAATGATTAAAAAATACCAACAACTTACATGTGGGCAAAGGTTGTGAAAATGAAACACACCTTTGGCTCTTATATATATGAAAAGATGCTCAATAACACCCACAATAAGAGAGAAACTAAACCGTATCAAGGGCCACAGTGTTTCACTTACAAATTGGCAGAAATCTAAAAGTTTGTTGGTGAGGCTTCAGGAAGGTGAAAATGATGGTGCTATAGAATGCTATTTAGCTGTATCTATGAAAATTTTAAGTGTAAACACCTAATTCATCAATTTCACTTCGGGTAATTTTTTCTACATATGTATTTGCATATATGCAAAATGAGGTAGGCAGCAGATTATTCATTGCTATATTACTTGTAATAGTACACGTGAAGCACGCGCTCTACCACTGAGCTACACCCCCTTTGCTATATTACTTGTAATAGTAAAAGACTGGAAACAAGTGTCTATATAAAGCTATATAAGGCTAAATAACTAAACTAAATTAATTAAATTAATTATGGTACACCTATACAATAGAATACTACACAACCCTAAAAAGAAATGAGAAACTTCTGCACTTACATGGAATATAGCAAGGTTCACAGCCACGTGCTTAGTGTGCTGTGTTTTGCTTATAAGGGGGAGAAATGAGAACACATGTCTATTTCTGCTTAGATGTTCATAACAAAGCTCTAAGGAAATAACCAGAAATTAATGACAGTGATTACCTTTGTGGGCAGTGGTGTGCAACTAAACAGAGGAGGCGAGCTGAGAATGGAAGTTTCACTGTATACTTTTCAAATTATTGACCCATCTGACTGTATTCTCTATTTAAAATTATGTTTAAAAAGGCATCTATTTTGCTGAGTTTATTTCTGAAAATGCAGATTCAGTAATAGTTTAGGTTTCTTACCTGGGTGTATTGTAGGGTCTTTTGGCTACATCAAAGCTGAGACAAACATAAAGGAAATAATCTAGGGATTATGCTTGAATTTCTTCAGAAGAGGGCAAATAAAGGAAGACCTAGCATAAGATGTCATGGGAAATTACTGAAACTAGAGTTTGGGATTTTCTATTTTTAAGATTTTCTGAAAGAAGTCCAACCAAACTTAGATTATTTTCTCCTGTCGATTTTAATTTAATGTAAAATAATGTGTTGGGGTTTTTTTGCATCTGGTAATTTTAATAAATTCATAAATAAAACTCAAAGTTTTTGTTTTGTTTTGAATAACCTTACCTGTCTTAAGAGAATGTGCAGAAGGTAGTCAAGATGCTTTCGATGGGATTCTGGTTGTGTTCTCTAAGGTGAAGTTCCTGTAGAAGCAGGGGAAATCCTCAGTTCTCCCATTCCCACTTCATCCATGGAATTCCTCTGAGAGTGCCAGTCCGTGGCAAGAGAATGCCTCCAAAGGACACAGGGCCTGAGGGAGGACCATGGGTTCAACAGCAGTTCTGGGGCTTGTTTCGATGTGCTAATCCTGTGACTGCTTCTTGGCTTTGCCCATAGCCTTGGCTCTGACTCTTGGCTTGGAACTTGGGCCTTGGCTTGGTTAACTCTGTGACTTCTGGTTCTGAACACTGGCTGTGACCCCAGAATAAATAGTTGCAGCAACCTCATTAGAACTCCTGCTCTGTGGTTCTATCCTGGTTTCCTGGCCCTAGGCTGCTTCTGACAATGCCAGCTCACAGACTTGAGACTTTGTCCAGAGCTTTATGGGAAAGAACTTCAGTAAACTGTGAAAGTCTATACAAATATAAGAGATCAATAAAATTATTTTGATCCAACGTGCTGACAAAGACATCAGTAAGTAAAGCAGGTGTATGGTGATAAGCAAAAATGGCCAAAGCCTTTGATGATAGTTATCAAGAACTGGACTAGAGAGCCTTTAGTCCTCGATCTATACTGGAAATGATCACCTTAATATATGCACAATGTATTCATTCCATTAAGGAAAAAATCTTATGTCCAAAGTTTCCTTACCATGCTTGCTTTGCTCCCGTGTTTCAGACTCCGATAGCCAACTGAACCCCCATCCCCCCATGAGAAAGCCCCCTAGGTAACTCAAACGGAATGTGGAATGTGGCTACAATTAAACTCAACCTATTCTGTGTCCTCTCAAGCTTCTGTGCTCCCACTCCTTTTGCTGGTTCTCCAGCTCAAGAAACGGTACCAGCATCTACTAATTGACCGAGTCAGAGACCTCGACATGAGCCTCACCTCTCCCACGCTTATCCTCAACTAACAATAATTATACTCATCTCTTTCAATTTCTTCTGTCTCTCTTCTATTGCAAGCCAATATCACTTTTAAAGGGACGATGACAACAGGCTCCTGGTGGGTCTCCCTGTCTCCAATCCTGCCCCTACTATAGTATTGTATGGAATAGAGAATGATATTTTGAAAATACACATCTGATCATGTCACTGTCTGTATACTGTTCCCACCATTTGGAATGACCACTTTTCCATTGTCAGTAATGTAATTTTGCCTAATCCCTCACATTTGAGCATAGATGTCAAAACCTCCAGCAGTTGTTCCTCAAGACTTAGCTTGTTTAGAACCAGTTTAGTTACCTCTTCGGTTTTCTCTCATAGAACTCTACTTACGCTATCAAAGAGCTTATCACACTGTGGTATCATTGCCAGGTTGCTTGTCTATCTTCTCCAAAGACTATAAGACATGTGAGGGTAGAAGCAATGAAAAAAAAAAAAAAAAGAAGCAGTGTATATTTTAATTATCATATTCTTAGTTCCTAACATGAACCAGGAATATAATTAAGTATTCAATAATTATATGTTAAAGAATTGGGTGAATAAATGCATGAACTTTTAAAATGGAAAACAATTCAGTTACTAAAACAAGGAAGGCATCTGTTTAGTTCTTAAGAAAGGTCAATTGAATGAAAAAGACATATAGCTAAAGAACAAAAAAAGGGTAAAATGCAGTAACAGATCAACAAATATAAAGACAGAGATATGAGGAGTTTTCTAATTCTACTCTAGGTGAGGTAGAAAAGAAAAAGAGATACAAAGAGCAGATTATGCCATCTGACTATATTCTACAAGACATTTGAAAAAAGAGAGGTGAGAGGAGAGAGAGAGAGAGAGAGAGAGCGAGAGAGAGAAAGTAAGGGAGAGAGAGAGTGAGAAAAGAAACAGACCCTAACCTGCAAAGAAAAATAGGTTTCCTAGAAGCTCTCATGTAGGAAAGAAGGTATGATGGATATCCTTGAAACTTTTTATTGCTATAATTCTTTGGAGCTCTGATGGGCAAGGGTTAACATTTTATTGAAGTTTTGCGGTAATAGACATAAATGGGGCATTGCCTTCTGGCACTTGCCCCCAGGTTAGATACAATTAGGTCACACACAGGACATTCCTCAACTCTAAGCTAGCCCTGTCCTGGTGGAGATTTTACTGTCAAACAAATGTGAGTTTGCATTAAACTACTGAGCCCAGGATTTTGGAACTAAACTTTGGAGTACTGGCAAGAAGGTGAGGCTGCAAAATTCCAATGATTCTGCTTTATGATGATTTGTCTTTATCTGGTTAAAAAAAAATCCTTGTATGTGAACTGGATATTGCTTATCCATTTGAAATGTTGTTATTGCATTATGTATTTACTGTTACATAGGAAATTATTTTTCTTCTCAAGACCCTTGAGCAAAGAGAATTTGAGTCTTAGACCATTAACTACAGCTCAAGCTGTGGAGTAGCCACAGTACTTATCAGGGATTCAGAAATACAACTGTAATATAAATATAGCTTTTCTAAACTTCACCTCACCTACTATTATCTTTTTTTCTGTTAATGAGTTAGATTCTAATTCTATGCTAAGGCAATACTGGAAACAACTATTTCTATCTCCATCCACAAAAGTCTTCTCAATAACCAAGTCATCTTAGTGACTCCTTTATGCAGGTTTCGTCAAGTGGCCGCATCCAGAGTTGTCCTTCTCAGTGTCACATTATTTAATGAGATACAAATATTGAAATTACTGCCACTACGAGCTTTGGGGGGAAAGGCAGTACCATTATTAGTAAGCTTGTATTAAAATTGTTTTCCCCTTGGCTACAGTCGCCATCCTGGGCTGGGGAACTGGTTTGGTGTAGGGGTTTTCCTGTGCTCTGGAAGCTGTTTAGCAATATCCTTTGCCCCTGCCCACCAGATGCCAGCAGTACCCCCACCTCAGTTGTGACCAGCAAAACTATGTCCAGACATTGCCAAGTGTCCCGTAGGAGACAAAACTGACCCTGACTGGATTTGTACAAGGGTTTGTGGCTTGTTTTCTGTTGTTTACCCAAACTTTACACAGTCCAGGCTATGTGGTTGCTGCTCAAACATATTTTTTCAAATGAAGAAATAAAAGTCTTCTGTCTTCCCCGTAGGTGTCACCAGGAAAATAAAAAAAAGCTTTGGGGACTTTAACTATGTGCTCAACGCTGTTTTAGGTATTGTGGTTGACCCAAAAGAAGCGCACGGCTTGGTTTCTGTGCTCAAGAAGTTTTTAATCAAGTGGGAGAGAGAAGACTAATACTCCAAGAATATGAGACTCATAGAAGACGGAATATATTGGCAATGGACCAAAAGGCAGAGTGGTCACATTCCAGAGTGTATGGCACAAACTATGGTGATATTATCGATCTTCTGATTTGATGTTCCCTTGAAGGTTCTGTGACCTATTTTGACATGTGGGCAGTGGTTTATTAACTGAAAGCTTTCTGCTATGATATATAATAACAAGGAGAACAGTAAGAAAATATTCTGTTTAAACAAACCAGATCACTTTTACATGTGACGGCCAAGCCATGCTGGGGAGGAGGCACTGAGCCTGGTTATGTTAGTAACTGAGTGGTAACTGAAGAAGACAAATCAAACCAGGCATGGCAAGCCCATGGCTGACATGTGAGCCTGTACGTTTAGAACGAGGGCACGTTAATGGAGATCATACCATGCTTTTCTGCTAACCTCAGACAGCTATTTAATGATTATAAAACTTTCTTAACCTTTACATGTTTTTAAACACATTTATTTTCTTTTATTCTGCACAATTCCTACTAGCATCAAACTGATTTTGGTCATGTGTTTTTGTGTTATCTAAGTAGCACTCAAGACCAAAACAAAACAAAAAATCTTTTCTTCACTTTTAACCATTAAAATCCTGGTTGGATAGTTTCTATCAGATTTTAATCTCCTGAAAGTTTTAATGTGATTAATAGTGGATCTTTGAAGAATAAAATGTGGTCCATTGCTATAATATCAATTTTATGTTTAAAAAAACTTCCAAACTAAATAATCTGACAAATTTCAGAAATCTCATACATTGCCTTTTTTTTTAATAAGTATAGAATTTAATCAATACAAAGAACTGTAGAAAACATTAAGTTGATGGACTTTGCTATGACTATTCACAAATATTTTGGCACTTTCTACTTCTCAGACCATAGTAGAAGGTCAAATTCCCTATGGACTTCGAACTCAGTGTGGCCACATGATATGTGTTTGCCAATGAAAAGTGAGCAGAGTAACAAATGTTATTCCGGGACAAAAACTTTAAGAGGCTGTGCATGATTTTCTTGTAACCAGTGCTATTCCAGATAGTGGTAGGAAAGTGACCCTGCTGACTTGCACAGAACTAGAGGACGGAGGGAAAACTAAATTTGCTGTTTGAACAACAACTACAAATACAACCAACAAATACCAATATAGCCAGTGAGATCGGGTGGTGGTTTGTCATCATTGCATAGCCTAGCCCACCCCATTTGGTACGAAATCCAAATTCCTAATTTTATTGAGAAATATGAGGCCCATGGAAATCATAGTGTTTGCATGTAGTCTCAAATTAGGTAGACGGAGTTGATTCCAGAGTCCATATCTGGTGCCTGGAGTAGTATATTCTTTCCACTATACCAGTGATTTCCCAAATCTGGAATGTGTACCAATGGCAATCATGAGGTGATTTTAGGTGTGATGTATTACCTTAAACGCTAATGAATCACATGGAGAGAAAATTAATCTCTTTTCAATTCTCTTTCATTCCTTTTGATTACAGAAGAAAAATTCTCTATTTGGTGCTACTGTGTCTTTAACTGTGTATTTTTAACTCCTGTCTGGCAATTGCAAATATCCTTTTTGAAAGAAAATAGTGAACAAGCAATCAGTACTCAGGCACTAAGCCTTTTTAGTTGGTCACCACTTCTAGATGGAACTTAATAAAATTTTTTGGTTTCATTGAGGCAAATTTTACAGTGATTCCCTTTATATGAAATATGATTCTGGTTTTCCATTGTCACAGTCATGTGAAGTTTACTTTTAGAATCTATTTAAGAACCAATAGTTAAAGAAAAACATTAAGTAAATAACAAGGTGGGTGATGTGAAGATATGAAAACATTTGTGAAAATAATACACAGTGGTCTGTGGGTTTGAAGTAAAACACACAAGGGAAGGTAAAAATGACTGAAGTTGGGGAAACAAATTTTACCATGTTGAAGAACCAACTCTATTTCCTCCCTTTTTGTAAAAAAATAGAAATTCTGAAGAATTAAATATTTATTTATTCTATTAATTTCTATACAATTGTGTTAGCAAAACATACTTCTTTAACATGTAGTAAAAAGAATCTGGTAAGCTCTGAATTGGGCAAAAATACACAGTTTCTCATACTTAAAGACTATCATGTATAACTAGAGAAAAAGTCTCTGAATATAAAGAAAAAAGAAAACATCCACAATTTTACTGACCTTCCATGACCTCATTTGAACTTTGTCCATACTTTCAGATTTAATGATCTATTTAAACAATGCTTGCATAAACTGATTTCAAGAGTATTTTCTATGAAATATTGGGATTTCTGATTACAAGTACCTTTCCTATTCTTGCATCTTTAATTTGAAGTCTCTGAATATTGTTTTCAGTTGACATTTCTTTTGTATGCATGTAGATAAAATTTATTTTGTCTCAATTAGATAGCATCTTTCTTTTTGTCAACTTGATGAGGGTGAGGGACAGTCAGATGCTTTCTATTTAAATTAGTAAATATATTTTCAGTGAAAATGGAAGAAACAGTGGTTAAGGTAGAAGAAAGAAGATGACTTTCATCTTTTCAATAATAGTGGAGAATGGCTTAATTAACAAAAATAGGTAACATAAAAGGAGGAGCAGGTTTTGAAACAATATACTGGGTATGATTTTGAACAATGATTCACATACTGGAGGTTTCAATAAATGGTTAATTCTTGGGCAATCCCTTCTGCAGACCCATGTTTAAATAGTCAGAATATTCAATCAGAATGTGAAACTGTATGTCAAGATCTATACATCCATTTAACTTATAGCAAGCAGGGAAGGAAAGTATCAGTTTAGGTTAATCAACTTTCAAAAGAATTTCAAAGTTAAGATTCAGTAAATTTCAATATTATGTAGAATGGTGGGAACTTAACATCACCTATTTTCTTATTGGATCCATAGCTGGGGTGTCATTTATTAAATACATATGTGTGCATATCAGTTTTGAGGTCTCAAGGGCCAAACTCCATTTAAAACCACGATGACCTTAAATTGCCTTTGTTTTATACTATAATTTCTACACTTTACCTCTGCTACCTTTGTAGTCAGATTGGAGTAGTATATTGCAATGATTTTTCTGGCTTTTTCACCGAACAATATTTTATTGAATCTAAGTATATTAAATGTAGTTGGAGAAAGATCTCTTGGCTATATGACTGAATATCTGTTGCTCTTAAAGAGTTTAAAATCTAGATAAAATAGATTTTATTTAGGGTGTAAGAGTCAAATGCAAACTGTGCTGGAATAATCCGGTATTGATTAGGCTGAGATTTATGTCAGAGTTTCTCTTTTCATTCTGTTGGAATATGGTAGAGGCAACTCTGCTGTAACATTCATTTTGAAAACATGAATTCGTTCCAATGTGATTAATATATTAGGGAACAATTTGCATAATGCAAATGTCGCTCTTGCTTATGCACAGTTTTGTCTATGAGAAATACAAGGTGAGTAAACATAGAAAACCACAAGCAGTAGAATCAAGCTGCTTAGGAATACACATAACACACACAAAAACACACACACATCTCACATGCCTACTGGCCACCTTGTTTGCTTCATGTAATAGGAACCACACCCTTCTGTCTCATTTCATGTACCCCTTCTTTCACCTCCTCCCAATAAGACATGAGCTAAACCCTTCTGAGACTCACTTCCACAAGCGAACTTCAGGTCTTTTTCAAGGTACATTGACATTTGTTATAGTATTTATGCATTTCTTAACCGTTGATCATGTGTAAAACTATGCTACCATTTTCATTAGATTTCTGAATCCCTGATAAACTTTTTGGGTGTTGTGCCCCAACACCATTTTCCTCATGAGTCTGTTGTTTTATTTCATGATTTTGCATCTATCTCAACTTAGCAGAACTCACTGTACATATGTCTGTTTATACAGACATTATAGCAATAATACCAGTGATGTTAAATCTATGATACCGTGGAGGTTATATGAAAGCTTAACACTGTAGCAGTATTCACTATTTTATTACAGTACAGAAATATTTAGAATTTTTGAAACATTGCACTTATCTCCTATAAAAAGAATTCAGACATGTCTGTAACTTTTGCAATTTTAGTATCTTTTGCAAGGAGCCATTGTTTCTCAAATACATAGTCAATCATCTCATCTGGGAAGCATAAGGTCTTCTTGGATAACAGCAAGTTCTCAGTTTAACTGGACCAATTATTGTCACTTTGTATATTTTCCTTTCAGCAATTAAGGGACTAGAGAATGAGGTTCAGTTTCCCAACTCATTCACTTATTCATATTTTTGGCAAGGATTTATTGAGTAACTACTATGTATCATGCACTGATCTACACGTGCTGGATATTGTGGTAAGAGACACCAAAGTCTTGCCCTCATAGACCTTTATATTTACCATCAATATTGTAAATGCGCAATCACATGAGTAATCAAAGAGAGTTAGCGGTAGATTTCTTGTGTCTTTGGTTTTGGAGTGAGTTTGTGGGTGGCAGTCCTTCAGGATTAACGTTTAGTTTCAAATGGACCCTGACAAACTAGATTTAGATAGCTGTTCTCTTAGAAGGGAATGCCAAAGACGTATTTGAAGAAAATGTTCTCAAAAAGAATTGCTTGCTCCTGGAATGATCAACAGCCCTAATCAGGCCATGTTGTAGATGTGTGGCCTGGCGCTGTGTACCCAGGGCTTGTGGTAGAAAACTGCAAGAAAGACTTGTTTGGCTTCCAGTGGTTTCTAAATTGAATTAACCAAGCAAACATTTCAACTATTCATCGCCAGTTGGAAATGTTAACTGTTCACATTAAACTTAAAATTTTTGACAGTGTTTTAGTTCCTAATACAAATTTAGTTGAGCTCATTTAGTCTTAAAGGAAGAGGGTTAACTTATTTCATTTCTTCTAAATATAAACTTGCTTTCTTAGTCGGATTATCCAGGATCTTTCCCGGTTCTCCTGGCTCCTCTTTTCTTCCCAATTTCCTTTTGTTCTGCAGAGGGCTCCATGCCTTGGGTGAGATTCTGAACAAGAGAGAAGAGGGGGCCTCTGTGGTCTGTTTTGAGCACTACGAAAATGTATCGGACAAGTTTTACTTTCTTAGAGTGCTATATAGTGAATTTTTTTTTTATGTGTCTAAGAAATGGAAACATTTTGTCTCATATAAAAAAGAAATATTTTTATACTGTGCTCCACTCACAGACCACATCAGAGGTATTCTAAGAATAGAATAGATCAAATATATTTTATGGAAATATAATGAGAAAAGGATGTGTTCCCAAAACTCACTCTGAACAAAGGAATGCAGCATAGTCAGAAATACTTTAATGCTCCTAACAATTTTCTCATGTGAAAGGCTGAGGAACAGCCCTGGTTTGAAGAAATCTCCCACTTCTCCCCAGGCTCCCTGAACTTGAGATCAGAACTAGGAAATCTATACATTGTGAAAAAGAAAATGTATGGAAAAAGTGACTTGGGGCATTAACCAAAAAGGCATTTTTTGAAAGAAGAAAACATCAATATGAAACATTTTGTCATATTTCATTTCATTGATCATATATTTATTTTATGTATTCCAGAGTACCGAAGCTTAGAAGTAACTGAATTTCTGGGGATTCATATTAGATTTGTCAGTCTGTGTTTGAGGAAACTTACTGAAAAACCAAATATATTACAATCATTTGCTTTTATCATCTTGTTCTATCATGTATACAAAGAATGGTAAGACTAAGTACGTTGAACATATACCTTTTGTGAAAAAACAAAATACATCAAGGACTAAATTTTTATTCAAATAATAACATTCATTTTACAATAATAACCTACAGGTGTTCAAGAAACTAAACTTACTGGTTTTATTAAAGTCACCTGACCAGCAGTTATATTTTCTTCTAAGCATATTACATAATACATTGTAACAATACGTTAGTTTGCTTTTTTAACTTTCCTAGCTGTTACACTAGTGCATAAGTGTGGTTTTTCCTGCTTTTCCAAGATTGTGTGTTCCAGTTTATATATTCATATTTATTCTTCTGCTGGAGTCACTGTTGCCACCAAATGTCTGTATTGTCTTGCTGAGTTTGTTTCGCTTGATAATTTTTCACTTCTGAGATACTCTAAATTGGGCAATAATATTCAGCCCCCTTTCAACCCTACATTGTAGTTTCTTAAAAAATATACGCATTCTCAATGGATTACTGTTTATTTACTGTATATACTATAGTACAGTCTGAAGGGACTACAGAGTCCCATGAAAGAAAAATCATCATAATATTTATGCATTAAACACATATTCATGTACATATATCTATTTTTTGAAAAAACCAAAATGCATATGCTATCATGGCCCCCAAGGTAGCAATAACATATGCAGAGAAAATTTATGCAGTTCCAGGCTGTGAACAGGATTTCTAAGAGCTACTTCCAGAAAACATTACCCCCCTCCTTGTTCTTCAATCTGTCCACTTACTTCACTCCGAAGACCTCCTCTTTCTAAATTGACTAGTGAACTGGATGAGTTAGTCTAATCATACAGGTTTGCTACTTGGTGACTTCTGAGGAGCAATGGAAACCTTTTTAAGAAAATGTGTGTGTGGGGGTGCGCAGGCACGTGTGTGTAGTGTGTGTGCGCGTGCATGCGCGTGCGTGTTCTTTTGTATATTTTTTCCCTCATAAAGAATTCACAGTATGGTTACACTGCTTAAATATAGGAAGTAGCTTTATTTTTAAAAGGCTGAATGGTGTATTGAGGTGCATTTTTGTCAACTTAAATTCTTCTAGTTATTTTCAACTAGGATAACAAATAGAAACTATGTAACACTTAGAAATAATTTAAAAATTTTTCAGAAGATATATTTTCAAAATCTCAACTTTTTAAAATCTTCTGAATGAGAAAGGAAATCTTACTGCTTTCATTATATAACAAGACCTGCTCCAGGAGGATAAAAATGGTAAAAAGCAAATCATGCTCAGTCTTAAATGACATATATTCACATTTGTGATACAGTGTTTATGATATTATATACTAATATTACAGTATTTAATATTTATGTAATATATCTATTTTTATATGTTCATATAG
Source organism: Halichoerus grypus (assembly GCF_964656455.1). Classification (NCBI taxonomy): domain Eukaryota; kingdom Metazoa; phylum Chordata; class Mammalia; order Carnivora; family Phocidae; genus Halichoerus; species Halichoerus grypus. The sequence goes on from NC_135715.1 coordinate 110,718,682, forward strand.
AGTGTATATATTCCTGTTATAATCATATAATTATATATTTTAGCATAATATTTTTTTTTTTTAAAGATTTTATTTATTTATTTGACAGAGAGAGACACAGTGAGAGAGGGAACACAAGCAGGGGGAGTGGGAGAGAGAGAAGCAGGCTTCCCGCCGAGCAGGGAGCCCGATGCGGGGCTCGATCCCAGGACCCTGGGATCATGACCTGAGCCGAAGGCAGACGCTTAACGACTGAGCCACCCAGGTGCCCCGCATAATATTTAAAATATAGTATTATGTGTTATTTAAAAGACATTACCTGCACTAAAATTCTGTTATTTGGGGACTTTTCCCTTAAATTCTGATGGACCACGAGGGAATATCTGCATTGGAATATGATAAAATGAAAAATTACATAGAATTTATGAGGTCCTGAAATCTCATTCCATTTGTATTTCTTGTCTTTTGCCTCCATTTTTCCATAAATAAGTTGGACATGGATTAAAAGATGTACATTCAAGATCCATTTTATTAAAGTTATGAATTAAAAAATAATAATTTGGCCCATGGTGAGATAGTCCATTCTATTTTTCATGATGTTAATTCTTAGTGATGCTTTTAAAGTAGAGTTACATTTTACATAGATTTTTACCCAGTCTCATTGGGTGATTCATCTCACAGTAAACACTTATACCATGCAATGGCCTACATGGTCTTCTGTGATCTGGCCTCCCGCTACTTCTCGGGCAGCCTCTCCTGCACTCTCCCCACTGACTTGCTCTTGCCTCAGCCACACTGGCCTTGTGATTGCCCCTCCAACATGCCAGGCAATCTCCATCTTGAAGTAGGACATTCACTTGATGTTTCCTTTGGCTAAAACATTCTTCCCCAAATATCCCTGTGGTTGACTCTCTTCCTTCCTTCCACTCTTTGATCAAATATCACCTCTCAATAGGGCCAACCGTCATCACAGTATTAATGCTTTAACCTGTCACCCCATCCTTTTCCCACCCTTGCACACCAGATCCCTTTAATTATTCAACTTTCTACTTCCCTTGTTTATTATATTTACTGTCTGTCATTCCTTAAAGGATGCAAGCTACATGGGGCAGAGATCATTGTCTACTTTGCTTGCTGATATATCCAACTGTCCAGATTTGTGCCAGGTATGATACCCTCAATCATGTTCATTGAATGAATTCAATGAGTGAACGAATGTATAAACAAAAACAAGATAGTTCTTTTCAGTGACTGCAATGGCTTCCCATCTCTCCTCATGGCAATTTCTTTTCTCTGAATATGCTCCAATTTATTGGCATTCCTATAAAAATATCATTCTGCAGTTTTCTTGATACATGCAAATCAATTTGGAGTATAAAGGGAAAATCTCCTATGATTTTGGGCATTATACTCCTAGTGATTTTGTTCATCATACTGTTGATTCATAGGAAAATTGTAATTAACTAGAACACTGAAACATATCTTTATATGAGCTACCCTTATGTTTCATGCTCTCCCTTCCATGCCTGTGTTGTTGGATCTATGGATATAAATGTTGGAATTTGAATTTACTCATTTAACACTTGATTTTGCTATAGCTGACACTATTATTACAGGTTATTGAGATCTTCACTTCCTCCATTCATTTGGTCATTAAGTAAATACTAATTAAATAACTACTTTGTACAAGGCATAGATATACAATGGAGAACAAGAAAATAAGGATCTTAGCAGCTCTGTTGGAACTTCCAATCTTGAGGGAGGAGAGGGGATTAAAATATAATCATAATGCAAAATAGTAACTGTGACGGAAGCCTCTCCTACCATAAGAACATGCAGTAGGGGGTTTGATCTGTCTCTAAAATAGGACAATTGCTTTGAGCTCTGAAAGATGAGTTAACTAGTGAAAAAGGTGAAGGGAGAAGTTTCTGTGTAGAGGTGACCGTGGAGAAAGTTTTTGTGGCATATAGCAGCATAATGTGTACAAGGACCTCAAGTCAAGGATGTGCAGGAAAATGGAGTGAGATAGAGTGCAGGTGGGTAGGGACCTGATCCTGCAGGACCTTGAAAGCAGTGTTAATGAGTTTGTTGTCTTAGATACTCTTACCCATTTGCCATTTAGAAGTCCTCAGAGGCAGAAGTTATTTTGTCTCCTCTATCAAAAAGCAGGGTGGTGGTGTTTTAGCTTCCTTATTGAACTTAGATATTCTGTATAAGATTTATTTCAGTTAAGACACAATTACAATCTTCAAGTATATGGACCCAAGGGAATAAGAAGATGGAGGTTGGGAAAAGTCTGGTAATAAACAGCTCTCCTTTATCTCCTCTGAGGATAGCACAGTGGGGAGTAGATGTAAAATGCAGCAGAAAGTTGAGTAGAGCCAGGAAGCAGCACATTTTTTTTTTCAACTTTTTCTGTCTTGGCTTATATTTATAGGGTCAGGGAGAAGAGTTGTTATAAACCTTCCATTTCAAATTGGATGTTCCCTTTCAAATTCAGAATTTAAGCATCTTTTTGTTGTTGTTTAAACTTTTCTCATCCTCAGTATAAAGGGCAAATATAAAGAATGTCAAACAAATTACAAATACTAATTAGATATTAACTTAATGCAACCTGAATGTACTTTTTCAATATCCCAAAGTACAAGTCTGGTAATAATTTCCTTATTTCAGTACATCACTCCACCCCCACACATGCTTATTAGCAGGAAGTCTACTGTAGGGAGAGGCCTCCTCCTACCTTCTGAATTGTTCAAGAACCCCAGGGGCTTGGCTGATAGAAAAGTGGTGTGGATTCGGTGTCCCGCTTCCCAAAGTTTTGCTGAGAGAAGTGAAAAGTCTGAGGCTTCTACCTGCCCTCTAGTTAGGCCCCATTTGTCGAGGTCCCTGCAAAGCCCACAGTGGTGCCACATGGTGGGATTCGAGAACATTCCTTGTCTGACTTCACACACATGTATATCCTTGGTCATTGTTTCCCAGGGCAAAACTCCATACTATCGGGGCCGGCCCATGAGGAGCTCTCAGTTCTCTCTCTGTGTCAGAATCAATTCTCCACCAGAATCCATGAGGCCCACTCAGAGAGCTAGAACTGGGAGTGCAGACGCAGGTTTCGCTTATTTGACCATCTCAAAGGACACAATTGCCAGTGAGAAACCAAGATGGGTGACAGCAAGGATCTTTCTATCTGATATGCATTGCTGTCTCTCTAGAACCTAGAACGAATCTGATACATAGCAGCTGTGCTTTTATTTGTGCTATAAGTAACTGAAAGGAATAATGACTTCTGTTAAATAGATTCATTTATGACAGAATTGTGGAAACAAAATACCTCACCAAGCAAAAGGACAATAGCTGATATGCTTGGCTCAAAGTTTAGACATAAGGCTATTTGATAGAGTTTTGGAAAAGGAAATAAATGGAGAGGGTATGATGAAGAGAGTAGGGTGAGAGACTGGGATAAAGAGCTAGACTGTTTTTCAGAAGCAGATTACAATTAAAACATCATCTTTATAAAGTATTTACTTCTCTCCTTCAAATAAAGGAGGAAAGAAAATTTTCATGGTAACATAAAGCAAATCATTTTTTCTTAATTCTTCATACCCATATAAACATTCTCCTTACATATTTAGCACTCACACAAATGTTCTTGAGATATTCTCATATGTAATATATATTTAAGGTGCATGTCTCCTACATAAAAGTATATATTTTTAAGTAAACTAGATTAAAATTCAAAATAAAAAGCACAATTTGGTAGAGTATCTCTCAAAATGTTACTTTATTGTTCCTTCTATAAAAAACAAAACAATGGAATACTTAGGATAACCATCTATGTACTGCATAAATTTCATATATGTGATTTTATTACACTGAATGTAAGTCTTAATTAGGTAATTTGTATCTTAACCTCCAAAAGAGACATTCTGGTCTACTGGGCACGTAAAAGAGGATTAAGAAACAAACCTACCTAATCATGTAATTATATTCTATACCAACATATTGAGAACCTAATATAAACCACTAAGATTTCTCATGTAAAGGACTGCATTCTCCAAAAGTACGTTCTGGTAACTTTCTTTCCTTCAGGTGAAACCATAGTAACTTATGGAATAAAGTGACAAGGTAAAAAAAAAATGTGAATTCACTTATGTCTGTCACATAAATTTAAATCCTATTATGTAATTAGGGTTGGTACAGATTGAATAAGAGGACATTATTAGTTTTAAAAATTCAGTATGTGACTGGCATTCCTTTATCTCAGATCATTTGGCCTTTGTTTTATTCCTGAAGCAATATTTAATGTCTACATTAACTTTGAACTTCTTGTTATGTGTTCTCATAGAACTCTGATCTTTATTTAAATTAATATTTATTTATTTATATTATTTATAAGTCTCTGTTGAGAGAGCAATTCTTGTGCTAATTTCCAATAAAAATTTCTGATTTTCCTTTGCTTGAACAACATCAACTTTAACTTCACTTCTGCATAATTCCTAGGGATTTTCTTTCATCTAAATGATTCCCAAGAATAAACTGTGATTTTTTTTAGTAGGAAAAGAAACACAATTATGATGTTTGTCTTAGGAAATTCACAATGTAGAAACACAACAATTTACTGGCTTACAATTTAGGACTACCTCGAAATGAAATTGTGAAAATATAATAGCCATTTAACCCAAAACAGACGAGGAAATTAAAAATTATATTAGACTATATAGTGTATTTACTTGTGGGCAATGGGGGAAAAAGTATTCTAAATCTAGTAAGATATTTATTAAAAGGCTACTAGAAGGCCAAGGATATAAGGTAGCAATTTTTAAAGATCCAAAGAATGTTTTTTAGTAACATTTATGGGTATCTGTTTGGGTTGCCTTTACATGGTTCACCACAGCAACAAATCTATTTGGTTTATTTAGTGCTGTTCAGCACAGTGGTCAATCTGGCATACCTTTTGTCTAAAGATGGTCAGGCCCACCATGCTTCGTTGAAAATACTTGCTACCTTTGGACTTTGAGACAATTAGAATTTTTAAGTCTCAAGTGTCTATTTTTTATTTCTGAAAATTGAAATTAGGAACTCAAATCCAAATATTCTGGATTATCATTCAAGGAGTATTTATTTAATCCCCCTAAATAAGTTGTAACCATTTTGGTGGTAGGGTTTATACATTATACACCTTTGGGACCCCTTAATAGCAGTAAATACTGTGGTTGAAAACATCGGCATTAAAGTAGATGAAAATAGACTTAACCCCTAACCCCATTTCTTACTCGCTGTGGGATTATGGGCAAATTACTCAACCTCTCTAAGCCTCTAAGCCTGTAAAATGGGAATACTAGTAATATTGAGTTACAGGTAGGATTAAATGAGATAATAAACTTTTAGAAAAGTACCTGGCATATTGTCAGTGGAAGATATTATTGGTAAAAATAGTAGGATTTTTTTTTCTACTTTATAGAATACTATCTTCTGCTGGCTCTCCATAAATGTTTGATTAGGTGGTGATACTTACTCAGGCAAATATAGGATTTGGGGCATAAAGTAAAAAAAGAAACCAGACGATGGTCATCACACTAAATTATTATATCCCCATCTCCTGGAAACACAGTATATTTATAGAACATTATATAAATATCATCCCTATATGGTTGATCCATTCAAGTTCTTATCCTGTGTCCATTTTGAAGAAGACCTCAGTTCATCAACACATACTTCCTGAACCAGTTTGAACTTTACAGTGCTTTGGAGGCAATGTGGAATTTTATTGACAATTTCATGGTGGGTGGGTCGGGGGGCATGTTGGAAAGGTAATTTATATTTGACTGCACCAGGCAACATGTGGAAAAAATGCCCATTAGACATCTCTGTTCTTCCCAGAGAGAGAGATTCCTTGTCTTCCCTCAACATCAAATCCTCTTTCCGTCAAATCTACTCTGTTGTCATAAGAAATTCAGCTCCTTTTTCAAGTTCATATGCCCCAATCACTGACAAAGGCTGCAATTAGCCTAACCAACTATCCTTAGAAAGCAGTTTTTAGACCATCTGTTGGTTTTTCCAAATATGCCCCCTTATGTGTCTTGCACTCCTTGTATGGATGCCTCATCCCAATAAGCACAGCAAAGTAGACCTTCCAGAAAGACCAAAGTCTTCTTGGAGGAGATTCTGATATTAAGAAAATTGAATTTTTTTCCCTGTCATTTCTTGTAGAAGATATTAAGTCTGAAAAGATTTAACTTATTTAAATATATCTAATATTTATCAAGTGCTTACTCTGTGCAGAGCACTGGATAGGTAAAATGAGAGAACAGAAACAAGACCAGCAATGTCTGTGTACTCCTGTCTGTGGAGAGATGGACACTTAAATAAGTAATACCAATAAAAGGCAGATTTTAATAAATAGAACTTAGGCTGATATGTGGACACAGAAGGACAAATTCATCTTAGCTGGGTGATTCCAGGAAACAGTAATTTCGATTGTCTGAAATCTTATCTCTATCATAAAGGAAGGATTGAATTTTGATTTGTAAATATTAAGGTCAAAGTATATTGAAAGAACTATTGAGGGGAGAGAAATATTTAAGAAAAGGCTGGGAGGGATAAGAGAAGTCGTGTCAAATGAGCCATAGGGATTAAGCGCTGCTGGTGGGACAGAGAAATGAGAGGCAGTATAATGGAAAGTAAATCTAGAGAAGAAGGCTTGGGATAAAATCATGAAAGCTTAAAGGGAAGTTAGTCATGAAAGAAGTCATGAAAATTTTTTGAATTGCTTTGTGACAAGTGGGTTGGGGAATAACCTGGGGTCAAGAATTGAGGTTATTAATATAATAAAGGCTTTTTTTTCAGAATCATTATATTGTGCTACATCTATGATTTCATTTAATCCACACAACAACACTGTATTATTTGCATTTTACCAAGGGGAAAACTAAGATATAGAAAGGTAAAATAATTTGTTCAAGAACATACAGTAAGTGCCCAAGCTGTGGTTCATATTTAGGACTTTCTAAGTTCTTGGTTTTAAGTTTTTTTCCATCATATGGGAACTGCTATTAATCAGGTGAAAGGTAATGTGATTCTTCACTTGGACAACTAAAATGAAAAGGAAGGTAGATGATGTAAGACATAGTATAAACTGTGTGTTTATACAGAAACTGTGTGTTTCCAAGATTGGCTGGCTGGGAACAGTGAGAGAGAGCAAGAGATCTGTGGACAGGTAGGGAAAAGAAAAAGGGCATCATTGTCCCATATGCCCCCAAATAGGAGGAAAGTCTTGGCCAGAACCCAAAACCTGGAACTCTTCCTTAGTAGGAGATGATTGATATGGTATGAAATGATTATATCATGGAGAGGATGAGGCTACATAAGAAGGATGCATGGAAGAAGGGAACTAACAGAAGGAGAATGAGCCAGGAGGATAGCCAGGCAGGACAGGGCGAGAGGTTGGAATGTGACAAGGAAGAAACTATGAATTTTTCATGAAAATGGAAACTATACAAAATGCTGCAAAGCAGTCAAGTACTTACTCACTGGGCAACCCCAGGGAAAATCAGTCCATTTCTCGAAGGTACAATTTTTTTCAAGATGCTGTTTAAAAAAATGTTGTTAAAGGAAAGGTTATCGTGGGAACGAATGTGCTAACACATGGAAAATGCTGAGTGCCAGGCGTTCAGTTCCTGTTCACTGAGGTCAGCCATCAGTATCATTGTGATCAGCATCAGCATGATCTTCACCATCACCATTGTTGATAAGAGTTGAAGGACACACTTGGAATGATGACTCATAAGTTTTTGGTGACATTTAAGTAAGTAGTTTCCATCCTTTATGGACAGGAACAGATTATAAGAGGGTGGGAGGAGTCAAAGAAGTAGAGAAAGAAACCGTGAAGTATTTCTCAAAAACTTAGCAGTAAATGTGAGAGTAGAGGGCTTGAGGCAATGGCGATTAATCCAAGAGGGTTTTTCTAGAATTGAGCATTTGACTCTGAGAGGAAGGAGGCCACAGTAGAAGAGAAGATAGGAATAACTGAGTGGAATGCGCTTTCAAATGGACATGGAAGAAGTGGTCCTTTTGAAAGGATGTCAACTTTAGCAATCTCATAACAAAATTATTTGATAATATGGGTTTTTTCATGCACAGGTGGGATGAGTTACAGAGAGATTACAATGGGTGTAGCCTCATTCAGTGATTCACTTGCACATTTCAATTCCCAGCATGGAGATTATTTGCTGTTATTCCCAGTTGTGCAGTGACTGCATTTTTTCCATTTTTTAAATATCAGTGATGCCAAGGAGAGGTCTTAAGGAATGCAATTTAGACTCCTGATGGTCTACAAGGACATCACTGATTTGACTGTTCTGAGAGAGAGAGAGAGGGAGAGAGAGAAAGAAAGGGAGAGAAACATCTCATTTCTCCCCTTGTGCCAAAGGACATGAGAGTGAGTAAATCTTCACAGGGTATGAGATTGCAATAAAGATGTGTGCAAATTTAGATGGAAATTAGGCATGTTCCCAGGGCTCTTGGAAAATTGCCAGCATAGCTCTCAAGACATTGCCTTTATAGACTATGTATATATTTATTTCTTTGTAAATCCAGTCTATAGAGTTTTCTGTTTATGATTGTTCCCAAGGACATTCTTTCTCCAAGCATTTCTCTAAGCAGATACTCACTCAAAGCCAGTTTTCAAACCATATCAAATGTAATCAGTATTTTCTGTGAAATTCTCTCTCACTGATATTACTGTTTTGTTTCTTACAATTTCTATTGTGCAATAATCATAGTAAAGACTTATCGAAAACGAGTAGGCATGTGTGTGTGTGTGTGTGGGAAATTCCTAATGTGGGGAATTAACAGTATTGATTAGTTATCAAACCCCTCAAACACATTTTAAATGTACTCTTGAAATATTTTTGGTTTTATACTATAGATTAATTCCTCAATGTCCTTTACATTCTAAGTCTCTAGAGCTTGAGTTGTTTCTGGAAAGCACGATATGATAGTATAAATTGAAATGTAGGTTATTAATTGCTAAAATGATGCATACTATTACTTTCAAAATACTTAACCATCTCAATCTCTTTTTCTTATGCTTTCACTTTACTAATTCAAAAAAAGCATATGCTAAAGTAAAGAATACTAAACCACTTTGAGTTAAAGAAGGTTATAGTGAATTATAGTTTCCCTGAAAGACACAAATATACTTAAATCAGTGATATACGGCTTTTTGGTGGTTTTCTATCTTTACACATAATACTAAGTTTCTTTAAAATAATGCTGTTCTCCATATAAAGATTTATTATCCAGAAAAAAATAGGTTATTCTGAGATTCAATAGTTACAAAAGTGGAGAATATTAGTTTTGGATGTATTTAAACTCTCATGACTTTACTAAATGCATGTATAAAATATTGAGCCCACTTAATCTGTATCTTTTGTGTTCTTTGTATTTCTATGATATCACTCAGAATGGAATCACTGTATACTACACAGTTATTTATTAATTTCTATTTTCTGTTTATTTTATTAAATATTTATTATTATTGTATTAGTATTATAATAGCTTTTCATAAAATAAAATTGGTGCCCTCCACATGCATTTTATATTTCTGTTTTCCAAATTTATAGCATATTTTGAAGAATAGAGAAAGCATCTTGGTTGGAGATTTGGAGAAAAGTCTATTTTCCAACCAGAGGTAGAAGCTCTGGGCTGGAAATCAGGCCATTGGTTCTTCTTCTGGCTCTTATGACTAGCCCAGGACCTCAGGCAAAGAGGGAAAACCATCCATAAGTGGGCAGGGCAATGTTTGTCTTACATCCCCTATCTTAGAGGACTGCCTTTAGAATCCATCAACAGTTTATAAAAGCATTTTGAGTAATGTTAAGAGCATACATTTCTTTTTTAGTCAAATAAATAACATTTTATTATGTATTTCTAATTACCCTCTTGAAATAGTGCTGTTACTATTTCCTAGAATGTTTTAAAATAAAAATTATGTTCAAATCATACCAGTTACAGTTTCTTAAGTATTGGAGGGCTTTTGACTCCTCAAGGCTTTTGTTTTGAGGCTCATATAAGTTGAAGTGGTTATAAACTGGGCTTGTATTTCATTTTTTGTGCTATTAGTTTAACCAAGCAATTCGTTACCCCATCGTATGCAGTTTCAGGGCAGAAAATTCAATGAGGAGTTTAATGATAAAATTTTTAAGTGGGTGCATTAGAACGTTACCTTGGTTCCCATTGCAGTGTAGTGGTTTGCCTTGCTGTGCATTTAATGGCATCTATAATGGTGGGCATGTAGTAGGTCTTTTCAATCTGGAAACTCGTGTCTTCTATTTAAGAATATTTTCTTGAAGATGATTTCTTCCTTTTGTTCTCTTTTTTCCTGGAACTCCAATGATTTGGATAGTGGATCACTTGGACTGACCCTCTAGTTTTCTTACTTTTCTCCCCTACTTTCTGTCCTTTTCTATTTCCTGAGAGATTTCTTTAACTGTTTTCTACACCTTTTTGTTTAATTTCTACTATCACATTTTTAATTTTCAAGAGCACTTTTTAATCTGAATATCCCTTTTTAATGTTCCTTTTCAATAGCTATTTATTATTGTTTCATGAATGCAGTATCTCCTATCTCTTTGAGAATATTGATTAAAAATTTAAAAAAAAAATTCCTTTTGCATAAAATCTCAAGTGCTTCCACTTTTCTTCTCTGTTATTATTTCAGTCTCTCTCATGTAAGACTATTTCTTTAGATGCTCAGATATTTTTAATTATCTGCTAATATTTAAGAATGTGGCACTAAATGGTTTCTAGAAAGCTCTGAGTATGTGGATGGTGTTTGTTGACTCTGGTTCCTTCTATAAGCTTATCTGGCTGGGACATTTCTTTGGGGAACACAATATCAGAATCTTCAAGTCTTCTTCTGAGTTGGTATATTTCCCAGAGAGATAACTTCTATTCTCCTGCATGGAATGTATAAAAGTGATTGCCAGTATTTGAGGGAGCAGAGGGCCTATGCAAAGTGAGGGAAAAAAAGCAGTTGGTCATTTTACTCAAATCACTTCTTTTTCTCTATTATCCTTTCATGGAGTTAAAATTCTCCCACTCATCCGGGCTCAAAATCTTAAAATTCTCCTAAACTACTATTCCTCCTTTATTGAGAAATTCAAATTAATAAATCCAAATCAATAGCCATATTTTATCTTCCTACTATATTGCAAGTTATTTGTTGGCAGGACCCAAAGGTCAGAGCAAGGTGAAAGAGTGGTTAAGAGCATGGAATGCAGAGCCAGATTTGAATCTTAGTTCTGTGATTTGCTACCTGTATGACATATTTAATACTTTTATCATTTCCAAGGCTCAATTCTCAGCACGTCCCAGGATTTCTTCAAACCTAAGAATTAACATTCTATAGTTTTTTTCTCAACAAGGAATTTTCTCTGTATATTTTATAATTTTTTATATCTTGTATTTTTGTTGTGTTAAAAATCTAGATAATGTTATAAATAAAATATTATTTACAAGTTCATCTTCCATTCTGAGGTACCACAAATCCTTTTTCCTATTAATACTTGTGCTTAACCATACTTTTGTAAATTTAAAATTTACAGTTTTTCCCTCTCTATTACTTAGGCTTTGCTTCTAAATCTCCTAATCATTGATGGATAGTTTTCTGAGTTTGCAAGGTCTTTAGGAACTACTCATCTTTCCATTTACTTAGGAAATTTTTTTTGGGGGGGGGTTACACTTATCTCCTAGAACTTTTATTAGTGCATGACCTATGTAATGAAGTTTTTTACGTGGCCAATACTTACTCATTTTACTCTTCCTTAACAACTCTGAAAACCTTCCTGAAGAATGGATGCATAGGAAGTGGTGTCTAGAATGCATATAAGTTTTAGCTGTTCCATTCATCTGCAGTGTGAAGTAACAGTAATTCAAGGGGAACTGTGGTCTATGGGAAAGAGTTAGGTGTGACCCGTCATTAATGGTGGCTGCATGATGTAGTGTCAAGTGTAGGGGAAGCTGTGTAGAGAGAATGTTTTGTCTCTGAGAAAGATCCAGGAATTGGTTACCATACTCTGTTTCTGTTGCAAATAGGCCATGTTGAAAGAAGATAGCATAATGTAGAAGCATTTAAGAGCAGACTGCTCAAGAATGAATTGAGACTGGGGAATTGCTTCCACAATAGCACCAGTAAAAAGGCCCTTTTCATTTGAGTCAATGGGAGTTTGAAATATGTTAAGATGGAAATCTTCTTTTTTAATGGCTAGCTGGATGCTAAAATATTATTTACTTCTTGGCGTTTTACAAAGCATTGTGGTTTTCAAAGCCTCTCTCCAAAGATGGCTAAGATAATCTGAATGTGACATGTTCAGGGAAACTTTTCTGAGGTTAGATTTCTATTTAGAAATATCTTTTTACCTTTCCTTATTTATTTTAAGCTTTCACATGCTTTGTAAATAAATTTTTGAAATTATCCCTTAAGTGGCTTAAGTTTATTTGCTAATTAACATGAAGCACAAGATATTAGGTCTTTTTTACTTATGGCTGGGCTATGAGGATCTATGCTATATAGTGTGGATAACCTTGGTTCCTCTTACATGTGATTTAAAAAAACACTTTCACTTCTCCAGAGAAAAAGCAACAATATGGATTTGAAATATCTTTGTTTTGTATTTTCTTTTCTCGCTTGCCTAATACAATCATACCTTTCCTAGCTGTTACAATTTTCCTGTTTATCAAGTGTGGTTTACTCTAAAAATCGTATCATCAATCAGCTCATAAGCCAAAACACACTGGCGTGATTTCGCATAAAAGAATGCAGAAAACTGTGGGGAACTATCATCTGGTAAAAGGGCAATGTGCTCAGATCTGTGCTGCAGGTCTCTCAGCCACATTACTCGGATATGATTTGCCCACTCAATAAGTACTAGCTCTGATGGCGTGTGCACATGTGATTTATGGTTGAACTCCCCTGCTTAAGGTGCTTGTCACAAAGAAGGGCTGCTGGACTGACAGTGTGGTAGACACAGCAACTTTTCTTGCTTTTTTCTTTTTTAGGTTCTAAGGAGCTTGTAAGAGTGACATGTTCTTATTTTTGTCCATCCTTTCATCTGTTTCTCTATGTTCACGTACACATTCAAATATATGCATAGATACATAGACATCTATCTATCTGTGTCTCTCTCTTTTTATATAAATGTAATCACAGACACACTTTAAGAAATTTCTGTTAACTTTAAATATATACTGTTAAATATATATATACTTACATGCATATAAAATTTCTGTTGATGAAATATATATGTGAAATACAGCTATTTTTTGGCTTTACCCCACTCTCTTTTCCAAATCAACCTTTTTTTTTCCTTTTTGCCAGGAGTTACCAATGTAAACAACCTAGTATTTATCCCTCCATACATTTCTTCCTTTTCATATAATAAATATATATAAGAATACATGCAATTATATATATATATAATTATATAATAATGCAATTATATATTATATAATTTATATATAGCATAGTTATATAATTATATGTCTGATTTTATATAATTATATGATAATAGATATTATTGCATTTATTTTATAACAATGAAATCATTTTATCAGAACATCCCTCCAAGACAACTGGCATATCTAACTATTATTATTTTATTTATTTATTTATTTATTTATTTATTATTTTAGAGAGGGGAGAGGGGCAGAGGAAGAGGGAGAGATAGAATCTCAGGCAGATTCCCTGCTGAGCATGGAGCCTGACACAGGGCTTGAATTCACAACCCTGAAATCATGACCCGAGCCGAAAGCAAGAGTAGAACACTTAACCGACTGAGCCACCCAGACGCCCCTTAACTAATTATTTTAGAAAGCTACTTAATATTCTATGAAAAAGATGAATCATAATTTATTTAGCCATTGCTCCTATAAATAATCATTTACCCCACTCCCAACCAACCTCAGGTTTGAGATATTACAAATGATGTCTTTGCACATACTCCTCTAAAACTCAAATTTCTAGTAGGAACTATACTTCCTTTTTAAAAAGTTTGCCATTTTATGGGTGTAAAATGATAACTCGTTATTAAATACTTTTTTTTTTTTAAAGATTTTATTTATTTATTTGACAGAGAGAGACATAGTGAGAGCAGGAACACAAGCAGGGGGAGTAGGAGAGGGAGAAGCAGGCCTCCCGCGGAGCAGGGAGCCCGATATGGGACTCGATCCCAGGACCCTGGGATCATGACCTGAGCCGAAGGCAGATGCTTAACGACTGAGCCACCCAGGCGCCCTCGTTATTAAATACTTTAATATGCATTTCTTCAATTAGTACTTTGAAAATCTTTATATATATATTTATTACTTTTTTTTTTTTTTCCAATTTGGATTCACTTTTCTGTAAATTGCCCATGACTCCTTTGCCCATCTTTCTACAGCATGGGAGGTATCCTCTACAATGGCCTCCATGATTCCTGCCTCATGATATTTACACCCTCGTGTAAACTTCACACTTTAAGTACAGGTTGGATTTAGTTATTAGCTTCTAAAAAATAGAATACAGAAGAAGCAATGGGATGTCTGAGATTGGGTTACAAAAAGGCTGCAGTCTTCTTTCTGAGTGCTCTCTCTTGCTCACTTTGTATTTTTTACCCTGTGGGAAGTCAGCTGGAATGCCATGGGGCAGCCCTATGGAGTGGCCCATGTCACAAGGGAATGAAACCTGCCAAAAACCATGTGAATGAGCTTGAAAGCAGAGCTCTCCTCCCTAACTGAGACTTCATGAGCCTGTAATGGTCGACAGCTTTATTGCAACTTTATGAGAGACCTAGAGCAAGAGGAATCCAGCTAAGGCACTCCTTGATGCTTGACCCACAAAAACAAAAAATGAATGTTATTTTAAGTTAAATTTTGGGGGCAATTTGTTATGCAGCAACAAATAACTGCTACATATAGGGTTCTTACATTTTTCTCATCAGTTTACAACTGCTACATTATGGTTATTTATAAACTTTCATATTCTTTGCAGATAGTTTTCCGACTTTAACATATGAATATTGGCTTTATTTATGCTATCTTTTGCTATGTAACCTAAGATAAGTTTGCATAGTCAAATACCCCCCCCCCTTTTAACCATTTGGCCTAACATTATGTAAAATAGCATTCTAAATTTTTTCTATGACTTTTATTGTTTTATATTTACACTTAAATCTCTAATTCATATGGAATGTATTTTATATAGCATTATCTGTATGTTATATTTCCTGGGGAAATCCACTGAGTTTGCTAACTTTTTCTTTAGGATTTCCATGTCTTTGATTTTTGTTCTGTGTTTTGAGATATTTCCTGTACTTAATCTCCCAAGACAGTTTTTCAAATTTCAGTAACATACCAACCTTCAGTTTTCGTGTTGAATTTTAAAATTCAATAACCTTGTTTCCTAGTTGGGTTGTTTTTTTTCCTAATGTAATTGAATCATTTTGTGTACACTTACAGTTTGTTTAGTGGTGGATAAAGACATCAGTCTCCTTTGTAATTCTGCTTTACTAAGAGCTGCCTACTCTGGTTGCTCTGTTTGTTCTCTCCCTATAGCTGGTGGTCTCTGAGAAACACTGTAACTTTTCTTTGCGAGGTTATTATTCTCCTCATCCTTTGGTGCCAGCTTGACTTCTGGCTGCCTTGTACAGTGACAATCCTACACATGATGGTGGGGTGTGTAGTTCACATCTGCAAGCTTGTGGTGTATTTTTGGTGAATTCTGGTCTCCTTTAGGGCAGCAAAGGAAGCTTCTCCATTTTTAGTCTTCTCTATAGCAGAAGTTTGGACTTGTAGTCTCAGTGGTATAGAGAACTAAGTTTAGCAACTCTTGGTTTCTCTTAGTTCTGGGCAACCATCTTGCCATAACCAATTCTTCTCTCTGTGGTCCACAGATCTCTTATACCTGCAGAAGCAACATGCCTGCCAGACCCAGAAGCTCCTGGGCTCTGGAGAAGTAGTTTGATTACAGCTGGAGAAAGACCACAACAAAGCTGCATGACATACCTTCTTCCCAGCTTCTCTCTCTAATCCTAACTTGCATGATATGATTTTCAAGTGGTTTTGGCTACTGTATATTACTGTGTATATATTATTGAGTAGGATAGTCTATATACTGAGGTGTTCAAAATTATAAAATTGAGCTTATTTAAGACAAGCATAAGAACTAATCAAAATATATTATTTGCCAACCCCTGAACCTGGCAAACTATAAATGCCATGTATGTATTCCATCGAAGTGGAGAAGGAGTCCAAACATTTCAGAATTAAAACTGAAAAATTTAAGCTTTCTTTCAAATTTAAATTATAATATTTCCTAAAGTAATATGATTCTTTTTTGGGGAGGATTGATTTTATTTTTCTTTAGTCATCTACAAGAGCTTTTAATGAGTATGCTCAAAGAAAAGAAAAAATGAAACAAAATGTCAGGCAACTTGTCCAAGAAATTTGAGGAAATCAAGTGATATAATGTTTATGAATCTATTACAAAATGACAAGGAACAATGAAGCAAAATTCAAATTTAACTGAAGGTAAACTTCACTAAAAGTAAAATTACTTAGTTATTCTTTTAATTGGCAATTCCACTGAGATGGAATATTTCATCAATAACTTAATTACATCCTCTATTTGATTCAGATTAATCCACTTGTGAATATTCTACTAATAAATATAAAATGACTTACTAGACAAATTATGCTAAAAATTGTATGTAGGTTAGTTCTATGGTTATCAATGCATAAGTACAAAGATCACTATTAGTAAATATGACAAATATTATGGTCTATTTCTCAAGTAGAACGATTTTTTAAAAATCATGAAATAAATTAAAGAAAACCTCAATTGTCAAAATCAGTCTTCTCTTTGGGTGGATTTACCGAGAAATTCCAGGCTAGAGGATTATGTGGGGCTGGGTGATACCTCTGGGAGTAAATTGTGGTATAAGGCTTGAGAAACAAAAAGAAAAAACAAAAGAAAACAGAGAAATGCTGCTTCTATATATGATCTTCCTCTTTCAGATCAACACAAATAGAAAAATGTTCTTAAGTGGTTTACATTGGCAGTTTAGGGGCTACCATCAAGAAAATGGTAGCTAATATTGCATTTTAAATAGAGAAATGTGGGTCTCATAAATTCTGCTATCTTGTAGCAATGCCCACAGTTGTTTTATCTTCTTGATGTATTAGAATTTTTATGAGTATGTAAAGTCCTTCTTTGTCTCTTGTAACAATATGTGACTTAAAATCTATTTTGTCTGATATTGATATAGCCCTTCCTGCTCTCTTTTGGTTACTGTTTGTATGGGATATCTTTTTCTATCCTTTTGCTTTCAAAATATTTGTCTCTTTGTATTTAAAGTCTGTTGTAAATGCAGATAGTTGGATCATGCTTCCTTTTTAAAAACATTCATTATGCTGATCTCTGCCTTTTAAGTGATGAGTTTCATCCATTTACATTTAAAGTGATTACTTATAAGGAAGGACTTATTTCTGCCACTTTTAAGTTGATTTTTACATGTTTTATATGTTCTTTGTTCCTCAATATCTCTATTATTGCCTTCTTTCCTGTTTAGTTGATTTTTTTTCTAGTGTCCTGTTTTGATTTTCTTCTCACTTTCTTTTCTGTGTTTCTTTTTGTCACTTTCTTAGTGATTACTCTTGAGAATTCATTTAATATCTTAAATATGTAACAATTTAGTTTGCATTAATACCAACTTAGCTTCAATGGCATACAAAAACTCTGCTCCTTTATAGTTCTATTCCCTATCATTTTATGTTGTTACTGTCACAAATTAAGTTTTTTTACATAGTGTGCCCATTCACATGGATTTGAAATTATTATTCTATGTATTTGTCTTTTAAATCATATAGAAAAAAGGGCATTGCAAACCAAATATATAATAATGCTGGCTTTTATATTTTCCTGTGTTGTTACATTTACTGATGTTTGTAAAAAATTTCTTCCTATGGCTTTCAGTTACTATCTAATGATTTTTAATTTCAGCCTGAAAATCTCCCTTTAACATTTCTTACAGGGAACATTTACTAGTGATAAACCATCTTGACTTCTGTTTAACTGGGAATGTCTTAATTTCTCCTTCATTTTTTAAGTATAGTTTTGCCAGGCATAGAATTCTTGATTGGCAGGTTTTTTGTTTTTATTTTTTTCCTTTCAGCCCTTTAATTGTCATTCCTCTGCCTTCTGGCCACCATGGTTTCTGATGAGAAATTGGCTCCTAGACTCCTGAGGATCTCTTGTACATGACAAGTCATATCCCTCCCTTAATGCTTTCAAAAGTCTCTCTTTGCCTTTCAGCAGCTTGACTGTAAAGTGTTCCTGTGTGGATCTCCTTTTTTTTATCCTACTTAGGATTGGTAGAGTTTCTTAGATGTATAGATTTACATCTTTCATCAAATTGGGGCTGTTTTCAACTATTATTTCTTCAAATATTTTTTCTGCCCCTTTCTCTCTCTCTTCTCCTTCTGGGAACCCCATATTGTGTATATTGATGTACTTGTTGACAGCCCACTGGTATTTCTTCATTCTTTTTTTTTCTGTTCATCAGACTAGAACATTTTTTTTTTTTTTTTTTTTTTAAAGATTTTATTTATTTATTTGAGAGAGAGATAGCAAGAGCAGGAGCACAAGCAGGGGGAGTAGGAGAGGGAGAAGCAGGCTCCCACTGAGCAGGGAGCCCGATGCGGGGCTCGATCCCAGGACCCTGGGATCATGACCTGAGCCGAAGGCAGACGCTCAATGACTGAGCCACCCAGGCGCCCCCAGACTAGAACATTTTAATTGATGTATTTTCAAGTTCATTGATTCTTCTGCTTGCTCAAATCTGTGTTGAATCCCTCTAGTAAATTTTATATTTCAGCTACTATACTTCACAGTTTCAGAATTTCTATTTGAATTCTATTTATGTTTATTTCTTTGTTGATATTTCCTATGTGTTGAGACATCGTTCTCCTGGTTTCCTTTGGTTGTTTGTCCATGGGCTTCTTTAACTCCTTGAGCATATTGAAGACAGTTGATTTGGAGTCTGTCTAGTATGTTTAATCTTCGGGCTTCTTCAAGTATGATTTCTGCATAATTCTTTTTATCCTGTGAGTAAGCCATACTTGCCTACTTCTTTGCATGTTTCATAACTTTTGGCTTAAAACTGAACATTTTGCATATTAAAACATGGAAACTCTGGAAATCAGATTTTAGTCTCTCCCCAGAGTTTGCTATTATGACTTGTTGTGGACTACAGTTGTCCATTTGTTTAGTAACATTTCCAAATTACTCTTGCAAGACTGTATCCTTTGTCATGTATGGTAATTGAAATCTTTCTCCCATTATCTCAGCAATCAGTCAGTGACCTAACAGCGATTTCCTTAAATGCCAAAATTTAGCAACTTCTGTGTTCATTAAGCATTCCCTGATTGTTGTAAGATTTTGTATTGGTATTCAGAGTTCCAAAGATTTAATTCTTAAAAGTTTTTGCCAGCTTAATGGCTGCTTCCACAGGGGGATGGATCTATGGAGTTCTTTACTCCACCATTTTTAGCAATGTTTCTCCTTGACAGCTATTATTTTATTCACTTTGAGGGAAAATGAATTAGGCCCTGGGATTTTACTTCCTCACATCCTTTTTGTTTCCCACTGTAGCAGTTTACAGAAATCTTTTCTCTTATGATTTCCATGTACATAGGCTCAAGATCCAAATGTAGATGCAAAATAATGGTTAATGCTTTGGACTCTGTAAAGCTTCTATAGCTTCATTTGCTGCTATAGACTTAACATTTAAGCTCATTAAAAATAATTTAACAGAAATTGTCATGTTAAAATGAGATTTAAAAATGTCCGGTCTTATCCTAACAAAAACAAAATTTGAAATTATCGCAGGAATAAACCTTTGGGTGATGATTTTCTTCTTGTTATCTTGGGAATATTATAGTCTTAAAGAGTTTTAGGCTAGTATCATTAAACTCTTCATTTATCTATCAGACTTGTTTGTTTCTGATAATTGATTTTAGTCATACAAATTATTTGTTGCTGATGTACCAATAGTTCTTAATGATTATTGAGTTAAAAACTTTACTTTCTTTCTATAAACTGCAGTTCTCTAATTCTATCTAAGTAACTAAAGAAGTAGACTAGAATGTTTTTCAAAATTTAAGAAAGGGTTTTGTGAAATATCTCACAGAAGTTATGAGGTTTATGATATAAAAGCTCCTTTTTAAAAGAAAAGTGTTCAAACATAAACCATAATATATATTGATATCGTACTATTTGACAAAATTATATAATATTTATAAAAAGTGAGTTTAAATCTGTATAAGAAAATAATTCTTTGTTTATTCTCTACCATAAAAAATGCCCTTAGGGGAAGCTAATTTAATTTCAAAGAGTTGAATTTATTTTATTTTTATACACATCAATTATTTTATATGTAAATATAAAAATATGATAATGATGAATAAACTGGCATGAAATATTCTTCTGGTGCTTTTGAATAGCATGTTTTTAATGTGGCAACTCTTAACAGTTAAAGGAACTGTGACAGTTAAGTAATCCCTTCACCACTTAAGTACAACAGGATTTTATTATTAAGTACACTGCCTGGAAATGGTGTGCTTTTTTCATTCACACTATAAACAGTTTTGTTAGATTGGTAATCCTGCTTGTCAGATTTGTTCACTGTTTGATATTAATCAGTAGGTTTATAAAAGGTGCAGCACTAGACAGAAAGGAACAGAAAATACATTTTAAATAATGTTTCCATAAATCATAGAGAGTTAGACATCTCTAACTCTGAGGTGTATAGAATATTTTGACATTTTGTGGGTGGTTTGATAGCTTGCTACTAAACCAAAAGTTTAATAGCAAAGCTACTGTCCATTTCATTACATGACTATAGAATTAGCTCTCCCAGTATAAATTTGTTCAAAGTTCATGAGACATTTTTTCCTGAGTATTTAACAATTAACCTTTTAATTGTATTCTTATAGAATATGAACAATAAAAGTGCTATGACTATATAATGAATTATATGATTTTAAATCATGAGCAGTTACCACATGTCTTCTTTAAATTTCTTTCTATATTTCAGAAAAATTTCAGATATCCTTTACCTACATATTCCACTATCAGCAGTTTTATTCACCAAAATACAATTGGTTTATTTAATTTGCAAATGTTGACATTGATTTGGAAGTAGTTTTAAAATCTTTTTAGGAACTCCAGGATTGGGGCACCTGGGTGACTCAGTCGGTTAAGTGTCTGCCTTCAGCTCAGGTCATGATCCCAGGGTCCTGGGATTGAGTCCTGCATTGGGCTCCTTGCTCAGTGGGGAGTCTGCTTCTCCCTCTGTCTACTGCTCCCCTGCTTGAGATCTCTCTCTCTTTCTGTTAAATAAATCAATCAAAAATCTTTAAAAAAAAACTTTAAGGAACTCCAGGATTTAGAATATGTATCCAGGGGGCTATTATAAGGGTCATTAAATTAACAACCAGTTAGCATAAAATGGTGGAAAGTGACTCATGATGGTCAGGTATAATTCCTGGACAAACATATAGGTAACTTGGCTAGTTTTGCAAATAGGTCTTTATTTCCAAATTTTGTAGATTACAGAAATGAATATAAAGATGTGGTCTGAAAGCTATCTGGCCTAAAATGTGCTTTGATCTCTTATGCTCACTGGTTCTTTCCAAGCCTCCCAGCTCTCCCCATGGCTATCTGTTACTCATGCTCACAGCTTCAAGGGACTAGCAAACTTTAAATATTTTCCATGCTAAACTGAGTGTTTTCAAGCTGTACAAGAATATTGTTTGGTTCTTTTTTTTTTTAAGATTTTATTTATTTATTTGAGAGAGAGAGTATAAGCTGGGGAGAGAAGCAGAGGGAGAGGGAGAAGCAGACTCCGCACTGAACAGGGAGCCCGATGTGGGGCTCGATCCCAGGACTGGGATTATGACCTGAGCTGAAGGCAGACGCTTAACCAACTGAGCCACCCAGGTGCCCCTATTGTTTGGTTCTTAATTCTTCTCTTCACTCTCTTGTTTCCTTCAGCCCCTGAATCTTAATACTTTCCTTGCTTGATATTTTCTTCCCAGATGAAACTTTACTGTGCAGTGGCATTGACTAGATCTCAGCAATTGCTGGAGGGTAGTGGGTAACCCAAAGACACAAGGATGAGAACAAGATGAGACATAATGATGTCCATGTCCAACAGGAAGCAAAACTACAGCAGGATTGAATTTCTTAATCCATTGTTTAATGTCGGTTAAAATCCTTAATTTACTCACATGCAGATGCGAATGAGATGTAGTCTTTCAAGACTTCCATACCACCAACATTTCACTATCCAGTGACAGAGAACTGAAGAATTCTTGACAGACCTGATTTACATTGTATTTCCCTTGGTTTTTCATCTCATGTGTGTGTGATTACTGGTAAAGATGCAGCCAAACAACAGGTATTTCAGAGTCTATTCAGGTGTGCAGTTACATGAACATGTGAACTCAGAGTCAGGAATTGGGAGGCCTGCACTGAACCATGGCAGCAGAATGTATTCTTAGATGCATTATGGAGCTGATCACAAATATGATGAATTGTGGGCTGGGAAACCTGACTTCTGGTCATGGATTTGCCATTATCTCTCTGCCACCACAAGTGTCCAAAACTTCGAGGCTGTGACTTCTTTATTATTAAAAATGGTTGCACTCTGTGGTTTCTCAGGTCCCTTTCTTCTTTAATAGCTATATGATGACACCGAGTGTGCTATGTCTTCACAGTAGATACCAATAAAAGGAGAAGCTAAACCATGAAATGGGGGAAGAGGAAGAGGGAGACAACTATTCTTTTATTGAAAAAAACATATTCCATATTATGCATAATGATAGAAAGGGGAATAAAGAAATAATAGACCAATTACTTTTCTTAGTGAACAAATGTTTGCAGTTTTTAGGTTTATTCCTGAGTTATAAGACTTCTTTTATAGGCTTTATGAATGACGTGAAACTCCTTAGTAAGACCTATAATAATTTAGTTTGCCTTTCTTTTGATATTATGTTTATAAGATCAAGAGTATTATTGATATTAATCCATTATTGGACATTTTTATTCAAAGGTTTAAAAAGTACACTGAAGTATTATCTGGGGTAGATTCATTTTTAGGAGAAAGCATAAACACGGAGCAACCATAATCCTGGTGTAATGTAGGAATCTAATTAAGACTAATGAGGCAACATTAAATTTAATGTATGATGCATTTTATATGTCTCACCATTAGAGCTGCCGCAAGCTGTTCATCAGAGCCATCTTTGGTGACTATTCCCCTACAGGCATTCTTCAGCAATCTGGGATTAGGCCATGGTACTGGGCTTGCAGAGAAGCCAACACAAAAGCAACCATGAAAAGTAAGGGTACGACTGGAATCATCTGTTGGTGAATTCAGCTGGCCAAAAAAGCTAGATATGTTTATCCTGTGGGAAAGGTTCTCCTAGGTTGCAAGGCCTGACTGTTGAGTTTAGGGACCACCAAGACTCACAGTCATCAAAGCAATTAGGAGAGAAGCAGGCCAGAGCAAGCAGCAAAGAGAAGAACAAGAGATGATGGTTTCACTGGATTCCTAAGATTCAGGGCCCTTACTGATGTGGAGGAATTGAGAAGCGTCCCGGGAGAAGAATCTTTCATGCTGGAATTTGCAACAGAGGTTAGCCGATGTGCATATAGGCACAAAGGAAGGAGAATTGATTCCCGGGAATCTGGAATTGAGAGTGTTTCACATAACATGATAAACATGTACAATAATATCTAGCACAACAAATTACAACAGCTGAAGTTTATTGTGGGTTTTGTGTGTAGGAGGCAGTGTTTTACATGCTCAATGTGTATGATCTCATTTGGTTCTTACGATAACTTCATGAGGTAGCCATGATTACTGTCCTGATTTTACATGGGGGAAAAAAAAAAAACTGAAGCAGAGAGAGATTAACTAAGTAGCTACATAGTTAGTGGCCAAATAGAATTAGAACATAAGAATCTGAATCACAGCTTGAACCCCTAAGGCTAGAGAAATAGGCTTATATTTTCACATGGCACAGAGAAACCTTTAAGCCACACATGCTGAGATTTGGGCTTATACTCTTTGTTGCAAAATGACAATTCCTTTGCCTATTTAAAATTTTAAAATTAAAATATCTATTGTTACTTGGCTCCTTAAATAGGAACCTGGAGTTCTCTGAGCTTGGGTCATGCTGCCCTGAAACTTAATAAATGGCTTATAAAATTGCAACCTTTCTAGATGTGGAATGTTTCTGCTTTAAAGCATAATGGTTAATCTTTGCTAATTGTTGCTGTTTGTTGACATACAAGCTTTGTACACAGTTTCTGAAAGTTTGAATTCATAGCCTTCTGGATCTTGCTGGTCCCCAGGGGGAGAGTGATGCAGATTTGTTGTTAGATGGTTCAGGCAGAGGACAAACCATGGATATCCATAGAAGGCCGTGGTTAAAACTCGTTAACTCATAAACTCACTAAGTAAGTAAGTAACTAACGATATTAAGTTCAGCATTGTGGAAATTACAGGGTTGATGCTCAAAAGAGGAAGAAAAACCACTTTTTGCTACTTTCAGTTGTTCCTTGTCTGTCTTAATTCCTTATGTATCTTTTTCCTTTTTCTGCTGGCCCAACATTGCCCCAGAAATTGCAACTTTAAAATTAGTAAGTAGCAGAGCTGAGAGTGCAATCCAGGCCGCGTGGCTCTGGCACCCATGTTCTCTACTACTCACTGTGCTGCTTGTTAGCCTGACAGTTACTTTCCTTTGGGAAACTTCACAAAAGTTTCCCTCTTAATTGCTTTGGTAATTATTATGCTAGAACCTTTTATACGTGTGAGGCAAACTGAAAAATGGATAGCTTGAAGGTGAATGAATCCTTTCTGGACAGAACTACACATAGATGGAGTTGTAAGTCCTGGTTTTTAAAGAAGTGCATCTATAAAGGGAAATAGCCGATGTTTAAGTGGCTGTGAGTTATGGATGAGCTTACACACGTACAATGCAATTAGGAACTTATAACAAAGGATCTTCTCTTTATGACTTATGCAGCTATAGACATTTGTACATTATGGCAACAATGTGGGAAAATCTAAATCAGCTGGGCAATTCATTTTCTGCATGCGAACACAAAGCTAAAAAGATGGACCGATTGTTTTTTTTTTTTTTTTTTAAATGAATACAGGACACCAGCCTGCCTTTCTTTTTTTTTTTTTTTTTAAAGATTTTATTTATTTATTTGACAGAGAGAGAGGTAGCGAGAGCAGGAACACAAGCAGGGGGAGTGGGAGAGGGAGAAGCAGGCCTCCCGCCGAGCAGGGAGCCCGATGTGGGACTCGATCCCAGGACCCTGGGATCATGACCTGAGCCGAAGGCAGATGCTTAACGACTGAGCCACCCAGGCGCCTGAACCGATTGTTTTAAAAAAAGATTTCCAAAGTATCTCCTGAACAATCAGGGATAGGTTACCTGCCAGCCTTTAAAACCAATGCTTGAGTAAGTGATTGTCCAGTGGTTCCACAAAGGCTTCTTAAATGACATCTATCCCCCCCCTTCCTTTTTTGGATTGATGATTTCATTAAAAGCCATTCTCCAATTGTCGTTTTGCTTTCTCTGCTTTAATGTGGTCTGTGGGGTTCATTAGATCCACCGTGTTAATGGCATCAGCTGGGTTTAGGTTTCATTGCAGCTGAACCTCACCATTGCTAATCACTTAGCTAGCATATGCCAATATCATGGCACCTAATGACTCCTTCTGCAGCGACTACTTCGTATTCCCATACCTCCCCTCTAAAACACCAAAGTAGCCCTGATTATCAGTGTGAACTGCGGGACGGTGGGAGCATTGATGGCTTCCTCTCTCACGCTCGGTTTAGAATCCTGCAGCTTTGTCAGGCATTTTCCGTGATCCGTGTTCGCCCTCTCCTCTTCCCTATCTCGTGGACGTGCTTGCCACATGAGGCTAAAATCAGGGGCTTGCGTGTCCAAAATCGTACAGCCTTTTCACCGGTTGCTGCTCAATTCCCGCATCCAACATTGCCTAGGCCTCGCAGTGGCATAATTCAGAGCAATCTTAATTTGCTTTCTGCAATCTCATTGGTCCCGGGGGACACTGAGGGCGTCCAAGACTGAGTGGGAAAACATTGCAGATGTAGAAGGACAGTCTATTGCTCTTCAGAAGTTTTGGTATCTCGAGATAATTTTGATCTGTATATCTCCTTCTTGGTTTCCTTTGATATCTGAGACCTGAATAAAAGGCACCGTCCGATCTCTTTCTCTCTCCCTTCTTCCCCTAATGTGATTACAAAGGGGACGACGAGGGCCTAACACTGAGGGGTGCTGGCTCTGGGGGTTCAGGCAGCAGCAGAGTGTGGTGGTAGAGCGTAATTCTGCTTCAAGGAAGATATTGCCCAATTTTTTAAACTTAATAGGATTAGTCATGGGAACTATTTTTAGCAGAAGTTCAACTTTATCCATGTATTTTTAATGTGGGAAAATTGTGTCCTTTTCCCTCCGCTCATGTTTGATGTATTCCAGCCCTCCTGCGAGCGTGTTTGAGTATCTTAGGGGATCTGGAGTGGAGGAGAACTTCCTCTCGGATTCTCTCTGTTTTCTTTCGTGAAAATGACATTCCAAAGCTGTTTCACTTTCTGACAGGAAGTGGAGCCTTGCCAAAAATGATTAAAGTCCGAGAAAGCATAACAGTTCCAAAGCTGCAGCCGTGCTTTAGGAGTCCTGAGTTTGACATGGTGTCAAACAAATGTGAAATATTGTTTAATAAATTTGAATAATAGAGAGATAGGAAAAAATCATTCTTGGCTTAGAGCAGTAGTGGTTTGAATTAAGTATGTAAAAGACTACCTATGTCTAATAAACTGAAATAAATATGTAAATACACTTGGGTGAGGTTAGCCGGGCCTCTGACTTGATTCCATTATACTAGCTCTATGTGCGGGACAAAAGCCCGTGTGAGTTGAAAAGCGTATGTATCTCTGTATTTCTCACGTGTTTGAAGGAAATGACTTCTGCCTGTACGATCAAACCCGTGCGGAAGAGGTAATTATTTTTTTTAATTTTGTAATTAATTCAATAAATTCGTCAATGAAATCACTTAGACCAAAATAGTTTTGTTCAAAAGGGCTAAATAATAATTGAAAACTTTAGTCAATATCTGGACTCATAGGCCCAAAGGCTTTTTATATATTAGCGGCCTCAATTATTTCACTGACAACCCTAGTTAAATTGTGTTACCTTTCCACCAGAGAGTTATGCGTTTATGCAGATAACCGGGTGCTACCCCTTCCCCAAAATAAAACTGACCAACATAAAGAGCATCTCTCTCAAATTAATAAAAAATACCGCTTCTCTGAGAGAAAATCCTTGATGAAAAAACTTATAAAACGTGTTTTATTTTTTTTAAACTTCTTTGAAAGAAATTAGTACAAAAAACTGATTTCGTTACTTCTTTCTTTCACTCTTCTGTGTATATATTTGGAATATATGTTTTTAGGGCAAAAAATTCAAACTCTTCTGTATCCACTAACATTCAACCTATAGTACGATTCATGACCACTTTTTAGACAAGTCAAATTGATTAGAGGAGTCATTCAGTGTCATGGAGTACAATTTGTCACTTCATAAACAGCTCCAATCTGCTGCCTACAAATGCAGAAGGACCACCAAATAAATCACATCAAATGGTGGGAGTAGATAGTATCCCTTCATCTATAATTGGTACAGCCTCTCCTGTCACATTTGTTCATTCCTGTGATTCTGGCGTGGATTGACGCTGACGTGGAAAGGGCAGCCGCTGTCAAAGACGTTAGAGAGTCTGTATTTCGGTGATGTACATGCTAATAGATATCCATCATAATATTACATTAACGTCACCCATGTATCAAACGTACAACTTAGCCATCTAGATATCCGATGATAGGCCCATGGAGTTCTGTTCTAATGGGAGATAAGCTCTTGGCGTCGAAGGGAAATTGATAGATGCCAGAGGGAAATAACACAATTAACAGATATGTAAGAAAGCAACGCAAATGTAGCTTGCGTGCGCTGTTTCCTTGGACGTAGTTATAAGCTCTACAGTTTAATTCTGGGTAACATTTTCATAAAAGATGATCAATAGACACACTACGTTTTTGCTAATTTCAAAACATCTTTCATTTTAAAAATTCTGACTCTTGTCAGGCCAAAAAAATAGTTGCTTTATATTATGTCCTAGGTTTAGGCTTTAATGAAAATCTGCTTTCTTAGGGTCAGAACTCTTTCACCCTGCAATGTCTGTGCATGTGCCTATGTGCTCGTATATATAAGCAAACACACACATACATCCAGGCTTTTCTATATATTATACCGTACTGCCACACTAACATTAAAAATTAACATAAATTAATGAAGACAATATACTTCCATAATGTCAAGTCTTTAAACACTGTAGACTCCAGGGAGATGAAAATGGACTTCAATTGTTGCTGAAACATCTCTAATATATTGTATTCCACTCTGCAGAGATAATGGCCATGTCTACATGACAAACTGGAAAATTCAGTATTACATTAGAACAGCCTTGTTTTATTGGGTTTTTACTGTTTGCCAAAAGCTTTGCATATATTATCTCATTCAATTTTACAGTAAGTGAAGGAGGTGGCTATGTTTATTCCCATTTTACAGATGCGGAAGTGGAGGCACCGAGAAAATAAATGAGGTGCACAATATTACCCGGAAAGGGAAAGAACGAAAATTTTAAGCTCAGGACTATCTGGCTACAGACTCCTTTGCACTATGTTATGCCCTCAATCAAACTTCTAGGACTCAAACTAATCTTTGAGAGCTGAATACATAGTAATAATGCCAACAGAGAAAACGGCCAATCCGGACCCTCTGAAAACTTTCCCTTTCCTATCCCATTACTTGATCTTGGGAGTACAGATGTCTGCAGAAATGAAACTTTCTCCATGAAAACTCTGGCCTGGGCTTGCAATGTTCTCTCTTCAGCCCTGCATCCAAGATATAAAGCCTTTCTAGAAGAAAAGTGGGTAAGTGTGGGACTGTTGGAAGGGGTCCAGGAAGATGCTATTTACTACAAGTACAGAAACAAGCCAGTCATCCAAATGAAAGATTCTAATTTTAATATTTAATTAGCCAAAATCTTCCACAAAATTTTTGACCTTCTATGAAGAAAAATAGCCTTGGAAAAATGCAGGGACATTTCCCTTACTAATGAATGGAATTTATAAACAATTATATGAATTTTCCAAAGGGTCTGCCTTACTCCCCTGGGAGATCTTATTTTCTAGAAGAAACTGGGAACCTGGAGAGGTGTATATCATTAACAATGAATCCCTGCAACTTCTTCCAAAAGATTCATAACTAGAAAACATGATTTTTTTGTAGGTTGACTGAATTAAATTCCATCAGACATGCTTGCTTGTTGACATGGGATTTGTGTCGAAAAGGTATAATAAACCTATTGTTCTTTTCTAATAGATAGTTAAAAGGAAAGAGACATAAATCCATTTGAAAATAGGTTTGGACAAATAAATGGCAAAAAGTAATTCCAGTTATTTGATCTAAGTTATGAAAAATGGCATTCCCCTATTGATAAACAACACAGAATTGACCAATATCCAAAGCAGGCAGCTTTCATGGGACTGTGCTCATTGTCAACAAATGTTGGGAAAAGGTCAATGGTTAATTAAATAATCCATCACCTCAGGATATAGAGTAGTTCTCAACTCTGACAATCAGTGACAGAAATATTAAAAGGTCAAGAAATGAGTTACAATATATTCTGTTTGTTATTATGTATTATAAAGATGTGACTCCATTAAAGAAGTAGAGGATAGAAAAGGTTCATATCCTTCCAGAAACATGCTTCCTAAACAAATTTTGGATTATTTACTGATATGAATACTGCAAATTCTCCTAAAGCCAGAGGCTTCTTTTGATTTTTGCACTTTTTGGAAAAAAAAAAAAAAAAAAAAAAGATGCTTTTGATAGAGAGCACGTGTCTCCCTACTTGAAAAACTATGTGATGGGGGTGGGGGTGGGGGTTGGAAGAGAAGCTTCTTTTTTGAGAATTACTTTCACTTGGTCTGGTAATTTCAAACTGCTATTTGCTCTGTAACAGAACATCTTTGTAAATATGGTAGCTTTCAACTGCTGACTGTCTTTTCTTCCCATGCTAGGTAACTCTATCACTCTCAGAGAATAGTAACATCTCCAATTTCCTTACATCAAGTCCAGAATAACCCTTCTGTAAATTAAAAGTGCTACACAAACTTGATATATCGATTTGACCTAATTTCCTTTTGCCAGGATTGGCTTTTTCATTATCATTTCCAGACATTCGTTTTGGCTTTTTTTTTTCCAGTGGGAATTATTATTTAATTTGGGCTGCCTTATCTAGCAAAAATTCTTTCTCCATCATCCTCCCTTATTCCTCCTTCCTGCTCCAGACTGTCACTGATTCATTCTGAGTTTTCAAGTCTCAAGTGTAAGCATTTCCTTTGTGTGTGCGTGTGTGTGCATGTGTGCTCTAGGTTGACTAAAAGAAAGACCACCCATTTTAGTCTTTCCACCAGCCTTTCTCCTTTACCTCTTGGGGCCAAAATATGGGACACAGACTAGGAAAAGAGGTGCCCCAGAACAACTACTTTCCAGGAAGCCATAAATCATGTGTGATTAAAGTAATTGGCAACAATAGAGAGAAAGCATGTTCCTGTGCTTTGGCTCTTAGTTTTGCATACGAGGGGAAACTGGTCAACTAGTTGAGATCACCACAGGTTTAGGAGAGATAATGCTTCATTTGAATAGAAAAATGAAGCCTCGGGACGCCTGGGTGGCTCAGTTGGTTAAGCGACTGCCTTCGGCTCAGGTCATGATCCTGGAGTCCCGGGATCGAGTCCCGCATCAGGCTCCCTGCTCGGCAGGGAGTCTGCTTCTCCCTCTGACCCTCCTCCCTCTCATGCTCTCTGTCTCTCATTCTCTCTCTCTCAAATAAATAAAAAAAAAAAAAAAAAAAAAAAAAGAAAAATGAAGCCTCTTACTTCTCCCTTGAGAATGTGGGGCCCGGTGAGTGGTATTATATAGCCAAGTCACTTTGCTGAAATGTTCATTTATATGGCTTCTAAACGAGGGGTGTTTCACCAGGGACTTTGACCCATGACTGTGCACGGCTTTCCCCCTTGCTGTCTGGGTGATCGCTGCTGTCTCGAATATGGGCAAGTGTTATATGATTATTTTATCTCTTACTGTAAAGCGTTTTGAGAGACTTTGTATGAAAGGCAATATAAAAATAAATTGAATTGAACTATGTCTTCACCTCCCCACTTTTTAGTGCTGAAACCTTTAGAGCAAAAAGTGCAGTGCTGTGACAAAGGACAAGATTAAAATGATATCAGGAAAATGGTCAGCTCTGGAGAACCCTGACCCTCCAAGAGGGGTGCGTGTGCATGTGTATGTGTGTGTGTGTGTGTATTTTGGTTGTTGTTACACTTGCAAGAGGAGTGTGTGTGTTTATATTTTGGTTGTTGTTATACTTGCCTATGTTTTAGTTTAAATTACAACTAGAGAAAATCATATTGTGTTCTGAAGTTAGTAATTTCAAGTCATAAGATATTCAGAATCTACTTTCAGTTGATGCATTTCAACAAAGACAAGACTTGTTAATTATACAAATATCTTTTTTTACATAACGTATCATGGTGCATTCAAAACCACCATGAAAGGCCAAGGTCTGAACCACGTCATGTTACTTTCAGAATCCACAACTCCAATAATTTTTCTTTTAAAATAAAATAATCTTGGCTTAGGGTAATAGGTTTTTCCTGCAGAAATATGATTTTGTATTTTATGACACTGCATCAATACATTATTTTAATAAATGGCTCTTGGTTCACCAGAAGTGCTGTATTTTGACAATATCAGCCAACCTTTTCATTTGTTTAAGCAGGAAAAGTAGGGTGCCAAAATAAAGCTACTCCAGAAGAACATCTCAAGAATGTTTATGAAAACTGTTACAGCTACATTTATTAGAGTTAAAGCATAGTACTCATTTGTCATGCAGGATTCCAGGGAAGTGAGTAATTTCTGTATTTCTCCAAATGCCAACGTTTCATACTTTGAGGTAACAATTTGCTTGTAAATATGAAACTAGCAACCTAGACTGTAATGTGACAAAAGGGGGTGGAGATCTGTCATTATCTGGCAAAGCTTATTGGATATATTTGCTCTTTGCCATGGTATTTCCCATGAAAGTACGTTGAGGAATGAAAAGACTTATCACATCAGGCTCTCTGACAATGGGCCTGAATTTTTAAAATTCTAATTGGACGATTTCCTTGAAGTTAGAAACAGCCCCCCTACTGGCCAGAATGAGGTGTGTCCCCAGCGTATCTCATTCTTATCTCCATCAAGTTCTCTCTGAGACTCCCTGTTTACAGATGAGCATTTCAGTCCATGGAAAATCAGACTAATTTCAAAATTGTGACCTCGTTGACTGTTAAATTATCAAAATACAGAAAGCAAATTGTTTCCTGTGCCAGAGTCTTTCTTGCTTGTGAGGTTGCAGAGAGCTGTCTCCTCTATAGATTTGTTGTTTATTACTCCTTTTTATCTAAAGCTCTCTACGATATTTTTGCATAGTGAGTCAGATTCTCCCAGGTATCCTGGGGATAAATGGGAATATTATTGGCAGTACATGGGGTCTCTGGGGTCTGAAAAAAATATGAATGCTCCTTCAAAGGTGCTTATTATCTTAGGATGGTACAGAAACACATACAGTCATTCATTTCTGAGTTTATTCTTTGTGGGATAGTATGCTCTGGTTCAGAAGGGCCACTCCTACCCTAGAGTTAAGATAACAGAAAATACACACACACACACACACACACACACACACACACACACATTATATGCATACATTAATGTATACATTAGCATTTCCTTTTCAAATAGCTCACTTCATAGAAAATGCAGCTGTACCTAGTAATTTATATGCAGAAGTAGAAACAGTATCTCAGGAATAAGACAGAAGGGAAAGAAGTATTTTGAAATTTATTGAGCTATAGATCCTAACATCTCGTACTTACTTTCTCCCTGCGATGGACTGAATGTTTGCATCCTCCCAGAATCCATATCCTGAAGCCCTAATCCCCAACATGATGGTGTTTGGAGGTAGGGCCTTGGGAAGTAATTAGTTCACGAGGGTGGAGCCCTCCTAAGTGGGATTATAAGAAGAGATACGTGAGAGATGATCTCTCTTTCCACCGCGTGAAGGAACAGTGAGAAGGCAGACATCTACAAGCCAGGAAGAGGGCTCTCACCAGAACTTGATCTTAGGCTTCCAGCTTCCAGAAATGTGAGCAATAAATGTTTGTTCTTCAAACCACCCAGTCTGTGGTGCGAGATAGCAGCCTTAACCGACTGAAACATTCCCCCGACCTCAATTGTATTTATTTTCCCTTTAGACCATGGCTCCATTTCCAAATGGATTGATAGACAGATGAAGTAGCAGCCTCGGGCTTTAGTCTATTGCACTGTTCTTCTGCTGCACTTACCCTGTGTCTCGGCACCTACTGCTCACACATTTGCTATGCACCAGGACCCAGAGGTTTTCATGACTACAGACTTCTGCTTGTGATGATCTCTAAGACTGAAATCACTTTCACTCTCCTGGAGTATTGAGAACCCACTCATCTTCAAGTCTTTCTCCAATCCAAGTAGCAGAAATGAGCCTCAGTTTTCCATGTGCGAAATGGGGAATTTATAGCATCCCCTTTTTGTGGCAGTTACGACAATCACTGAGAGCGAGTGTGTGTGATACTGTCTAGTAAAATGTCGTGGTGTTCTTTAATTATTACTTCTTCTCTGAGAACCAGAAACATGTTGTACTTAAAATACTCAGCCTCTGATTATGCATCCATATGCATAATCTTTTTCTATACCTTGTAGGTCTTATGGAAACACTGAGCATTATTTATATCTATATAAATATATAATACTTACATTCAGGGCTCTAGACTTAGTGGAAATTTCAAAAATATTTGTTAAAATGGCCTGTCCCAAATTATCAATGTGCCAAATGTCCCAGTATATATTCTTGGATCATTTGGACCACTACCAAATTGAATTTGAAATTAGTTCCATTCACCAAGTTTATTCTTACTGCAACATGTCCTACACAGTCAGTGCTTCTAGTTTCCACCTTTGGGCAGACTCTGTCAAAGAGGGCTGCTATATGAAATACACCAACAACATGTTTCGGTTTGCATGATGTTTTCACAGCACCACAGTCCAGTTGGCAAGTTGACGAAAGCCTAGACACGGAACTTCATTTACCGGCTTTCCTGGAGCTTGCAGATTGTACACTGACAGCTTCCTTTGTAGCAGTCTTGGTGCCGGGTTGCTGCACCTCAGACAGCAATGCCATGGGCCAAAGGGTCAACCTCCATGGTGCGAGGGGCACTGCCCTTCAAGTGGCTTCTCTGATGCCCAGTGTCCCCATTGTGGCACAGAAGAGGGGAGTGCTCCCCTTTAAGGTAGGTCCCTGTGGTGTGGCCACATATAAATGCACGTGATGTGACAGGCCCCCAAAAGAGTTGTAAAATACAAGACTTCCAAAGGTGCGGTGGGCTCCTTTATCAGAATTTTAAGACTGGCTAGGACACACTGTCCTTGCTTATTAATGGATAGATCTGATAC
This sequence comes from Halichoerus grypus, assembly GCF_964656455.1. Lineage (NCBI taxonomy): Eukaryota > Metazoa > Chordata > Mammalia > Carnivora > Phocidae > Halichoerus > Halichoerus grypus. The sequence goes on from NC_135715.1 coordinate 110,753,449, forward strand.
ATTCCAAAAGATGAGTTGCAGAGTTTCGTGTTTTTCTCCATACTTACTTAAGCAGCCTAGTTGATATCAACTGACCGATCCTCCTCCTGAGGAATCATCAGAAGGTCAACAGTAGCCTAACACCATGTGTCATTCACCTCACTTCATCTCATCACCTGAGCATTTAATTGTCTCATATCACAAGAAGGGTGAGTATAGTACAATAGGATGTTTTGGGAGAGAGTGACCACATTCATATCACTTTTATTACAGTAGATTGCTGTAATTGTTCTATTTTATTATTAATTATTTTGTTACTCTTTTATTGTGCCTAATTTGTAAATTAAATGTTATCATAGGTACATATGTATAGGAAAAAACAGTATATACATATAGAGAGAGTTCAATACTATCCACAGCTTCAGGCATCCACGGGGGGACTTGGAACATAGTCCCTGTGGATATGGGGCTGGGGGACTACTGTATATTTATCCACATCCCTTTTTACTCCCTCAGAGGAAGCTGATCTCATCAAAATGTGTGTGGAGAGCTAACCTTTTGTACTGGCAGCTTAGTGACCAGCTCAAAAACTACATCCCACAAGGCACTTGGGGAGAGATCAGAGAATCCTCGTGATGCCATCTTTAGATTGAGATCACAGTGCTCTGAATAAGCCTGCTGTACAGCTAGTCATTTTAGGTTTAAGCATTTGCCAAATTGAGTTTCCCCAAACGACATGTAACTCTCACCTCTGTCAATCAAACCCACAAGTTTAAAATATATGGAAGGAGAAGAGCACCAATTCCTTCCAAAGATCCATTAGGCTTGCATTTTGAAGCAAGAAGTGGAAAAAAAAAAAAAAAAATATATATATATATATATATATATAAAGAAAGAAGTAAAGTTTGCCTCTCAGGCCAAGTGTTTTCAAGTTCTCATATGTCTCAATGAAAGCCAACCTAATTAGTATAAATCAGTTTTGCATTATAGATGTTCAAGTATAATGAGTTCTATTATGACAGATCGCAGTAGGTGAGATATATGTTATTCAATGGTATGTCTAGGAAAAAAAAATAAACATGCTTCATTTCTTCATGAGAGAATGCTTATTTATAGTGCAATATATATCTACCTCCACTGTAACATTAAAGTTTTGACTGCTTTTTAGCTATAAAATGTGATATTGGTGTAGCAGCTGCACTATTCAAATGATAGCTATAGTACAGCTACTCTCAGGGAGGGAGATTTATTGCTTCCCTACTTGGATAAGGAGATGTGCACATTTACTCTGTTTCATTGCTGGTGTCCTATATTTTAATGACACAAAGTGATAGAAAAGAACATTATAATAAAGAAGTCCTTTAATTCTGCAAATACAACGGCACACTTCATATAAAACTTTGTTTTAACTTTATGTAAATTCCCTGTCTTTTTCCTTCCGTGAAACAGTCTACATCGGGAGAGATCTTAGACTCCTGCGCGTTCCCTTATGTTTCTTTTTGGCACTTCTTTCACACCAAAGTCATGGGATAGGAGGAAAAGTGTTGGGGGCGGGGGGAGGGGAGAAGATAGGAGAAGGGAGAAAAAAGGAGAGAGTTGAGTGAATATCCCAAAGTAGTTCAGCCTCTTTTTGTGTGTGGTAACTCATTTCGGAGGCAAGCTGGTGGATGTGAAACTTCGGATTCAACTTCAAGTCAGTTTGGAAGCACATAGCTTGCTGTTCAAAAGACAATAAAGAAAAGGGTAGAAAGTTGAAAAAAATTTTTTCCAACTGATTTTTGTCTCTTGTTCTTTGTCTTAATATTGTCTTGAACCAATAACCTAGTGACAGATGGGCACAATTCTGAGCTTGTGGCAGTTTGGATTAGATCTGATAAGCATTCAGTTCTATTTGGTATTGAAACAGAGTTGGAAATCACATGAAGACAGGCTTTTTCAGAAAAGTCCATTACTTGGTAGTTTCTGATGGGCTGAAAGTGCTGCTAGAAGAGTCTTTGGAGTATTTGGGGATTTCATGATTGATATCAGGCAATACAGAGGGGCCCAATGTGCTTTCAGTAGTATTAACCACACTCTTTAAGGCAGGGACAAGTTTTGATATGTTCTTTCGTTATCCCAAACCCCTGAACTATCCCTTATACTCATATCCTCCTCTCAGTTTTTGTTCAGAGATTTGTGGGTTTAGAATGTTCTTTTAATTATTTCTATTTGCACACTAATAACCTGTGAAATTAGCAGGTATACATGCCCTATAGTGTATGAGATTTAGGCGGACATGTCTTGATCTTTCAGTTACCAGAAAAGCAATTTATAGCTCTCAAAATGTCATCACATACATATTAGAAAATAAATTGGCAATTCAAAAGTCATTGAATAAGCAGATCAGGTTATTTTACCTGTATGTAAAGAAAATGAAAATATAGATCTTTCTTGTCTGTTTCCTTTTTTGGTCAGTAATTTGGTAGCCTTGTTGGTATTTTTCAAGCTAATCTGATGTTTTAGGTATTCATTTTTGCCCTAGAGTCTTATATGGGGATCGTTCTTTGCTCTTTAGCCACATGCAAACCACATTTCCATTAAATATTTATCAAAATGCAGTTCCTAAAAAGTTCATAGGTGTCTTTTTTAAACAAAGTCCAAATAGCTGCCTTTCTGAATTAAACAGACAGACAGTTTTGGTACATGAATTATTGTTTCTGTAATAATTGCCTGCAACTGAATAACACATGGAGACCATCTTTGATAAATATAGAAATAACTGAGTTTGCTAAATCGTCTTTGCATTATTTCATTATAAAGCTATGCCAGTCAATTAATTCTTCTTTCCAGCATGTGAGCACATTGTGCACCAAGTACTGAAATGAGAGTGTTAAGATCCTACAACGTAGAAGAGTTTAGATACTTATTTGCGGAGAATGCAAAGAGCAGGTACACACTTACCTTATTATTTCCTCATGCATAAATGTCTTCGTTTAAAATTACTTACTAATAGGGGCGCCTGGGTGGCTCAGTCATTAAGCGTCTGCCTTCAGCTCAGGTCATGATCCTAGGGTCCTGGGATCGATCCTGCTCCGCGGGAAGCCTGCTTCTCCCCCTCCCACTCCCCCTGCTTGTGTTCCTGCTCTTGCTAAATAAAGTCTTAAAAAAAAAAATAAACAAAATTACTTACTAATGTTTACTCATGTTATTACTTACTAATAACATGAGTAAATTTCCAAGATGACTGTTTCTTAGCACCAGTCCCTACCCTGCACCACTGTCCCCCACTTCTCACCATATAACCTGGCAACCAATGACCAAGTTTTACTACTAAGGGATATTTTACCTGAATCTATTTTAAAAGATTATGGACATATGGGTCCTATTTTTCAGGCGTTTTCTAAAGAAACATTTAGTATGTATGTGTGCTTATGTTAATTTAATTTTTTGTTGATGTAGAAAAAATCTATAAAAATGTAGAATTTCACACATTTCCATTCTGGATTTTAATATCAAACATTATAAATGACAACACCTATCAAAAGTATGAAATTCTTTGAGTAATACAGATGAGAAAACTTCTGGTAAAGAGAAAATCGTCACATGAATAAGATCATAAATAAATTTAAGTTATTTTTGTCAGGTGCTCGGTATTTTATCCTAAAATTAGTTCTGTCAATTGATTAAAAATAATGACATCTTTGCTGCTATAAGTTTAACATGAAACACTATAAGATGGTGAAAGTTTATTTAGAATTTGAAGTTAACAATTTTAGAGTGATAATTTAATTTTCATTTGTATCTTTTAAATTCCACCACCTAAAGATGCTGTAAGGAATTGATTGATTGATTGATTTCAGTTTAACATATGCTTCTTCAACACACTTGGTTCAATCATTTTGATTGAATCACCTGATCACTGGCTAGTTATTAACTAGAAATTTGAGTAAACTGGCATATATCCAATTTTTATCTTTGAAGGAGTTTGTAAGTGGTTTATAAACGGTCCCTGTAGAAAGTGGGCAGGAAAAGTTGAAAAATTAACATTTTTCAAATGCAGTTTCACCGACAGTGAGTTGTCCCTTTTCTAACGGAGAAGAATGCATTGTTCTTGGCTGTCAAATTGTGGCTACATTTGGGGCTAGGTAGGTGAGAGGGTGGTAGTATGAAAAGATCACTGAGAAGCCTGGTTCTATATTGGGAATTTGAAAGTATAATGGCATGTCATTCCTATAGAAAAGTCTAGCAAATAGTATTATTGGGCATGTTAGGTAACTGTGGAATGGAGAAACTAGGGAGTGTGTTTAAGGTCACCCAACTATGTAAGTGGTCCAGTCACAGTATAGGAGCTGACAGAAGAATCATTGGTATTGTAGAGAAATGCCTTCCAATAGATGTATGTGAACCACAGATGCAAGCCTTTTATGTTTTCTAGTCACATTCAAAAGAATAAAAGGAAACAGGTGGAATTAATTTCAATAAAGTATTTTATTAAATGTATCCATTTTTATTTCGAAATACAATAATTAAAATTACTATTGATGTAAGTTACTTTATTTTATTCATACTGTCCAATTTCCGTATGTGTTTTCAATTAGAGCACATCTCTTTTCAAGCTAGTCACGTGTGAGGTGCTCAGGAGCTCTATGTAACTAGTGGCTACCATATGGGACAGCATAGCTTTAGAGTCCTTGGGAATCCAAAAGTAGCACACACAGAATTGTGATTGATTGGCTAGTAACCAGTGTAATTAAAATGGCCAGGAATTCCAAAGAAAATGGTCCTACTGACGTACGTTAATTTTCGGTCATGTAGTGAAGGGGCAGTTTCATTAGGGAAGAACATAAGTGCCGTAAGGGAATATGTTACTTAGATAAATTAGAGCACAGGGTAGCATAGAAGGGATGTTCAAATCTGTTGGTTGGTGAAGCTAAGGAGATATGGTTTCCTGGCTTCATAATTTTATTTGCAATAAACAAATATTGTTACGTGCTACTGTCTCTGAACTGCATTATATACTCAGAAATAAAAGCACAAATATGGTGTCTGTGGAGTCCATTGGTCCATGATACGCCCACATGTATGTTCAAAGAGAGAAAGACAAGTTTTTTTAAAACTGGGCATCAACACTACTGGGTATTTACCCAAGGAAAATGAAAACACTAAATTGAAAAGATATATGCACTCTACGTTTACTGCAGGATTATCGTTATTTTTTATTTATAATGGTCAAGATATGGAAACACCCCAAGCATCTATCAATAGATGAATGGATAAAGAAGATGTAGTGTATACACACACACACACACACACACACACACACACACACACACTGGAAGATTACTCAGCCATAAAAAAGATGAGATCTTGCCATTTGCAATAACATGGCCTGACCTAGAAGGTATTATGCTAAGTGAAATAAGTCAGAGAAAGACAAATGCCATATGATCTCACTCATATGTGGAATCTAAAAAACAAAACAAATGAATTAACAAATAAACAAAATGTAGAATCAGACTTAATAGGTACAGAGAAATTATAAGTTCAGAGAACAAACTAATGGTTGCCAGAAGGGAGGAGGTTGGGGAATAGACTAAATGAGTGAAGGGGAGCAGGAGATACGGGCCTGCAGATGTTGAATAAATAAGTCACAGGAATAAAAGGTACAGCATAGGGAATGTACTGAATGGCATTATAATAGTGTTGCATGGTGACAGATTGGTAGCTGCACTTGCGGTGAGCATAATATAAACTTGTCCAATCATTATATTGTACACCTGAAACTAATGTAACATTGTGTGTCAATTATACTCAAGTAAAAAAAAAAACCTGGACACTGACAGATATTCAAAGGGACTGAAGAACCAGCAATCCCAGCTCGCTCAATGCCGAATATATTATGTGTGTATATAAAAGGCAACCAGTGCAGCAAAGAAAAGGAAAACAATAAAAAAGTTGATCTAGAAAATGACCAGGTCCGGGCGGGCGCCTGGGTGGCTCAGTTAGTTAAGCGACTGCCTTTGGCTCAGGTCATGATCCCGGAGTCCTTGGATCAAGTCCCACATTGGGCTCCCGGCTCAGTGGAGAGCCTGCTTCTCTCTCTGACCCTCTCCCCTCTCATGCTGTTTTTCTCTCTCTCTCAAATAAATAAATAAAATCTTAAAAAAAAAAAAAAATGACCAAGTCCAACTATGAACAATTGGCTTTTGTGGCAGGAAAGATTTTAGAGTCTGACAAGAGGGATTCCCAGTGAAATGAGTTCACCTTTTTAGAAGATATAGGTGTTTTATGGCTACAGAAATTAATCGGTAGTTCTACTAATAATTTAAGTATAGGTTTGGTTTGAAGTTCTGTTCAAATAATTGCTTTTTCTATGTGGATTTCCTCACCAATAAAATGAGGTTAATGTGCATCTATCTCATTAAAAAATATATGAATTAAAAGCATACCTCATATCTCACAGCTTGGGCTCAAACCTTGATCTCTGTGATGTGGGGCAAGTTACTCTCTCAATTCCTCAGGAATATCAAGTGTGAAAGGAGGACAATGACCCTCTACTCACTGGTTTTATTGAAGATTTTAGTTAATATATGCAAAGGGATTAGAACATTCCCTAGCATTTAAGTGCTCAGTGGATATTATTGTAATTATTATTATTATTAAAGTTACCTGGGGAAATGTTAAATAATACACTTTCCTTGACTCTATTTCATAGCAACTGAATTGGCCTCTTGGGAACTGCTAGTGTTTATAAAGTTCCCCAGTGAATCTGAGGACCGGTGGAGTTTGGAAGCCACACTGGTGGATAGAGGATGAGTACTGCTGGTGAAACCATTCATTCTCAGGATGAGCAGTTACTCACAACAGCAGTGATGTTTGTCGGAACCCTACACTAGAGTCACCAGGGAACTGTAAACATCTGGATACCCAGAGAGCACCCAGACCAATTAAATGAGAATTGGCTCAAGGTGGGTTCCAGACATCGGTATTTTAACCACCCTCTCCCTCCCCTCCACTCCATGGTAGCAGCATGTAAAAAAGGCAGGGAACCTCTGACCTCGGGTAGGTTTAAATTCCATATCCTAATTTTTTTTTTTTTTTTTTTTAGAAAAATGCTTCTAAGGTTTTAGATGATGGCAAATTGACATAAAAATAGCACATTAAGAAGAGCTTTATGAAAAGGGTGCTTAACTGACCCAGTGTTATCTTTCGCTGCCCTTTTTTATATGGATGAATAAAGACAGATAGGAGTTAATTGCTCTTCAGCTAGATCGAGGTCAGTCTTTTGTACCGAAATCGTAGAAGTAGGTTAAACAGGAAGGTATTTTTTGTATTACTGTACTTAACCTTGACTTGGGTCATTTATTGCAGTGTTTCCTAAACTTAGCTGAGCATCAGAATCACCTGCGGAGCAATTTCAAACATAGATTTCTTAGCCTCACCTCAGAAGATTTTGATTTGGTTGGTTTAAGACGAGACCCAGGAACCTGAGTTCCTTAAAAGCTTCCCATTAATCCTAATGATATCATTATCATTCGCTGTGTGTAGTGAATCAAGTTACCAATGGGTGGCAAAACTGATGCTAATGTTAGTAATTAGAAAATGTTGACATAATAAAAGAAAAACAGTATTGTTTCCCCTTTGGTATATAGTTAGCTAAATAGACCTTCCCTGGCCATGACTTACCTAGAAAATGACTTTTTCTTATCCCCTGTTTGGTACTTGGTATCCAATAGTATCAAATGTTATGAACGACTTGTTAATGATACAGAGCAATTTCTAGGCTCTTTGCTATATAATTAATCCTCACAACAATCTTTCGTGTGGGAAATATTGCCTCTATTTTACAAATTAGGAAACCAAAACCTCAGATGGTTAAATAACTTAGTTGCAATCACATAGCGGGTAAAGTAATGGGAACTGAAGTAGAATCCAGGTGTATGTAACTCTAAACTTCTGCTCATACAATTAGTGAGCATCAATACCCTGACAAACACTACTCCTGGCAATAATCAGTGACAGACAAAAATTAAAAAAAAAAAAAAAATGGGGGGGCGCCTGGGTGGCTCAGTTGGTTAGAATGCCCGACTCTTGGTTTCAGCTCAGGTCATGATCTCAGGTCCTGTGCGCTTGGCATGGAGTCTGCTTGTCCCTCTCCCTCTGCTCCTCCTCCCACTCTCTCTCTCTTTCAAACAAGTAAATAATAGATAAAATCTTCAAAAAAATTTTTTTTGGTTAAGTATTCATTTTAAGAAACAAAAAACCATTTTTTTCTGTTACATATGAACTCTGATTAGTAAGAAAATGAAGTTGCTTTAAAAAAATTTTTCTCAGGGCGCCTGGGTGGCTCAGTCGGTTAAGCCTCTGCCTTGGGCTTGGGTCATGATCCCCGCATCCTGGGATCGAGCCCCACCTTGGGCTCTCTGCTCAGCTGGGAGCCTGCTTCTCCCTCTCCCTCTCCCTCTGCCTGCCGCTCTGCCTGCTTGTGCTCTCTCTCTCTGCCAAATAAAAAAATAAAATCTTTAAAAAATATATTTTCTCTAAGCAGTTGGGTTTGAGAGGCTCTGTATACTCCTGCTCATAATTTTCATGTGCTTATAATGAATGGGATCATCACAGTAAACCAAGACAGACTTCTGTATTGAAGAATATCTGACTCCTTTAATAAGGTACTGAAAATAACGGTTGGGCAAGTCCTTAAGGAGCAACAATTTAAACCTTCAGGTAAGCCTTGGAGTCAAATTTAGGAAAAAATAGGAGAGAGGTATCCAAATGACCTGCAATATTTCTATAACCTTAAGACAATATAGACCTACTTTGCTCTAAAAATGAAATTCAAAGAGCAGAACATTCTCCAAGCAAGGAGAAGGAGTGATATTGCCAGTTTTGTTATATGAAAATGTATATGTTTTTTATCAATGTTTAGTCTTTGGGACATTTTGAATCTATTTCGGCAAATACTTGGTTTGTGGCATTGGGATTTCAACTTCCCAGACGTCGTGTGTCAGACGTCCTTCCTCGAGCCGCGGTAGGATCTTGCGCATTGCTCTCTTGTAGCACTCATTATGTTCTAGTATCATTGTCAGTCTAATTGTACATCTTCTGTCACGGCCGGGTCATTTTCACCAGTGTCTAGTGCAGGGTCAGACATCTGGTTGGTTCCCAGTAAGTGTCTGTTGGAAGAATGAATTGATGGGATTAGTGGAATGAAGAGCTTAAAGTGTGGAACCGAGCCATGATTTTTCTAATCAGATTCCTGACTTTGTGTAGAGTGATACGAGCCTTACTTCCAATCATCTGGTGGCTCACGGAATGACTATGAGCTATCAAAACCCTTTTTATCTCTCAAAGGAGCACTTGGGTGGATTCAAGTGCATGTAAATTATGGGCAGGGCTAAAAACACTTTAAATTTAAAAAGAAAAGAAAATTATCAATTACTCTGATTTGATACAAAGTTAAAAACATACCTAAAAGGGAGACTAAAGTTGAAGCCGCTGGGAAGAGTGTAAGCAGGGACATGCATAGCTTTACATTAGAGCACAGCATTAGTGTTTGATAGTCTAAAAAATTAAGAGCAAGTAGCAATAGTGGCATATGATATATTAAAAAAGATTTAAAAATGTATTCTTTCACCAAATGGTGTAAGTTAAAGTAAGCCGTCAAATTGACAGCACATTAATGCCAGTTTCACAGTGGCACGTACTGTGTCACAGTGCGAATCGTATCCATTTTATAGAGAAATTAAAGATGAAATCTGAGAAAAATAGCTTGAAATGCTTTTTTTTTTTTTTTTTTTTTTTTTGCAATTTTAGAATCATCATTACTTGCTAGAATCTACTCCAAACATAACTGGAAGAATAACCATAATAAATCATGATTATTTATATCAGAGCTTTATTTTGGGGAAAGTAGCATCAGATACACTTCATACTACACTCAAACTGTAATTATTTTCATTAAACTATAAAATTGCTTACTGCAGATTTACTCTAAACACATAAAATCATATCGTTAACAATGAGCACTACTAGACCACAAATGTTCAAAATAACTGAAGTCAAGTGTAAAATAGCAGCCCTTGATTTATACTTTTTAATTATATATCTTCGTAGACACAATCAATGCACTTTTGTGGGTTTATAATATATTCCTTTTTATTTTGTTGAAACATCCGACAGGCTTATTCAGTCTCCATCCTGTTAATTAAAAGATAGTGTCAAAAAAAAAATAAAAAACCCTTATGGAAATGATGTCAGGTGCCTATTAACACAAACTCTCAAGTAGTTTGTATCTGTCAAGAGTACAGATTATTCTAGAAATGAGAGAGGTCTGGGGGAAAAGCTAATAGGTTTTGTGCTTTGTGAGATGGAGAGGTGATATTAAAGGTGGTTGAATAATCTTGAAAAAATCAAGGAGACCTAAAATATTGTTCTGATGTGAGTGGTATATCTTATACAAAGTGAGCGAAAATCTAGGGTATTGAGAGCAGAGCATCTGAAATCGTACACCTTCCAATATTCTCGTTGTTGCCAAACAACATATTTGACAGTTACCTTGATGGCTTTATTTTTTAAGTGCTATCTTTGCCAGGAAATGTTTACTTTTGTAAACTGTGTCCCACCCTATGATAGCCAGGGATTTCACTTAATAGTAATAGAACTGGAATTCATGTGTTTCAAGACTTGTCAGGGATCTTCACAGAACTTGTGAATATTCACAGTACCTAATATGTGCCTATGGTTGCATGGGATATGCTTTCTACTGTATTAAAACGAAGACACAAGATTGTTTACAAACATAACAAATTATTTAAATATTTAGTACCAGAAAGACATTTTTAATTTTGTAATTGTTACAGGTTTGACTAGTAAGGGTCTTTCTGATGCTTTGACTGGATCTCTGTAACACAGTCCTAAGACATGTAGAGAACAAATTATTTTTTTTTTAAATTTCACTAAGATTTAATTATTTGGGTTGGCTATCTATGTTTTTAAATTCACTTTGAAGTAGCAAACGCTCACTTTGCTGGTTTCCGTATAGATACTAGCAAAATCCCAATCAGTGCAGCATTTGGTAAACTTGTGTGGATACAGTATTTGGGGAAAAGAAATTCCAGTTTTCTTGTTCAAGTCTAGGAAGAGAAGTGTTTGTCTTTTGTGAACCTTGGACAGAAATCTCAAGTGTATTCTGATTGAACCAATTTAAGTCACCTGTCCCCGATGAACGGGTTATGGTGATCAGGGAAGCATGCATCCACGAGTGGCCTAGACTTGGTTATATCAACCTTCTTGAGCCCAACCTGTGGCAAGCAATGACAGTCCACTTAGTTCTACTGCTGGGCTCAGGTTACTCAAGGCCCCTCACTAGAAATTTGGATTGGGATGATAGTGCTCAATGGGTATGACTGGAAGATTTTGGTTCTGTTAGTAAAGAGAAAAGAAGTTGTTTAATCATTTTAATTCAGAGGCTAGAAGCAAAAGTTTTACATATAAAGGGAAAGTTAACTTATTCAGAATATCCAAAATTACCTGTCCTATATTCTTTTTTTTCTTTTTTTTTTTACTTAAAAAGAATATCACATTAATGGCAAGGAAAATTATATCTCTTAGTGAAATTTTTTATCTCAGTTTCCTATTTTTGCTGATAATTCTACTTACTGCTTCATATTATATGTATTATATTATATTCACATACACAGATATTCTCAATTCTAAAGTGTATCACTTTATTAACATAGTTTTAAATCATTCATATCAGTTTGTTCTTTGATCAAATTGTTTCTCATTTGAAAGCTACTGTCCTCAATGCATTCTTTTAAAGAAATAGAAACCAAATTCAGAAAAAAATCTATGTTAATACAACTCAAGTGGATGTGTGAAAATTAAATTTAATGTAGCTTAAATACCACAGGGCAGTGCAATTTTCATCACTAGAGGTGGTGAAGAAATGTGATGGTGGATGAAGACATCTACAAAAGTTGGAGTGCTCAGTTTAAAAAAGAAACAAGAGTATACTTAGGTAAATTTGGTATATGTTGGGCAGCAATTGGGTGATATTTCTAGCCTTCTCAGAGATATGGTGGGTATTTTGACATTTTAAATTTTATGTCACATAATATAATAATAATTCTAGTTATTGTATGTTATCTGCCTTACTTAATTTTGATTGGTGTTTCTTTAAAATGACTGGTTGCATATAATTTTGTCTTGCAAGATACAAATGATCAGCCTCAGTTGTGGATGACTTTCAAATCACATCCATAAAATCAGATGAAGATGCTTAAGTATGTCTCCGACTACCCAGATGAATTGACTTGCAAAATCAACAATTGTGATATTTGAGTATTTCAGTTACAGCTCTCACTTATAAACTTAAAGATAGTTTTAAAAAGGCATTGTGATCGCATCCCTGTATTCAAGCTTAATTTATTAGTGTATAGTTCAGAAAAATATCTTACGGCTAAGATTCTGCCTATTTTCTGCTCTTCCTCTGCCTCTTTTGTCTTATAAGAACAAAGGTAATGCTATGTGGATATGACTTTGAGATTAAACTCCTGAAAGTCAGATGTTTTTTCAGGCATTTGAGTGAAAATAGAATACCTTGGTATAAAAATTTTCCAGAATTACATTATAATAGACTTATACTAAATCTCTACTGTGCATAAAAATGATACTATAGCCACTAGGGGTGACTACAGAGTGATGAGGTGTCATAGAAACAGCCAGTGAATGGTATTTTTTTATGTAGTCACCTTGAGATATACATTAGTTAAAACTTTCTGCAAGTGCCAGAAAATAGAATCTATTCACCGTCATGACCCCAAAGTCCAGAGGTACAGTTTGTTTCAAGCTTAGTTTTGTACAGGGGCTCAAACCAAGTTCTAAGGACTTGGTCTCTCCTAATTCCTTAGTTGGACCCTGCTCCTCTCTATGTTTTGGTTTCATGCTCAGGTTTCATTTTGGAGCAGGCTGGCTCCTCCGGCCACAATTTCACTGCCTCACAACTCCATGTTGCAAGCAGTTGCAAGAACCCCGAGGCTAAGAGCCACCCTAGCTATGTAAGCTTCAGTCGCGTGTCCACCTCTGAACCAATTGCTGTGCCACTGAGTGACTGCTTACCTCCCCTAATGCTGGGTCCCATGCCCGTTGGTGGATTCCAGCAAAGAGCATCAGCAAGACTGCATGAAGTTTCCAAAGAGAATAGGGACTGTTGCTGGAAGAAGAAGGAAGTATATGCTAATAAAACAAATGTTTACTATGAGAGTCTGTTTGGGCACTATGGGATGCTAACTTTACTCAAGATATTTCTGGAACTCTTGTCTTAGTATGGAAAGCTTATGAAGCAATCATTCCTCCAAAAATAGTCTTATTATTCTATATTCCCAGTACATTTTTTATTGAATAAGATTTTATAAAACTTAATTAGCCATCACACTTGTTAGCTCTGCTGTGACTGACTTTTGACTAGTTCCAGAATAGCATTTGTCTACACAAGGAAAAGGGTTTGCTCTTGTTGACAATATTCAAAATGAGAGCACAAAATATTTTCATGTTAATTCCAGAAGCTCAGCTCTGAAAATATTCTGGGAAAATAACAGTATCGTTGACATAAATGTGTAATATTCCAAGTTGAATGACTTGAAAGAGTCTACACTTATTTGGATAGATATATTCTGGTTTATTTGGGTACAAAATATCTCTCTATAGCAATGTGGTTATGAGCATAGGCTTTGGAGCTTGACCACCTGCACTTGAATCCCAGGTTAGCCTCTGTGTGGTCTTGGAAAAGTTATTTAAGCCCCTTCTTTTTCAAAATTTCCTTTTATAAAATAATAATTATAATTATACCTGTTTTATTGGATTGTTTGAGGACCACATGTGTTAATATACATTTCCTTTTTTTTTTTTTTAAGATTTTATTTATTTATTTGACAGAGAGAGACACAGTGAGAGAGGGAACACAAGCAGGGGGAGTGGGAGAGGGAGAAGCAGGCCTCCCGCAGAGCAGGGAGCCTGATATGGGGCTCGATCCCAGGACCCTGGGATCATGACCTGAACTGAAGACAGACGCTTAACGACTGAGCTACCCAGGCGTCCCTAATATACATTTCCTAATAAATGATAGTTCTTACTACTATTATTTTAAAAATACATCTGAAATTACTATATTCTATGTTAGAAGAAAAAAATTACTCTATAAATCAACTTGAGAAAAATATCAAACTTATAGTCAATCAAGAGTACAAAAGTATGTCATTGGTAGGATGGAAACATGGGATGCAGATTTGAAACCTGACTTTCCCTTAAATAACTTTGATCTTAGGCAAAATTCTTCACATCTCTAGGCTTCAGTTTCTTCACCTACAAAATGTCTTTGTAGCAACAAAATTGGATAATTCTGTAAGTAGTGATGCAATCCAGAATGAAACAGTGACCAGAGTTGGCTTGGGTTAATTAAGCAAGACATCCCAGTAGACACGTGTTTGGGACATGGTTTTGAAGTATATTAGGGAAAAAGATTAGTGGAGGGAAAAGAAAATAGTAAGAAGGTTTTTCAGGTGAAGCTAAGCAGAGGCCAGCAACAGCTGAGGCATAGAAGTAGAGTTCATCAGATAATTTATTGGGAGGGCCACAATTGTTCTGATTAGTGTATGGAAAACACACTGTAAAATAATAATAGTTGAATATAGAGAGGCATGAAGGATTCATCTGCCACACAGTGTTGAAGGCTAGGCTTAAGATTTTTTAAGTAACAAATTTCTCTAAATTGGTGAATAAAGTGGGGAGTAAATGGTATTTGAGATGATGACAAGCATTTTGAAACAAGGCCTGGCACAGCAAGTTACACATAGCAGCTTTTCCAGAAATGTGTGTTGCTTTGAAATTCACTGAGTTTAAAAATAGATACCCTTGATTGGAGTACTAATACATCATGGTCTTCATATTATTCTTGTTATAAAATGTTTCATTTTAATCATACAGACCTACCTTTACTTTTTAAAAGTTGTCTATCTCTCACACTTAAACTGAGTTCTAGGAGGTGAGTTACTCTTGATGTACTTACTGTATGGTTATTCTCTTTACTATATTCCATTCTGGAAGATGTTCCCTCCTATTAAGGAGGGACTGACTTAGACATAATTTAATTCTCAATAGGCCTACAATCATTAACACTACTCACTAATTATAGGTATAATTGAGGATACCTCTTAAAACATTTGTCCCCATCTAAGACTCACAAGAGATGAGATTGCTTCTAATTTAACTGAGATTATTACCTAAATATTTATTGTCCTATTCTGTACATATTTGTTTTCAGATCCCTTTAGTTTGTTCTCTTTATATCCTATCTCAAAAAAGTAGTTGAATATTACCCCTTCCAATGCTAATTTCTTTATTATGCTCATTCCTTGTTCATGTCCTGCAAGATCTATGAATTTAGAGTCCAACATCTGCTCTACCTTTCTACCATAACTAGTCTCTTAAAGATCCTATTCTTAAGGAAAACCAAACATTTGTATATGACATTAATTGACATTAAGACATAATGATAAATACAATTAGGACATTAGTTGTGGGGCACCTGAGTGGCTCACTCGGTTGGGCGTCTGACTCTTGGTTTTTGTTCAGGTCATGACTTGGGGTCATGAGATCAAGCCCTTCAGTGGGCTCTGATGGGCTCCACACTGAGCACAGAGTCTGCTTGAGATTCTCTCCCTTTCCCTTTGCCTCTCCCCCCAACTCTAGTGTGCACGTGCGTACACACTCTCAAATAAAATAAATAAGTAAAATTTTAAAAAAATAGACATTAGTTATATGAGACATATAGCTGAAAACTGAGACTAATTTACAGCATGATTTTAAACAGTTGATAGGATAGACAGAGAGAGATCTATTTTTTCTGAGCAGTATAGGGCTGGAAATAGTGTAGAGAAGTTTAAGGAATTTGGAGAATTTAGCCATAGTGCACTAATATTTATATATTCATTACATCAGCAAGAAAAGGTGAGTGCTACTACAGTAATAGATGGTCCCCAAATTTCAGTGGTTGAAATGGCATGGTTTCTTTCTCATTCCTGCTGACTATGAATTATAGGGTGGGTGGAGATTCTGCTTTGTGTGGTCTTTGCTTTGGTCTTAATCTGGCTGCTATAACAAAAATACCATGGACTGGGTGGCTGAAACAAGAATTTATTTCTCACAGTTCTGGGGTCTGGAGTCAAGATCAAGACATTAACAGATTCAGTGTCTGGTGAGAACCTGCTCCTAGTTCATAGATAGCTGTCTTCTTGCTGTGTCCTAACATGGTAAGGGAATACTATGGGATCTCTTTTACAAGAGCATTAATCTCATTCATGAGAGCTCCACTGTCAGGACCTAATCACCACCCTAAGGCCTCACCACCAAATAGGGTTACATTAGGGATTAGGTTTCAACATATGAATTTTGGAGGGACACAAACATTCAGTCTATAGCATCAGAATAAGCAGCCATTCTCTGGAACACTCTGGTTACTGAGGCATAAAAGCAGAGAGCTCATTACACATCGTACGCTGGCTCTTAAAGCATCCATGGGTCACATCCACTCACATTTTTTTTTTTTTTTGCATTTTATTTATTTGTCCTTTTAAAAATTATTTGAAGTATAACTGATATACAATGTTATATTAGTTTCAGGTCTACAACATAGAGATTCAATAATTCTATACATTATACAGGGCTCACCACGATAAATGTAGATATCATCTGTCACCCTGCAATATTATTACAATATTATTAACTATATGTCCTATGCTGTACTTTTCATCTCCATGACTTATTTTATAACTGGATATTTGTACCTCTTAATCCCCATCACCTATTGCACTCATACCCCACCACCTTCCCTCTGGCAACCACGAGTTTGTTCTCTGTGTATATGAGTCTGTTTCTGTTTTTTTGTGTGTTTGTTTGTTTTGTTTTTTAGATTCCACATATACATGAAATCATATAGTATTTGTTTTTGTCTGTCTGACTTTTTTTACTTAGCATCATAAACTTCAGGTAAGTCCATGTTGTCACAAATGGCAAGATTTTATTCTTTTTGTGGCTGAGTAATAGTCCATTGTGTATACATACCACATCTTTATACCACATCTTCATTATCAATTCATCTATTGATGGCACTTTCATTGCTTTCATATTGGATATTGTAAATAATGCTACAGTAAACATAGGGGTGCATATATCTTTTTGAATAAGTGCTTTTGTGTTCTCTGAGTAAATAGTCAGTAGCGGAGTTACTAGATTATATGGCATTTCTATTTTTTAAGTTTTTGAGGAACCTCCATACTGTTTTCCACAGTGATTGCACCAATTTAGATTTCTACCAATAGTGCATGAGTTCACTTTTCTCCACACATTCACTAATACTTGTTATTTCTTATCTTTTTGATACTGGCCATTCTGACTGATGTGCAGAGATATCTCATGGCAGTTTCAGTTTACATTTCCCTGATGATTAGTGATGTTGAACATCTTTTCGTGTGTCTGTTGGCCATCTCTGTGTCTTTGGAAAAATGTCTCTTTAGGTCCTCTGCCCATTTTTTTAGTGAGATGTTGCTGATGATAATGATGATGGTGGTGGTGATTATTTTGATGTTGGATTAAAGACCTGAATGTAAGACCTGAAGCCATAAAACTCCTAAACATAAATATAGGCAGTAATCTCTTGGACATCAGCCTTAGTAACATTTTTCTGTATATGTCTCCTCAGGCTAGGGAGACAAGCAAAACCAAACTATTGGGACTACACCATGCTAAAAAACTTTTGCACATCAAAGGAAGCCATTAACAAAATGAAAAGGCAATCTACTGAATGGAAAAGATTTTTGTAAATGACATATCCAATAAGGGGTTAATATCCTAAATACATAAAGAACACATTTTTTTAAATTTTATTTTTTAAAGACTTACATTTTTTTAGAGCAGTTTTAGGTTCACAGCAAAGGGGAAGGTACAGAGATTTACCATATAGTCCTTGCCCCAACATAAGTAACCCCTCCCATTATAACATCCCCCACCAGAATTGTATATTTGTTACAATAGATCAACCTACACTGACACATCATAATCGCCCAAAGTCCATAGTTTACATTACAGTTCACTCTTGGTGCTTTACATTCTGAGTTTGGAGAAATGTATTATGACATTTATCCATTATTTTCACTGCCCTAAAGATCTTCTGTGTTCCACCCATTTATTCCTCCTCCTCTGAATCCTGTGACCACAGATTTTTTTGCAGTCTCCATAGTTTCGCCTTTTCCAAAATGTCATATTGTTGGAAGCATACAGTATGTACCCTTTTCAGATTGGCTTCTTTCACTTAAGAATATGTATTTAAAGTTCTTCCATGTTTTTTCATGGCTCGATAATTCATTTATTTTTAGCACTAAGTAAATGGATGGACCACAGTTTGTTTATCCATTCACCTACTGAAGGACATCCTGGTTTGCTTCCAATCTTTGGCAATTATGCATAAAGCTTCTATTAATATCTGTGCAAGTTTTTTTTGGAGACGTAAGTTTTGAACTAATTTTAGTAAATACCAATGAGCACAATTGCTGGACAGTATGGTATGAATATTTTTATTTTCATAAGAAACTGCTAAACAGTCTTCCAAAGTGACTGCACCATTTTGCCTAATAGTTTTGTAGTGGTATCTCATTATTATCTTAATTTGCCTTTCCCTAATGACATATTATGTAGTATCTCTTATTTGTTGCATATGCTTTTCATATACTTATTTTCCACCTGTAGATCTTCTTTGGTAAGGTGTCTGTTATGATATTTGGCTAATTTTATAATTGGGTATTTTTTTTATTGTTGAATTTTAAGAATGCTTTGTATATTTTGGATAACAGTCCTTTATTAGATGTGTGCTTTGTAAATATTTTCTCTCAGTCTGTGGTTTTTCTTCTCACTCTCTTGACATTGTCTTCCACAGAGCAAAAGTTTTAAATTTTAATGGAGTCCACCTTCCAGTTTATCAATTCTTATCAATTCTTTCTTTCTTTCTTTCTCTTTCTTTCTTTCTTTCTTTCTTTCTTTCTTTCTTTCTTTCTTTCTTTCTTTTCTTTCTTTCTTTCTTTCTTTCTTTCTTTCTTTCTTTCTTTCTTTCTTTCTTTCTTTCTTTCTTTCTTTCTTTCTTTCTTTCTCTCTCCATCCCTCCCTCCCTCCCTCCCTCTCTTTCTTTCTTTCTTCTTTTTCTTTTCTTTCTTTTCTTTCTTTCTTTTGTAATCTCTGTACCCAATGTGGAGCTCCAACTCAGGACCCTGAGATCAAGAGTCAGATACTCTATTGACTGAGCTAGTCAGGTGCCCCATCTATTTTTTTTTTTTTCATAAATTGTGCCTTTGGTGTTATATCTAAAAATTCATCACCATAGTCAAAGTAATCTAGGTTTTCTCCCATGTTATTTTCTGGGAGTTTTATAGCTTTGTATTTTATGTTTAGGTGTGTGACTCATTTTGAGTTAATTTTTGTGACGGAGGTAAACTCTGTGTCTAGGTTCATTTTGCATGTCTATGCTTAATGGTTCCAGCACCATTTGTTGAAAAGACTATCTTTGCTCCATTGCATTGCTTTTATTCCTTTGTCAAAGATCAGTTGACTATATTTATGTGGGTCTATTTCTGGCCTCTCTATTCTGTTTCATTGATCTATTTATCTATTCTTTCACCAATACCACATTGTCTTGATTACTGTAGCTTTATAATAAGCCCTGAAGTTGGGTAATGTGAGACCTCCAATTTTGTTCTTTAATATTGCATTGGCTATTATGGGTCTTTTGCCCTTCCAAATAAATTAAATTAAAATGAATTTATCAGTATTCATTAAAAAATTCACTGAGATTTTGGTTTAGATTGTTTTGAATCTATAGATCAAGTTGGGGAGAACTGAGTTCTTGACAATATCTAATATTTCTATCCACAAATGTGGAGTATTTCTCCAATTTATATAGTTTTTTATTTTGTTCAACAGTTTTGTAGTTTTCCTCATATAGATTTTGTACATATTTTGTTGTATCTAAATATTTCAATTTCTTTTGAGTGCTAATGTAAATGGTACTGTGTTTTAATTTCAAATTTCAGTTATTCATTGCTGATATATAGGAAAGTGATTGATTTTTGCATATTAGCCTTGTATCCTACAACTTTGCTACAATCCTTTAATGGCTCCAGAATTTTTTTTACCTTTTTTTTTTATTCTGCATTTTTTACAAGATGAGCACATCATCTGTGAACAAGGGCAGTTTTATTTCTTTCTTCTCAGTCTGAATACCCTTTTATTTCATTTTCTTGTTCTATTACATTAGCTAGAACTTCTAGTACAATGTTGAAAAGAAGCACATCCTTGCTTTGTGCCTAATCTTAGTGGAGAACCTTGAAGTTTCTCACCATTAAGTATGATTAAGCTGGCATTAAGATTTTATAGTTTAAAGTATGTTGTGTGGCTATATTATCTTGAAGGTGGCAGAAAAATCCAATTCTACCTTCTGCTGAGAAAGAGACTGGGAATATTTGGTGAATGGCAAAAATGACTACATATTTATAAGAAAGCAAAATAATTTTTAATTTTTAAAACAACTATTAAAATGATTTTTCAACTTTAAGAATCTACATATTTAAGTAAAGCATGAAAGACTAAACTTTGTAGTGTAATGATAGCATTGCCTTACTCAGAAAAACTTTGTTTCTATTTCATAGCCTCTTGAATAAAATTCCATCTCCATAGAAACTGGCACCTCCCTGCAGCCTTTGTGTCCCTATCCTCCTACACAAATATTATTGTAAACAACGTTGAATGGAATTTCTTCTGCTGCTTCAGAGTTTTGTATGGGGAGCCAAAGCTGAAAAGAAGAGGCAGCAAGTGGCTCTATATTCCAAAAGAGGGCATGCTCCCCTCTTCATCCAACTGATGTAAGCAGATGAGTAGATATTGGAATGCATTGAGTGAGTGGTAAGCTATAGGCACAGAGGGAGAACATTTTGATTTCTCACCTCCCTCTTCTTCCAAGCCTGTTGAGGACTATGAGAAAATTGCTCATAGGCATTGGAGTATCTACCAAAAGAAAGATTGACATCTTCCTCTCCTGATGAAAGCTTGCTGAGTCCTAGAAGTTCATGAGGCCATTGCTGGTACAGACATCAAAGTTCTCCACTCTGATAAAGGTAAAAGTTCTGAAAGGGAGCTTCACATGTATCTAGAGGAGTTTGCTTGAAGTTATGCAAACAGAGAATTCTGAGACAGAAATAGTTAGAGCATCTGTAACACAGAGGAAGAAGAGACAGAAGCATGAGGGAAGCCTGTACCATCAGTGTTTTGTATGATAAGAGTGTGTGAGTATCCCATGACCCTCCTGTGTCATGGGAACTGCACCCGTAAGAAACTGCTGGGCAGACAGCCAGGAGCAGGAGATGAGAGCGAACAGAAGTCAGCCGTAGAATGCATCATCCATCTTAGGAAACTTCTGGGAGATGGCAGCCCTGAGGAACCCACAAAAACTTCAAGGATCAGCATTTGGATAACTGCCCCTCACACTTTCACCTCACATGTATCCCCTTTGACAGCCCAATAATGTTGAGATGCAAGAGAAATCAGAAATAGCAGAAAGGCAAAGAAGCAGTGAAAATCCAAAAAAAAAAAAAAAAAAAAGGTGGGGGGAGGAGTGAAAAAGAAAACTATGCTGTCCTTCACTGTTGCAGAAATCTCATCACAAGCCAAGATTCAGATAGGAGGCAAGAGGTACTTTAACTTGGATATTAAATTAATATTTGGATCTAGACTATATTTTGAATACTGAAAGGAATCAGAAGTCTAGGGGATTTTTCTTCAGAGGACAAAGAAAGAAAGATTACCAAGTGTGGTTAGATGGTGTGATTAACGGAAAAATAAAGAATTTTCTCATTGAGACCATTCCTGAATACATTTGTCTATTTCATTTGTCTTTCTCCCACAATATTTGAAGAACAGGGCACTAGAAAGATGGGCTGAAGGACCTGGGCTTGACATGAATGGGGTCTAGGCTGGCCTACAGCCAGAGGAACCCAGACTCAGGGTGATTTGGCAGACCATGTCTATGAGTGGAACTAAAATTTAAAGCCTGATACTCAGTCTAGATGAGGCATCAATACAAAAGGGAGGGAGACAGAGTCCAAGTAGAGGCCAATAGGATGAGAGACGAGAACACCAGATCTTGCATAGGTTTCAAAGAAAGGATGGGAGATGGAACATTGAGATGTTTTGGTTCCTGGAACATTTCTGCAGACACATTTTACACTGAGTCCAACAGCCTTAGCTGTTAAGATCGCTGACCCATCTTAGACACCACCTGGAAAACTTTCTATTTCTGGCATTGAAATTCCTACCCAGTCTTCTGGGATAGTTATAAAGTCACTACCTCTACAAAATATGCTTACCTGCCTCTTCCCATATTCCCTAGCTGGAAATTAGCTCTTTTCCCTTGGACGCCAATAACATATTGATATTTACACTTACATATAATTGTGCCCCTATATTTCCCATGTGCCATGTGAAAATCAGGAGGGTTAGCAGTTACTTATACACAGGAAGAATTTAGGAAGTATTTGTTGGGTGAATATTACTGTGAAAATAAATTCACAACTTAGAATAATTTTAAGCCTGATTTTTAAACTGCAAAGGAAGTTGCAGATGAAGTCAACATCAATAAGTGGTATTTATTAAGCAATCGCATTTACATATTGATGTGAGGAGCAGCATGCCGAATAAGTTAAAGGAATTGTTCTCCATTCTCTGAGAGCAACTTGCAACCTTACGATTTTGTGAGGTCCGGAAACAGATTGACTAGAAATACATGTGGAATGCTGTGAAGTCGAGAAGATAATTTACAAGAAGAGCAGGATGGTTGACGGTGCCCAACAATTAGAGAAAGATCAGATGATAGGCAGTAATACAATTTAGTTGTGGGGTCAAATATAATAAGAAATTCTTTCTTTCTTTTTAGCTACCACAAAACAGGTGGCATTGAACTCGCAGACAGAAGACATACTAATTTTTTTCATGTTCTAGTTCTTGCTGGTAAATACTGAATATAGGCAAGTCATTTACGTCTGAGTTTCCTTTTTTTTCCCTGAGAGTATAACTGGATGAGTAGACTTTATTTTTTTTTTAGCAGTAAACATTTTTTCCCAAATAAATTATCATTCAGAATTGCAATAGAAAAAAAGAGATAAAACTGGAGCTGCTGTGGCTGAATGCGGCATTGAACCTCAGGGATACTGGGCTGCAATTTCTGCTTCCTTGAAGCACTTGCCACTGACTCTAGACATTTACGGATCCACATAATACAAGTAGAAGGCTTCTGCTATGGACCACCTATTCTATTTGTTTCTGTATTCAGAGTCTATGTTTTACAATGGCCAATTCCTTATTTGCCAAGAGTAAAATGTATTTTTCAATCCATTTTCTCACTTAATATTAAAAAACAACAAGAATGAGATTTAGGCAAGTGTAATTCCTGAGCTAAAGATAAAGAACCTGAGGCACAGAAAGGTCAGGGACATAAGCTGGCCCACTCATCATCCTGGATCTGCGAATGTACTTGTACTTAAGGTTTGTTTTGTTTTGTTTTTCTTTTGTTTTTGTTTGCCTGCTGGAGCTTTCTGAAAATTTTGTGAACATTTTTTTTTTTAGTTTAGTTATGTATTTATATAATGGTGAAATCTTAGGGACTTTATTAATGTTCTAAAATGGAAATCCCTTATGAGTATATTTGCATACTCAGGGGTTTATATAAGCTATAAGAATAGCCAAGACCTGTGGGTAAATCTACACTATAGAGGAGAATATGAGTTCCAGTACCAAATACTCTTTAAATTAAGACAGTGAATTTGATAGAGAAATTGAACTGACGTGCTAGCTTACTTGGAAGACCCTTTACACTAGAAGGTAGTAAGATTTATACTACAGGGTCTTCCATGCCCCAAAATGTTTATTCACTGCAACATTTGTCAAGTTATCTAAAAGAAAGGGAAAGAGATACGAGAAGTCTGATTCTAAAAGATTGTCCCATGCCTGCATTTGCTCCGGCTCTCCGCCTGGAGAATTTTAGAGTAGAAGAACGGTCGTAGACATTGATGCGCTTCCGGCAAAACAACATTTGGAAAATCCTTAGTTTTGATCGACTACCACCAAAATCCATGTTCCTTCCTGCACATTCTTTTTGAAATAGGACATACCCCAGCTTTGTGAAACCAAGCACAGAAGAATAATGCTTGTTCTCAAGCCAACTAGAGGAGGGCAGTGTTCAAGTCATCACAAATATTGTTATAAACAGAACAATGACATTGGCAACATCATTTGATCTTTGTGCCAAGGATGAAATTAATGTCATATGCTTACTCCGATGGATGACTGGAAGTTAAGTTTCCACCGAGCACACTTAAAAGCAGTGGTGTCCTCTCTCACTTCCATTTCTCCTTCTGATAAGTCAAGAAACTCTCATAAACAATACTGGCTTCTTGAAGATTTGAAATAGCAAAGGAGGCTCAGAAGTTTAAAAATTAGTTTAATTTAGAGATATTTTTTTCTTCCTTGAAAAACAAAGAGACAAACACACAAACAAAACCCTCCAAATGTATCAACATTTTCAGCGAACAGAAATTTCTTCCATTCTCTCCCAGTCTCATGCACCTTCCATGATGGAATAAATTCTTGCAGGTGTTAGGAAAATATATTATGACATGGGTCCTTGGAGGTTGGCCAGATCCAACCCTGGCAAATGCCTACCATTCCCAATCGGGGCTACTTCACATTTATGATTTTCTTCATGAAACTTCTCTACTTGTGGCTTGGTGCTTTGTGAAAGAGGTTAGTACTGGATGAATGTGGATTCATTGCCCAAGTTACACATTTTCACTTTTAACTTGTACCTCACCAGGTCACCCCAAGACAAAAAAATGAGATGCAGTGTGCTTTCAGGTTGGGGAGGCAAAGCACATAGACCGCTGTGCATTGTTTGCACATGCAAGCTTTTGATTTTGTGTTTGCTTCCTGGCCATGCAGAAGACAGATTTGGGCGAGGAATCCCTCATATCTGTACTCGAAAAGCCTGAGAAAGAGCAGTGCTGTGTTGGTATTTCCACCCTCCTGCCTGGGTGGAGCTTTCAGGCTAGGAACTTTCAAAGGAAGTATATATACCTGGGAATGTGTAAGAACCAGGGCCGATCAACAAGTCAGGTTTGACGGTGATTCCTTGCTGAGTTGGATAGAAATAGTGTTCTCCTGAGAGTCCTTGGATACTTCTTTATTCAAACACCAATTTAACGGAGTCTGAAAAACCAGTGTCACTTTTAGTTTTAGCTGTCGTGGCTATAGGTCCATAAATAATAACATGGCTGAGGTTGCATTTTGCTTGAAATATGCATTAAAAGAAGATCTTTTCCCCCTTCCTGTGTTGTGGTAGTTCGTTATCTTATTCTGAAGCTGGAACAAAATATGGATGTCATAAATTTTGTCATTTTTAAGGTTTAATTGGTCACATTATTACAGAGGTAGTCTTGGGAAAAAAAGTGCGCCCACTACCTTGGCAGTCAGCAACAGCCGGAACTGATAACCAAACTTCTTTAATATGGCTCTTCACAAACACTGGCAGAGATTAGGAAGTTGCTGGAGTTGGAAGGCTATCACTGGAGGCTCTGGGAGTTTCTTCTGAAGTCATTCTGAATTAGCAGCTAATGGGGAGCTTTCTTTGATAGCGTTATTATAATTAAATGCAGCTGGATGAAAATCAACCACAAAGGGAACTCGTTTGTTTATCATTACTTCTGACTATGTTAGCAGATGTTTTCGAAGTACCATAGTAGCCAGCTTAATTTGTCTCTGTGTAATGGGAAGCAGGTAAACTTTGATTAATAAACCGACAAGTACATTCCTTAATTTCTTTTCTGAAGTTTCCTTCTGTGACTCTTACATGGCACATATGTCAAATCCGGAAAGCACACGGATAAACATTCGATTTCTTTTTATATATGTCAGGCCAGCTGAAATGGAGGTGTCAGTCGGCGGAGAGCTGGCTTGTCAAATGTTCATCTTGAGAGCTGCTGGAGTATTATCGCATGTAAGTAGGCTAGTGGAAAAGATAAACACATATGGCACATATGTACCAGGCTAGAGAACGACCGCTCTCTCCGCTGTAATCACTATGGGCTTTCCATACGGGACTCAATAATTTTCAGTAAATTGGATCCTTTATGGGTTTAAACATTAATTCATCTATTTAAAAAGGGTAATTTTGACATATCCTTTGCTTATAATAAATGCCTCCTCCACTTCTTAACAAGCAGACTTCCTCACCACCCACTTTGTCTGTTCAACGCACAAACTTCAGTGTCTTCATTCAGAACGTACTTTCTACCTGCCTCCCTTTCTGTGCCAGAGTACGGCTCTCCTCCCATTTAAAGAACACTTGAATAGTATACCCCTCTCTCCAAGTCTTTCCCACATACCTGGAAAGAATGTGATTTTTTTTTTTTAATTGCTCCACAAAGTTTAAATATGCAGCATCTGTGATTCACATTGCATCCATTACTAATACGACACAATTCATGTGCCCTGTGAGTTTGTGCTTTCTTTAAGATTAGCATTTGCTCAAGATAAAGTTGCATATGTGGCTGCACGTCCTTTGATTTTTTGTGTGTCCCTGTCAATGTTATCAGTTTCACATTGTGATGTCTACATCTGTTTTTAATTGCCATAATACCTAGCACAGTACTGAGTACTTCATATGTACTTGAAAATCGCTTTTTCCTTAAATGCCCGTGCTATCACACATCTATTGACCTAGTTATTTATTACTTCTGAAAACTTACTTCTGTGGAGATGTGTGTAAATGTGTATATTTATATGTATGTTTGTGTTGTCACCTGCTTGCTGCAAGAATTCATTTGGACTTCGCAAAAGGGATGAAAAAACTGGCTAACTCTGAAGTTCTTTGCAGATAAGCATAGGGAAATGTAATCTTTGGCACCATTCTACTTCCCTTTCTTTAAAGGCCTGATTGAGTTAAAAAACGTTCTTCATGTAGGCAGAGTGGAATAGAAGAGTGAGCATGAGTTTTGTGACCAGATGGGACCGAATCCCAACACAGCTCCCTACTAGTTCCCCAAGCCTCAGCTTTGTCCTCTGTAAAATTAAGGACAATAATACTACCTTGTGAGGATTAGAGATAATATATCTAAAGATCTTGGCACATAACCGGCCCTCAGTATATATTAGCCAATGCCATTAGAAATAAGCAATATGCGGGGCGCCTGGGTGGCTCAGTCTGTTAAGCGTCTGCCTTTGGCTCAGGTTGTGACCTCAGGGTCCTGGGATCGAGCCCTGTGTCGGGCTCCCTGTTCAGCAGGAAGTCTGCTTCTCCCTCTCCCTCCTTCTCCTGTCCTCTCTCTCACTCCCTCTCTCAAATAAAATAAATAAAATCTTAAAAAAAAAATAAGCAATATGCTATTTCAGTAGAAGAGAAAAAAGTTAAAAACAATCACAGTTGCAGGAAACAGTGTGAGTGGCCCTTGGTGCTGGTCTTCATGAACGATTGTTCACAGCATGTAGTAGAACACCAATTTAGATGTTATTTTGTGCAAAAACAAACTTAAAATGTTAAATTACAACTAAAAAGCAATCGAAATTCATTAATACTGAAAGAGTATTTCTTGTGAAAAGAGAACACCTATCTGTGACCAGCTGAGTGCTCACTGTACATTCAGCTCCCAACCACCAGTTGTCATTTGATTAAAAATAATCCATCTGGAGCAGGTACCTTTCTAATTGGGAGACGTTTCAAGGAAGCTTCATTAAATGCCCACACTCTACAAAAATTTTTGAAATAATTGTCCATATTAGAAATGTCAGGATAATTAGTTAAATCACAATCTTAGGTTGGTATATAGTGAGAACCAAATGTGTGTTTGTACCTTTATGTCATTTTAGAATCCTTGAGAATTTTGTCTGGATTCTTTTAGCCTTTTAAGCTTTTTCTCTAATGGGAATCTGTCTTTCCTTTCCTTTCTCTGGGGTGAGGAGAGCAGGGCTAGAGTCACAATGTTTTAATAGAACTGCAGATTAGCTAATTTTGAAAAAAAAAAAAAAATCCTTGTTAAGATGATTGCCCTTGAGGAAAATCCTTCATGTGTGAGTAACTATCTTTATTATTTCAACTACTTTGCTAGAGAATAGAATTACCTGACAACATTTCGAAGGAGGATCATATGCTAACTGTGAAGTGTGGCTTACAGACAATGTGGCATGTGCTTTCTGGAAAAGTCTGTATGATGGTCAGTCAAAAAATTCAGTAAGAGAGTCATTGCACATGACTCTGATTCTTGGCTCTATATTTTAACTTATTTCTTAAGGTGACCAGATTCATAGGTTAGGTAAAAGCAAAGATATCCAGCATCTTTTTTTAAATTAATTAATTAATTAATTTATTTATTTTTTTAAAGATTTTATTTATTTTTCAACAGAGAGAGAGAGACAGTGAGAGAGGGAACACAAGCAGGGGGAATGGGAGAGGGAGAAGGAGGCTTCCCGCTGAGCAGGGAGCCCGATGTGGGGCTTGATCCCAGGACCCTGGGATCATGACCTGAGCCGAAGGCAGACACTTAACGACTGAGCCACCCAGGCGCCCCTATCCAGCATCCTTTTAGAGGACAGAGAGTGGGAAGCCCATGGGGGACTGTCCTTCAGTTGAAAATACCTGAAACTAAATCACATGACACATGTGATTCTCAAAGCGGGGATCTAGACATCTATTGTGCCAGGATGTGGATTTACTCTGAAATCTAAGGAAATTATGCCACGTCTTGAAAATCATTCTCCATGGTTGCAGCATTCATTAGGCTGGTGTGAGTGACTGTGAGATACTAGGTTGTCAGATAATTTGTGGGTGCAATTGCTTAAATAATGCCAGTTGAGCCGTTAACAATAAAATAGCATTATTTAAGCAGGATGACTGTTTTACGATCACTGGATTGCAACTTGATGCATTGTGAGATTCAGAATAGATAGTGCAATTTTGGAGACGATGCCATTTTTGTGATATTTGTTGAGTCCCTTAGAGTAATGCTACTTAGAATGTTCTCAGGGAGGTCTTTCTAAGTAAAAGAAGAGGGAGATCTAAAACTGTGGGTATAAGGAAAGCTGAGGCCAGAGAGACAGTAGATCTCAAGGATCTTGGGAATGCTCCTTGCAATGAAGCAGAAGGTCTTCCACCGGCTGCTACTGAAATGGATGTCCATGATTTTTATCGTGATGTTGGAATATGAGGGGTTTGTTGGTTGCGATTCAGGGAGAATCAGGGAGAGATGGGTGTCAGAGCTGGAAGCCGGGAATCTGCAAATGTGATAGGGATTCTGTAAAAGCTATTTGTTCAAATCAGGCAAATCTGGCTGCAGGAAGCTGCTGGAATGTGTAGAGCTTGTTCTTTGTGTTGAAGAGGAAAAAAAAATGCATCCAAAGGTAAGGAGACCAATTCAAGAACGTGTGTGAGTAGTATTAATGGTAATTCTTCTGGTGATATGTGTTGCTTTTAAATTTCCAGAAGCCCTGACCCTGGCTTCAGTCCTCCCAGCTTATCTCTTAAACTGTTTCTGGGCCTTCATCCGTTTGCTCGCAGCCTGCAGCACTCCAGGAAACGGGCAAACGTGGCAATGACCTTGTTGATGCCCTAGAGTCCCATGTCTCTGCCTCGGAATGATCTGTCAAAGGATGGACCCTCCTAAGAACTGCATCCCTTCTTGAAATTAAAGAGAGAAGGGGGACTAATTTGAAGGATTGCTTCTAGACTTTTATCTATTTCTGATTTTTACCCAGCATCTTTTGTGAAAAGTTGCACCACAAAAGTCTGCAAAAGAAAATAGAGCAGATGATGGAAACAGATGACTAAAGTCAGCTGTTCCCTAAAAGCGGCAATAATGTCAGAGTGGTAACTGGATAATCCATTTTGTTTTGGGTTTTGTCTATTTTTCTTGTATCTGAATTGTCACTCGGTTGTCTCTTATTTATACCTCAGCGAATAGTTCACAATGTGTGTGTGTGGAGACATGTGAAAAGTAGCTGTATTGTAATATTTATCATTAAAGAGCTGCCTTTGTTTCATTTTACAAACATCACATTGATGATTTGAATAATAAAGCTGACTGGCTTATTCGCTGAAGGTTGCTTCCATAATGGAGCAAATTTATGTACCGAGGTTCTCGTTTTCTTTATTAGATAATTGGACAAAATGCTGAGAAACTGCTACTAATTGAGCACTCATTCCAGCTTTTGTCTATATTGAGGCTGGACAGGTTTTCTGATGTTTGCAAAAGAATTAAATATCCATGAAGGCGTACAACAGCTTCTCTCATCCCAGTATGTTTTCATTAACTTTAACTGAGTCCCTGGGCTTAAATGTGGTTTATCCCAGAATTTTAACACTCACCTTTTATAAGAATCACATATTGGAGGATGTTTTCATTTTAGGAAAAAAGTGTGATCAAAGACAGGTCATATGTTTCCTTCTTTGAGGCAGCAGGGGCAAATGGGCAGGGTTCAGATCAAATGTTTTTGCTAGCATGACATTCAATAGGTAACACTTGCCCTGAAGCAGGGCATGAAAGAGTTAGGGGAAAGAATAATAGAAACTGAAAAACCTTTGAAAATCCATATAATATTAGGTATTTTGAGAATCAGAAGTCGAAAAAATTTTCTTTATAGGCAATGCACAGTAAAGCATAGCTATGCTATTTCAATAAAGCCCCCCTCTTCCCTCCTCCTGCCCCCGTTCTTTGTCTTTCAGGAGTGCTTCCTTAAAGTCCCCTTTGCCTCCACACCACGTCTTGGACTTCAAGTCTGTCTTTCACATGACGTCCAGACTAATTTTCTGGAGGCTCATCTGATTCTGTTATGGTTACATTGAAAAATAATAAACAATTTCCCAAATTTAAAATAATAAATGCATCACGTTATTTACCTGGACCTACTTTTCAAAGACTTATGTTCTTTTTTTTTTTTTTAAGATTTTATTTATTTATTTGACAGAGAGAGACAAAGCAAGAGCAGGAACACAAGCAGGGGGAATGGGAGAGGGAGAAGCAGGCTTCCCACCGAGCAGGGAGCCTGATGCGGAATTCGATCCCAGGACCCTGGGATCGTGACCTGAGCTGAATGCAGATGCTTAATGACTGAGCCACCCAGGCGCCCCTATATTTTCTAATCATGCATTCAGGTTTGCACCAAACTGGAGGAACTATCTGCTCTTCTGAAGCAGACCTCTGTACGTACACACCTCTGTATTTGTGCTCCTTCTCTTCCTGAAACCTTTACTCTTTAACCCTTTGCAGTTCTACCAGTTGAAATTCTATCCATCCTTCAAGGTGTATCCTGGCATGCACCCTCTGAGAGGCAAGAGTGATCTTGCCTCTCGGTATTTGTGACTGTGTAATCCCCTCCCATTGAGTGTGGGTTGGACCTAGTGGCTCCTTTCTAAAGACATAGTAGGGCAAAAAGGATGAGATGTTACTCGTGAGATCAGATTATGCAAAGACTGTGATTTAGATCTTGTCCATTCTTGCTCTTTTGTTCTTTTGCTCGGAGAGAAGCCAGCTGCCATCTTGGGAGATGTTCTATGGAGAGACCCTGATGGCAAGGATCTGAGGAAGGTCGTCAGCCAATGGCCAGTGAGGACCAGAGGTCTCCATCCAGTAGTTTTCGAGGAACTGAATCCTGTCAGCCACCATGAGAATCAGTTAGAAGCTGACAGTCCCCCAGAAGAGCCTTCAGAAGATCCTGCACCCCAGATGACACTTGGATGGCAACCTTGTGAGAGATCCTGAGGCAGGGACATCCAGCTAAGTTCCACCAGGATGTGTGACAGAAACTGTTGGGTTGATAATTGTCGCTTAAGCCATGAAATTTGGGGGGTTGTTCTGTAGTAATTGATAACTAGTATAGATTCTGGTACCAGGAGTTGGGTTTAAATCCTTGAAACCTATAATTCCTCTAGTAAGAACTAATATCTCTCTTTTATGTTCCTAGAATGCATTGTGGATACTGGTATTTTGGCCCATTTCAAATTTTGCCTTCTTTTGTTTCCATTTGTACATGGCTTTTTCCCTGTATCGAACTACAAAGTTCCTGGAGGTCAGGGGCTATACCATGTTAGTCTTTGAACTCCTTTCTCCCAGGGTTTTGGCAACAGATTTTATGTAGTAAGTGCTCAATAAATATTTGTTGAATTGAATTCAGTGAATATATTTAGTCATACTTCAGTGAGCCAAAGTTAGTAAATAAGAACAGTTGGCCAGTTTGTGTCTAAAGATTTTACAGCTCTTGGCTTTTGTCAATACTTTGTAGGTATGAAGTCTGGTGGTTTATTCAGGGATATCTTCCCAAAAATTTCATGATACTGAACATTATTTCTTGTTTTAGGGAAGTAAATTACAAGAAAACACAATCTTGATGAACTTTCTATAGATTCGATTAAAATTTTCCCAAGTTAAAATATGAAGACTCTTATATTTTGTTATATGACAACATCTACTGAACTATCAGGATCGTGAAGATGTTTTAGACTTAAAAATGATAGCCACCTGGATAACATCACAGCATTAATTTCTCTTTAGAAGTTCTATTTTCTTTGCTAAATGGTTGAGTGTGGACATTTGTTTGCTACCCTAGGTAGCAGTTGAGGGCTCACAAATTGCTTATGAGTTTTGGTACTGCCATGCAGTAGAATGAATGTTGTTTTTGGAGTGAGACAGTTCTGGCTTGACCTTGGGCAAGTTACTTAGTCTCTCTGAGTGTTCTACATATGTCTGATGTCACATAGACCCCAAGCCATGGGTTTTAAGGAATAAATGAAACCATATTTGTATATATATGTGTATACATGTGAATATATGTATATATAGAATCTATATATTGAAATATTTTATTTTTTGAAATATATATGTATATATAAAATATATATAATAATTGAGACTATATATAGGGACTATATATATAATCTATATAGAGAGACTATTTCTCTCTGTTCTATCTATCTATCTATCTATCTATCTATCTATCTATCCATCCAAAGAGCTTACTACAGTGTAAGGGAATTAGAAATTATTAAGTAAGTGGTAGCTGAACACCAGCCTATTCTTTCTCTTGCTAGCTGTTTGATCTTAGATGAGTCACTTAATTGGATTAATCATTAGTTTCCTCAATTGTAAAATGGGAGGAATAATGGCACTGTGAAGTGCTGCTGTGTTGATTAAATATGATATTCACTATGACATCCTAGGATTATTGTACAGTATTGAATGCTCAACATAATTTAGCTATCATGTACATATGATGTACGTATGTCTTGTTTCACCTATCCCAAATAATGTAAATGTGTACTGTGAACTGCTGACTTCACAAGAGTGGTTGGTCATTTATAATAGTATCTGGGATGAGGACTATTTCTAATATCTCACTGGATTCATGGGTCTAGGAAAAAAGCTGGGTAATCAATAGGTGATCAGTAAAGGTTTGCTTTTGCATATGATAGTGTGTAGATAAGCTACCAGGCAGGCTCCTGCTAGGGTTGAACAAGCTGATTCTTTAAGGCTGCTCAATCACCCTCTCGGCACTAGCATCCCACAGCATTCACTTTCCTTTATTTCTTCCTTCATGGCTCTTATTATGCCAATAATATCCTATTTTGCCACCAAATATCTTTTGATTTCCAGAAAAGAGTTTGATTATTTTTCAAAGGACAAATGCAGGATTCTTCTCATGGTTAAAACACACACTATATACTATAGCAGCAGGTTGAGTGGTCTAGCCTCAGATAGATAGCAGGGTCATGCTTTAGGCCTACTCACCTCCCATCAAGTATGCTGGGGGACTAAAAACATCATTCTATAGGCCCTTATTGCATCCTGATTTTAGATGTTTACCCTGGATATGCACGGCTCAGGTCTCCTTCAAGAGAAGAACCTACTGGGGCGCCTGGGTGGCTCAGTCGTTAAGCGTCTGCCTTCAGCTCAGGTCATGATCCTAGGGTCCTGGGACCGAGCCCCACATTGGGCTCCCTGCTCATCGGGGAGTCTGCTTCTCCCTCTCCCATTCCCCCGGCTTGTGTGTTCCCCCTCTCACTGTCTCTCTGTCAAAAAATAAATAAAATCTTAAAAAAAAAAAAAAAAAAAAAGAGAAGAGCCTACTGCTTGGAGCAGAGTTGACAGGCTGCCCCAGCTGCTCCCCCTGTGAACTCTGAGACCACGCTTTCCCTGGCTGCTCCACCAGCAGCTGAGTATGGTGAGGGCACTGGTGCAGACCTGATCCCTGAGACTTCTTCCTTTGACCTGGCTGACAATTTCGTAGAACTGCCCTGAAGTCTGTGAGGCTTCCTACCCAACTTTCCTTTCCCTTGTCCTTTCACAGGTATGAGACCAGTCATGTGAGCTGAGATCTTGTCCTCCTTAGCCCTGTTCCTTTCTCCTTTACCCAAGAGTAAAGTTGAACCCCCAGAATCTTGCATGTCAAATTCTGCCTTGGCTTCTCGGAAGATCTGCATTGACACAGTTGGTAATATGTTACCATACTGGAAATAGAGCTCCATTCAGTAGGGATGCTGTCCTGGAGCTATTCTGCCACATGATCTCATATCCAGGAATCTGTGCCCTTACAGTGAACAGAATATGCTTGTGGTCTCTGCCATGAAAGAACCTGTAAATTTATACAGGAAGGAAGATAAATGTCTCAAATTCATGACCACAATCATGAACCCCTCAACTCAGTCTTATAATTTGTATCTTTGTATATGCATATTTATTTAATAAATCTACATGTTTATATACATTAATTCTCCAATTAGCCTATAATCTCCTTGAAGGCAATAGCTGTATCCAATTTATATCAATTTGTGCTTTCCCTTCTGACATTAAACACTTTTGAAACATGACAAGTAATAAGTACAGAATTAATAACTCCATAATGAGTCCAAGAAGGATCTTTGAACATTCAGATCTAGGTTCAAATCCCAGTTGTGCTGCTTCCTGTCTGTGCAACCTTGGTCATGTTTGCCTCTTTGAGCCTCAGTTTTCTCATCTGTAAAGTGGGTTTTGTGAGGATGAAATGGGAAAGTGTAGTGAACACACAGTCTCTGGTGCAGCTAGCCATCTATGTATGGTATCAAGAGTTAATTTCACAGAAAATGATGTTAACTATTGTACACTGCAAGTTCCCCATAAGCTTATTTCATATTAACATGTATTTTACAAAATACACATAAATTTGCATAACTTTCTTGGATCCCAACTATAAAGAAAATTAATCTTTACACTGGACTCTGTTCTCTAGATGCTCAATATTTGTTATACTGCTAAAATAATATATATAACAAAACATTATTATAACATACCATAATATACCATAAT
This sequence comes from Halichoerus grypus, assembly GCF_964656455.1. Taxonomy (NCBI): domain Eukaryota; kingdom Metazoa; phylum Chordata; class Mammalia; order Carnivora; family Phocidae; genus Halichoerus; species Halichoerus grypus. The sequence continues at coordinate 110,788,875 of NC_135715.1, forward strand.
TATATTACAACATAATTGTACTATACTTAAAAATTATATAATTTAATATGATATTATGATTAATGCCATTCATGATATTGTTATTAATGCTTATTACTAATATTATGATTAATGAAAAAGAATTAGAGTAGTCTTGAATCCTTTCAAAATACAAACATATATATAAGAAAGCTGTGTTCTTAGTTGAGTTTCTACTGTACAAACATTCATCTTACATGGGTTTACCTATCTTACAGTCTTTATAAGCTTAGAATATCCTGAGTGAGGAGCTCAGAGTAATTTGCCCAAGGCCTGTTTTGTTGGCTATCGTGATACAGGAGGCAGAGGTTTTCCGTGGCTTACCTATCCCCCATTATCTTATCTTCTCAAGGCTGGGCTCCTATGCCTCCCAGGTTTACTGCTGACTGATGGGAATGAGGTACCCATGTTGATAAGTTAAGGGATAAGACTAAAGATAGTTCCCAAGGCCTTCTTTCCCTTTTGGGGTAATGTACAGTTTTACAGTGACCTTCAGAAGATGAGAACCTTGTTTTTGTTTTCTAACGAAAATATCCTAGGTGGCGAGAATATGAGACTATGTAAGCACAAACCACTGGGGAATGGATTTTGGGTGTGTGACTACTTTGGTTAGCCCTGAATCATAGCAGAGGCAGCCACATCTCCTAATCACTTCAGGGTGAGCCTGCAGTTTTCACCCTGATGATATCAGAGCATTTAATATTCCTTGGAAACATACCCTAATTCCTCCAGAAACTGGAGTTCTTGATAACTGGATCAAAAGATACATGTGATTTCTGCAAAATATCTAGTCCTCTATTCTGCAATGGTAAAAACATGTTCTTCCTAAGTATCTATAATCTTTTACTTCTCATGGTATATAAGCCTGAATTATCAAAGAATTAATTAAGATGTCCATGAGTGGTAAGCTACAGTAAGGAAGATTCTGATTTAGGGGGTATTAAACCCACCATGTAAACTTTTTGACAGCTGAGAAAAACCCTTAACTAAGAGAAGATATTTCAGTGGGTTCTCTGCCCAGATACAGGATGAACCTTTACACCACAGTGAACAGAAACGATTACCTTCTGTGTTAATATATAGTTTTTAATAGTGACTACTCCCAAGATTCTTTCTGTTAGCTAACCGGAATATTTTATGCTGTAGCTCAAGAACATTTTTCTTGTTTCCATATTTTCAAAGTACTTTTTGATTCATAGCAGAAAGAATTTTCACATAGTATTTCCCCATCTGCTTTTAATTTGCTACTAGAATACCTCTGCCTTCCACTGATACAATTCCTGTTTTACGGAGAGCTGCTTTACTCTGCCTCACCTCGTAACCCTGGAGTCACTTCTAGCCTTGCTTTCTGACTAACATGCAGGAATGTTTATATGCATATACGTGACAACTGTAACCATTACATCCAAACAAGCAGCCAACTCTGATGCCTTTTGCTCCGAAACAGTCCACAATTTTATTTGTATTTCTCCATGATTTCGAACACACTTTTGTCACTCTTATCCAGAACAATGGGATCTCTGAGCTTTTATTTTTCAGTACCCCCACTGATAAACATTTTTAAGCCTCAGGTTCCAGTTTATATCGCTGATAAATGAACTGCTCTATCAATTGATCATATACGTTATAAAATGTGTAATTTTCTGCTTTGCAAAATGAATGCCAAAAGGTGAGACTTCTTGAAGGATAAGATAAAAATAATTAGAAATAAAGTTTCAATTCCTTTTCTCTCTAAATGAATTGCCCAGTACTCTCCTTGAGAGAAGTATGTCCTATGCGCCCATCTTTGGACACTATCGTCCTGAGATAGGGCAATAGTATTTTAATCCATGTTCTTGCCTTTTAACTTGTTCCCTTAAATTCATCTCTATTTAGCTGCCAAGGTGATCCATATGAAATGTGTCCTTGGCCTTGTCATTCCACTGCATAAAGAGATTCAGGGGTAGCCTCTCCCAGGATGAAGTCCAAGCCCTCTTGTACAAAGCTTTTCACACCCCTCCCCCCAGTGCCTTTACATCTTAATCTCTGTCTTTTGCCACAGACCTCTCATTTTAATAACATGAAAACATTTGTAGTTTGGCTGTGCACATCTTTTATATCACTCAGTGCTTTTGCTCGTTCTGTTCCTTTCACCTGGAATAACACTTCCAATCTTGACTCACCATTCCAAGACTCATTCTTCAGAAGTCATCTCAAGCATCTTGTCTCCTTTTTGAAGAAATCTTTCCCAGGGTGATTTTAACTTCTAGATATTATAGGCATAGGGAAAAGGCCTATGGGGTTAATCAAGACCTATTATAAAACTTAGCAACCAGAAGGAGGGAAAAAAAAACTGCAAACTTGAAATGAATAAGTGTTCAGTTACTTAAGAACATGACATGTCATTTTATCAACCAATCACTTGCTATTAAAACTCAACACAAATGTTATATATTTGAGTTATATAAAAATTACATTCATTTGTGACATGTAGCAGCATTTTAATATGTTTGCTATGATATAGACTAGGACCTTAAAAAGCAGAAATGCATTGAGCCTACTAATATCATAAAATGTCCTTGGCTTTGTGGTGTTACCATATGGTTCTAAGCACTCAGATCATTCAGATTTTGTATTGAAATTGTCTCATATGTCTGTCTCTTTTCACTTTTTCTAGGATATAGCAATCATCAATTTAGAGCAAAAGGCTCTAGACCAGGATTTATTTTGCTCACTGTATTTTGTATAACAAAATGTTCAGCAAGCAAAATTTTAAATAAAAAAAATTAATGAAACTAAATAATATACCTCAAATACAAATGTTCTAAGCATTAAGTAAAATCTAAGTTTATAACACTATGAATGTTATATATATTCCTACTCTAACATAGAAAATTAAAATGATACATAAAACGTTATTTAAAAATAAAAAAATATACAAATGAAGACAATTACATAAAATTACCAAAAATATTTGATCTTTGAAAAATAATGATGTGTTTCATTTCTTGAGTTTTAGGTATTTTTTTTTTTTTTTGAAATTTTCTTTAGTGGCTGAAATAATTATTTTTGAAACTATTCTAGTTGGAGAAATATTAAGAAGATAGGTATAAACTAAAGCCAAATGTATTACTGTAATTACATTATCATTAAATAAAATCATTTTTTGTTTGATAACTTTAAGAGAGCAATGAAAACTTTCTCTCTGGAATTTCATCCAATCTTTTCATTAAAAACCATATAATTTTGTTTCAAAGAAAGCATTTCTAGTTCATCCTTCATTTTCTTTGTTTTTATTGCATATGGATGGAAAATTCAGTGCAGGGTTACTTTATCAATACTAATACTGGTATGTTTGTGTTACATTTGTTCAGAAATTTTCTGTGCAATATCAACTTTGCTTTGTTTACTCTCATTTTCTAACTCCTCCAGGGTATTATGAAATTTTAGAAGAATAATTTTAAGTGAAAGTACCTTTATATCATTTGTGATTTTAACACTGTATATAACTCTTTGAGTGGAGATGATGTTCATTTGACAAGTGATTTCACTATAAATTGGTAACTTTTCATTAATGTTGATCTCAAGAGGTTTTTATATTTGTCTATATATTTACCTTTACCAAAGAACTTGATATTTTCATATGGCTTTGGGTTACTGTCTAGCATCCTTTCATTTCAACCTGAAGGATTCTCTTTAGTATTTCTAGTGGCAGGTCTAGTGGTAATGAACTCCCTCAGCTTTTGTTTATCTGGCAATGTCTTATTTTCTCTCTTATTTATTTATTTTTTAAGTAAGCTCCACACCCATTGTGGGACCTAATGCAGGGCTTGAACTCATGACCCTGAGATTAAGACCTGAGCTGAGATCAAGAGTTGGATGCTTATCCGACTGAGCCATCCAGGCACCCCGTCTCTCCCTCAGTTTTGAAGGACGGTTTTGGTAGATATAGAATTCTTGGTTGACTTTTTTTTTTTTTCAGTCCTTTAAATGTATCATCCCACTGCCTTCTGGTCTGCAAAGTTTGTGCTGAGGAATCTGCTGACAATCTTATTAAAGATCCCTTGTATGTGCTGAGTCACTTTCCTCTTGCTAAATTCAAAATTCCTGTTTGTCTTTGTCTTTTAAAAGTTTGATTAGAATGTGTCTTGGTGTTGTTTCTTTGAATGTGTTCTACTTGGGGTTCATTGAGTTTCTTGTATTTGTATATCTATGTCTTTTGTCAAATTTGGGAAGTTTTGAGCAATTATTTCTTTCAATAAGCTCTCTACACCTTTTTCTTTCTCTTCTCCTTTTACGACTCCTATAATGTATGTACTGGTCTATTTGACTCCTATAATGTGTGTACTGGTCTGTTTGATGGTTTCCCATAAGTCCTTTAGAATCTGCTCACTTTTCATAATTTCATTCTTCTCTTCAGATTCAATAATTTCAAATGAGCTGTATTAAGTTCACTGAATCTTTTTTCTGCTTGTTTGAATTACTGTTGAACCCCTCTTGTATCTCTTTCAATTCAGTTATTATATTTTTCAGATCCAGAATTTCTGTTTCCTCTACCCTTAATCTCTTGCCCCCGAGGATCTGTGGGTCTGTAGAATCCTTGCAGTTTTCACAAATCATGGCTGTTACTTTTTGCACTTTTCCTAGTCTGAGATCTTAGTCACTTTTGTCCATCTGTGATTTAAGTTGGGTGACATATAGACCAGTGCCTCAGGCATCTTAGAGTCAGGTTAGAAAGTTTCAAATTTGGCCCACACTGTTCTCTCCAGGTCAGTGAATGAAACTGGAGTCTGACTGGGCTGCTGCTTCCCCCAAACTGGGGGAGACAAGGGTGAGTAAAACCATCCTGAAATTTTTTACTATTCTGTATGTGGTTTTTCTTGGTTGGGTATTTGCTTGGTTTCTGTAGATGTCTGATTGAATTCCAGAGTGTCTGGAAAGTTATTCTTGTCAGTTTTAAAGGTTTTATTTAGTGTTTTCAGAATTTTTAAAGTACCGCAATAAAAATCCATTTGGAATACCCCTGATCTGGTTTCTCTGGCCTCTACTTATGTAGTTGCTTCTTTGGGCTTGAGTTTCCTCCTCCATGGCTGACCTATTTGCTATGGCCTCTGATGTGGCTGGTCTATGGGGCTTCAATATCTCCTGCCATGGTTGACTACTCTAAGAGAAATTTTCAGAACTGCTGACTCTGGCCAGAGGCAGTTTTGAGAAATTTTATCTTTCTGCCAACTGGAGAATGAAGGACCTGTTTATGCAGAGACACCACCTACTTCAGAGTGTTCTTCCCATATTATATATATGGGAATATATATATATATATATGGAAGCAGGGGTGAAGTGGAGTTGGGATGGATTGAGTGGGGGAATTGCAGGAGCAAAAGAGAAAAAGGCCTGAATGGGCTTTAAATAAAGATTTCAGGGATGGGGGTTGGGAAGGACAGGGAAAGGGGAATGGTGAGAAAAATTGTTCACTCATGCCCCAAATAATGTTATTTCCTCTGTTCACCCCTTGTATTCTTAATATTATAAAATAACATGATCTACCAAAAATACCATATGGCAATCTGATCCATCTTTGTAATTCCAGTATCTAACAAGGTATATTAAGCACTTAATTGGTGCTCAATGCATGTTGAACTGAAATGACAATTATCTAGTCTTAAAAGTAGTTCTGAATGCAGACCTTTAATATATACCTTTTCCCACAAGAAAGTTATTTATTCCTAAATAGTGATACATGAGCCTGTCCATAAAGTATATGACAACTACCTAAGGTTGAAATATATATGAAAAATATTTGTAAATGCATGTTACTTTTATTTTAATGAAGTATGAAAGAGATTATGGAGATGATGAATATTATTGTTTTCCTTGACATAAAAGTTTCTAATTCTTCTATTTTCTCTCTTTCTCCTTCTCAATAAGTCAGTCCGTGGTATGGAGGTTGTGTTTGCTCAGGATTTTGCAAGATGCTATCAGACATATTAAAAATGCCATAGTTATGGTCCTAGGAGAACAATACAATATACCTGCTCCCATCTCATTTGACAATGAGTTTATTTTTTTCTAAATGGGAATTCTTAAACTTCTGCCCAGTTTTATTTTCATTTTTGGTGAGTGAGATATGGAAGGAAGTAGAAGAATAACCTAATTTAATTTTCTTTTGAGAGACAGTCTTTTGTATAGGAATGAGCCTTGGACTCAGCAGCAGCATATCCAAGTTCTAGCCTTAGCTCTTCCACTCTCCACTGATGTATCATTGTTCAAAGGAATTTAACTCTTCATTTTCTTATGTTATAATAAGTATAACCACAGTTCCCTTACAGGGGAACTCCTCTGTACTCCTAACAGAGTTTTGGGTGGGTCCAAGTGAGAGCATTTGTGAGAAGATGCTATAAAATGGATTATTGTGATGATCATTCCCTTGAACCCTCTTGTTTGTTCTGTTTTCTCTGTTGAAAGAAACACTCAATAAATCAAAGGGCAGAAATTGGCATCACTGAATGCCCAAGGTAGTAGCCCATGGACAGCATCAGTTGCCAACAAATCTTCATGTATTAGAAACAGGAATGTTTGGAGCACGTGTGTGTGTGTGTGTGTATGTGTGTGTGTGTGTGTGTGTGTGTGTGTGTGTTATTAGATCATGTCTCCCCTAAGCCTCACAATTCTCCAGGGGCTTTACAACCCACTTAGCATAAAATCCAACATCCTTCCTATGGCCTTCAAGACCCTTTCTCTTACCTCAAATTTATTTCCTCCTCATTCCTCTCCACTCCTACATCTTTGCTGTTACACAAACATTCCAAGCCCATTTCCTGCTCAGGGGTTGTGTATTTCCATTCCTCTTTCTCAATCTTGTCATTTGCATGACTCAGATTTTCTCTTTATTCATAGGTTTCAACACAAAGGCCACCTCTTCTAAGAGGCCTTCCCTGATCATCTATCTAAAATAGTATTTCCTGTCTCTCTAGCCCCATGACCCCACTTTATTTTTGTTCTTAGTACCTCATTCTACCTCTCTCTGTTGTATATCTGCACTTTTATTATTTTTGTCCCCCACTAGAATGTAAACTTCAGAAAGGCAGGAGCTTTGTCTGTTATTTTTCCAGATCTGTGTTCAGTGCCTGGTACATTGTAGATGTTCAATAAATAATTGTTGAATGAATAAATGACTGGCTGGATGAATGAACAAACATAAGTGTACATTCCATGAACTCTATGTAAGATTTGTAGCCAAGTCTATATTTTTGGAAGTATTATCTCTTGTTGTAGATTAAATACCTGATCGTAGTTAATAGCACTTAGCTTTTCCCACTATTTATAATATCCCACTCTTTTGCTCTTGCCTCAAAATCCTGAATGGTTTCTTTTAAGCCATTGCTTTGAAGGCATTTGTATATTTTTCTAAAGATGTTTAATGAGTTGGAAATAACCATGCATGAAGCACTTTTAGTGTACCCTTTATAAAGTTAGCTTTTGCATTTAGAAGTTTTGTTAGATAACTCACTGGAAAAAAAATGTATTCATTTATATCAGATTGTTTCTATCACAGATGATTTTTGAAGCTACTTTTCAAGTAATTTAAAATACAAGGTTATAGCAGAGTGACAAGACACAGATCCCTAGAACACAGAAATTCAAACTGGGCTCAGCCTGAACTCGATGGACGGTTTTCCTAGTAGCATCACCACGTAGGCAGTTAGAGGCAACTCTATGTACGAGGCAGTGGCTTGGCTGCTGGCAGAGCTGCCGAGGTTGAGGGAAGCAAAACTAATCGTAGTGAGTGAGATTCCAGATTTTAGGGCCCTGAACACTTATGAGAGTAGCTACCCTGTAAGCAGAGGAAAAATTAGAGAAAATAGGAAATTATGGAGAACTTAGCACGGTTGCGTTATCTGACTTGGCTACTGCAACATTCTGCTGAATTTTGCATGGCGGTAGTAATTTTTTTTAGCTATAAGACATGGCAAAGGGTGCTGAGATACAAGGGTGAGGAGCAAAAGGGAGAAGTCTGTAACTCTCTATTCGGTAGAGACTGAATGTTCATGCAATATGTAGTTAAACAGATGCAACCATGTTTACTCCTTAGTTGAGAGTAAAACTATATAGCACGGACACCTGGAGACTTTACAAAGGGAGGAAGTCACCTTCAAAAGAATTATTAATAAATATGTAGAGTAAACGAAGAGGTATCAGGAAAGTATATTTCTTGGCAGTCTATCTTCTTATAATTGAGGAGAATGGTTTATTCCCAGGTTTGGCCAGGAAAATATTTATCCTAATTTTCTTTGTTTGCTTTGTTTTTTTAAAAAAGACAAACAACTTTGAGAGAAACGTTAGTCTGATATGCTAGGAAGTTACTTGCTGAGCTCTGATATGACAACGGACAGCATTGCTGTGAGCCAATCAGGGGCTGCCTGTGCAGATGTTTTTGTTTGCAGCATTTTCACACATACTTATTCAATAAAGCTTTTGTTTTACTGACATTGGAAAACAGTGCACTGCATTATGCTGTGATTTTGAAGTGACAGTGTCAGTGGGACTAGGGTAAAAGATTTGAAGTGAATTGAGGCTGAAAACGAAAGCTTTGTTTTTGCTTAGTTAGGAAGGAAAGTTAAATTTAAGATTTTTTTTTTTCCCACTCTTGCTTTCACCACTGGAAAGACAAAAACAACCAAAACAGTAAGAGAACAACAGCAAAACCAAACTTGTGTCTCCTTGCACTATTTTAAGTAAGAGATTATAACTCCAAATACATCTTCATATTTCTTGGAGGAATAGAATTGTCAGAACTGCTCATGTCACAACTTATGACAGGCAAGACATATTTAATAATAAGTAATATAGCTCAATTGGGTTAAAACTCGACATTCTGAAAAGTGTCTCTTCAAATGAGATAAAGTGAAACTTAACCAGCAAAGAACCAGTCTGTTTTCAGGGTTCCTGTGATAAATCCAAATCATAATGAATTTCTTCTTTATATCTGATTTGTATACTTAAAACTTAGACTTTGAAAAGGCAAGGCAACAGGTCATGATGATAAACCCGCTATAGTACAAATCGCAGTATTCAAAGACAACTCTGCCCCTGGTGTTCTGATTGACTTTGGTGGGCCGTGGAACCTCTGCAGGCCTTCCTCTTCTTCATCTGATTGAATGAGAGAACGTAACTGCACTATGTCTAATACCTCTTTCTGTTCAAACATTCTATGAATGACCTTGTTTCAGAAAATAAGTCATTCAAATGTATTCGGTAAATTCAGTGTTAAAATATTCCTGACTTTCACATTCATGGAGGAAGGGGAAGCGATTGTGGTTCTCCTAACAATGCTCCCCCAGTTCTATTTTTCTATCATAGCACTCATGTTAATTGGCAATTGTTTCGTATGTCCTTGTCCTCCATTAAATTCTGATTCCTTCCATTCCTGATGTGACAGTTTCTCCCATCTTACAAAATAATTGACCCATGATAATGATCATCTTTTATCATCTTTTTTTCCTTCAAGTTCAAGAGTAATATATCATACTGTTTCATTACTTACCATCTTTATTTTTCTAATTCCCAATCAACAATCACTAGTCATTTTTTCAAAATACTTCTCAGTGGCACCTGACCTTGTCAATTGCATCCTGCCTTGTAGGAATTAGTTCTCAGTCATTCCTAATATTCACTGCAGGCTCCCCAGCTTGCAGTGAACATAAGTCTTTAGTGTTTTCTGGGAACTGAGGCTTGGCCTCTTCTCCTCTTTACACTTTTTCCCAGGCTCCTAAATGATACATTTGAGTTCTATAACCATCAGATAACTTATATTTCCCCAATTATTGCCTGTAGTCAAGTTTGCTCCTAAACTGTACCTGCCTTCTGGTCAAATTTACTCAGACACTTATTGGCACATCAGGTTCAATGTGTTCAAACTGGAACCAATGGCTTCTCTTCCCCTACTTCCCAAATCAGGGATTTGGAAGCTTTCCAGATTCTTTTTCCTGTGTTATCCTCCTAACATGGCCCTAGGCTCTAATGTATCCTAAATCTTAGACTGTACCTTCTCTCCTCTCGCATAATCCATCAATATTACTTTAGTTTAGACTTTCAGCACTTCACACTGGAGCTATTATATTCGTGTTTTATCAGCTTTCTCTGTCCACTTTTTTTCTCTTCCATTCATTCACCACCCTGCAGTCATAGGAATTATTTAAAACTGCAGATATTATGATGTATTTTATATATTTAAAAACTTTTAATGTTTGCTGTTGCCTTCCAGACAAGTTAGAATATCAGGGCATGAAAGGCCCTTTTTTAGGGTATCTATTTCTCAAAATTTATCTATTGGATTTTCACTGCCTGCTTTTAGAAGCTTCACTATAGTCATACACACTACTCATAATTCTCTGAACTTGGCATACTGCTTTAAATCTGTATCTCCACACTGTTTCCTTACCTGCAGTAGCCTTTCCCCATGATCAGCCTGGTGGACTCCTAATCATCCTAGAAGACCCAACTACATGAAGTTTTCTATGATACTATGCATAATTGGTTGTTCTCCCTTTGAGTTTTTAGTACCCATCCCCCATACTTTGTCCAGACCTCATTTATCTTCTATCATTAACCGTGTTTTATTTATATCTGAATCCCCAGTACCCAACACTGTTCCTGATAAATAATAGTTACTTGATATGAACAAGGTATCAAATGTCTCAGAAAATAGTTGAGAAGTAATACTAATAATGCAACAATTCTGCTAAGGATTTTGTGATCTTTTCTTGCGGCCCTTTTCTCCCCGTAAAAATAATCTGTGAATAAAATAATTAAAGCAGGGGATAGGTTGGTATTAAAATCCTGAAGGATAACATGGCTGTCGGTGGGGAAGATCAAGAGGAGGAAGCTGGAGTATTTTGGGCGCTTCTGAAGGGGAGATGGAGACCATCTGGAGAGGAGGATGCTGCAGGAATGAGAGCCAGGACGGAGATAAAAGTGAAGGGAAAGGAAATGGTGGCTGAGCAACATCAAAGAGGCAACCCTATTGCAGCACTGAACGAGTCACTGTGCGCTCGCTCTGGCAGAGATACAAGTGGGTGGCATTGGATGATGTAGCCCAATGGTCAGGACAAGAACTAAGAAATGGGGACATAATTTGGTTTAAGGCCACTTCCTCCAGTGTAGCTGGGCTTATGTGCTCAGGACAAAGTAACAGGAAACAACCGGGTACATTCTGATGTTTTCAATTTCTTTTTATGTGCAAATGTATCGAAGTGTGTGTTTTCTACTCTAAATAGCACTAACTTAAACTATTAATTTAAAGAAGTCCTTATTAACATGTTTAGGTCTTTTTCCTTTTAAAAAGAAATCCATCCAACTATCATGAGCACACCAAGAATATGATTTTCGGTAATGTTGCTCCTCTCTGAAAGGAATCATTTCTGTGTTTGGCCGTGGATTTTTCTTAGCCGAGCTCAGGTAGAGCTGTCTATAGATAGGAAATTTATGTGACTGAAACAGGATACTGTATTTCTTTGACTTAGGAAAAAAATTGTAAACATAAACATCCTTTTCAACCATTTGTTTACAATTAATTCCTAATGATAGATAGAAAGCTTTGAGAGCAACAGGAAGTATAAATAATATAGGAAGAAAAAAGAGAAAAGAATAGTGTTAACAATAACAGTTGCAGATGGTTAGCGTTTTCCCTGGAAAGTATTGTTTTAAATTTCTGTTAAATCTTGCCAGATTTCGGGAGATTGTTTGATCTTAAGTAGAACATGTTGCCACTACTTCAGTGATAGTAAATGCTGCTGAAACATTTGCAAAATAAAGATCAATACACTGGAAATGCATGAACTTATATGTTTAGGTGATAAATCCATAAGCGCCATAAAGAAATTACTTTTTGTGTGGTTACATTTCCAGAAAATCAAGTTGGATCCTTCAAAGTATTCATACAACATCCATGATCTGAACTGTGTGATTTTACTTGGATGGAATTAGAATTAAAAAAAAAAACCCAAAAAACCCTTTCAAAATGCACATATGCATGTATGTTTTTTTCACATGCCTACAATTAATTCCTTCCTTGTTCTGTAAACAATGAAAACAAAACCAAATAATATTCAGTAATTATATTGGTAGTAATTCTAGATACTGAGAGACTTTAATAGTGTGGTTGAAAGGAAATACTTGAGTATGTTCCGTGGATGCTCGGCTGACTCACAGCTCAGTGTTTCACACAACAGTAAAATGATGAGACATTTACTATTGTGTTACAGTCAGACTTATTTGGCTGTTTATCTTAGGAATTGTAGAAAAAGATGTGATAGCTGTGGCATCTCCAACTTGAGGAGTCATTAATCAATGAGACTATGGAACCAAAAGCCAATTAGTGTTAATGTGTGAGTAGTACAAAATAACAAACATGGAAAAATAAAAACACACGATAAAGAACAACAAAACACTCCCCAGTAATGGTATGGCTACTAATATACTAATCTCCTATTGATGCCAGGAGAGGGTTGGTATTTTAAGACACTTCCACATTAAGAGCAATTCTACTTTGGTCTATTTGCAAATCCAAATAAAAATAGGTTAGTATCAGGTGTAGCTTCAGACACTGATTTATTAAGGAATCTGAGGAAGAATCTAAAACAACTTTAAAAGCTGTTTTAGGGTAAGATGGGTTATTCTAAAGAAATTCTTTGGAAGTTGTCCCTCTTGAATTTACAGCCACAAATTTATATTCCCTTTGTGATATATGTGGAAATGATCCATCTTCTGTTCAAATTGCTGGTCAATATGTCAGTCAGATCAAATGCCACTAATAAGATGCTAAAAAGTGCTTCAGAGGAACGGGGGATTTCTTTAACAAGACATAAAGTGCTTTTTAATCCATTTCTTACTTGTTAAAAGCATTATGACTCTTACAGATTGTTCTATCATGATGTGGTTTTAATCCTTTATGAGAAGTGAAAATGCATTGTAGAATTCTGAAATATAAGTTAAGAATTGAGTCTGGGTAGCCTCCTCAATAGTAGCCCTACCCCAAGTCTGAGGTAGTAACATAGTTCTGGAGGTACCGTACCCAGTGAAATGTGGAAGATTTTTAAGGAAGGCTATAAAATATTTGGGAATTTTTTCATGAATTAAGTTTTTAAAACTTACTTTTGACTTCTGAAGAATTTGCTTTCTCATCCTCTGAATCAAGCCCCCTCCAGAATACCAAACCGATGAGTAATCATGGGAACCCTAGGAAGAAACAAAGATTGTGTTGCCTTGTGGAAGAAAGAGAATGCTTCATTTTTCATGTGAAATTTAGTTACCTCTGGGAGTAAGAGCAAAATTACCAACCTTTCCTCATTTCTAATTACCTCCTTTATTGTGACCACCTCTTTGATTAAATTAAATTAGATTTTACTGATAGCTAAATGTTAGAGGTACAACAGTGAGTAAAATCCTAAAATCGAGGGGGAAGGATAGAGACCAGGGTAGAAGGTGTTCATATCAATCTGCCTGCTGCATGGAGAATGAATTGAAGAAGGGTAAGGTTATGAGATGGTATACTATTGGAATTGTCTACATATGGTGTTATGGTGGTTTGGAGTGGGACGGTAGAATCGGTGATAGGACTGGGATTGAAAAACACCTCATGAGTAAAGTTGTAAGACATGATGATGAGGTGGGTATGAGGGAGGAAGAGAGAGTGGGATTATGAGTGCTGCTTGTATTATTCAATAGATGGGAGAAAACATTGGAAGTGGGCCAAGATAGGCGTGGAGAAAATGGGAATAAGAATAGTAATTTGTCTTGAGACAGTTGAGACATATTAAATCTTTTTCACCTTTATATTCTAGACTCAATTGACATAGTTATATCTCAGTAAAAGGTAAATCAATTAATTAGTGAGGGTATGATCTACACCCTTTATACAAATATATAAAATCACACACACACACACATATATATAGCATCATGATACAAAAAGCAAAATTTTATATTTCTTAACATGCCATCACTCCTATTTTTTATATTGTGAAGCTTTTCTCAATTAAGATTTATATAGTTGCTTTTATGACTCTCTTAACAAAGTGAAAAGAATTTGAATTCTCTTTGTTTCTTGTCTTTTTAAGAATATTGTGTTTACTGTCTTTTGACTAATGATTTATATATGGAGCTTCTTACAGTTGCCAATAATCTAATAGATCATGACAGGCATTTAATTTTGAGTGTTTAGGAGCAAGAAGTTCCAAGCATGGTTTTTCTACGCATATATTTTTAGGATTTCCTTCTCTCTGTCAGGGAATGTGTGTTTTTGTTTCAGAAACTTTAAAAGAGCCTTCTCTGCTTTATCTCCAAGCCCAGTAACTAATCTAAGGATCAGGAAATAGGACTGACACCCCCCCCACACACACACACACTCATGAATTCTCTTTTAAACAAAAAATGAATTTGAAGAACTATACCAAATATATATGACCAAGTTTGGAAAAGAATGTTAATTCTTTAGTTGTGTCTATGCTGGCAAAATGATTAAAGTTTTGTGGTAATTATTTGAATATAACCTTAAGAAAACCTAATTTGAAGATCTGGGTTCTCATTTCCTACTGAATTATGTACAAGTTATTTGGCATAGTGTTTAAAGCGTTCCACAGCATGCCACTGAGCCACTTTTCTATCTTTATCCTCCTCTAATCCTCTCTCTCTAAGCCTGTGCTCCAGACAAACTAGATTGCTGTCATTCCCTACTTTTCCTAATACCGTTCTCTAGACCTGAAATCTTTTGCTTTCTTACCAGATCACTTCCCTTCTTGCTTTTCATTTCCTGCCCATGTCCTATTTAAAACTCTCAAATTTTTGATTACTTTTCTCTCAAGGCCTGCCTCAAATGTTAGCTGTACCATAGGAGTACTTGGTTATTTTTCTTGAAGCATTTTTAATAATTTGCATCCTTCTCTTATGCTTTAACCTTGTAAAGCTCCTACTCATCCTTGTTTTTCTTATTGTGACTATCATAGTGACTTGCACATATCATACAACCAATAAATATTTTTTTGAATTAAGTTGAATCATCCCCACTGACAGCCACTATTTACGTTAGACATTGGAAAATTATTCAAATCACGAAATCATCTTGTTTGCATAGACAAAGGTGCTGTACCAGGCTCTCCCCATTATATTGCCTCATTAGGCCTCATTCACCAAACATGGGTTGAACACCTACTAATTGCAGTGTGCTGTG
Source organism: Halichoerus grypus (assembly GCF_964656455.1). Taxonomy (NCBI): domain Eukaryota; kingdom Metazoa; phylum Chordata; class Mammalia; order Carnivora; family Phocidae; genus Halichoerus; species Halichoerus grypus. The sequence goes on from NC_135715.1 coordinate 110,804,098, forward strand.
TTACTCTGTCCTGGAAACAGGACCAAATATAATTACATAATCATGTGTCAGGAAAAATATGTAATTACGTGCATCTCACATAGTCAAGATAAATTTCTAAAATAAAATAATTAGACTAACATGATATCAATTAAATCTTGTCCAAATAGAGACAGAACATTCAGCTTTGTTCAATCTCATGTAAATGCTGATAAAGAGAGTTAATCCTTCCACTTGAGAAAAACAATTAACACATATCTAACCCAGGCACTCATTTATTCAAGAACTTTCTCAACCAAATTCATAAGTGAAGAAAAATTTTTCTTCTCAGTGCCTTGGTTGTTTTTCAAAGGTGCTTCCAAGGATTTTGTTTCAGAGTCGGATTTTAGGTATGTGTCTCAGGGTTGGTTATAAACAGGACAGAAGGAGAATTGGAAGTCCGGCAGCAGCAAACAATTGTGGAAAATCTGTGAAGTAATGTTGTCCTTGCAACATTTTCCGGCCTACTTTTCAGGACCCATGGGCTTTAGATAAGCATTAGGTATGTGTCCAAAATAAACCACTGGGGTTTTTAAGCCACTGTCCATCCTTGGTGTAACTTTCTCACAAATCATCAACTTCATAAGATACACTCTTTTTCCATGATTAAAAAAGTTGGGGGATGGGGAACTACCTGGGTATGTGTGATCAGACAATTCACTGTTTTAATTTAAAATTTCTGCCCAACATTGTATTCATAAAATGACCACACAATGATTTGTAAGCCAAAAAGCATAAGAAGTGCATTATGGGTAAGCAGTTTATTTTTGTTATTCTTTTGAAATATTCAGCTGGTATTAAAAACAGATCTTTTGAGCTGGAACAACAGTGGTACAGGTAGACTTCCTACTTTTGGAAAAGATCTGGTCTTTAGCTTATGGGAACCAAGCCGAAGCAGATGTGAAAAGTTCAACTAAAGGAAGAACAGATTAAACGCACTTTTGTGGTTGAAAAACCAAAACAGATGTTATTATTAAACCACAAAAACCTGGGTACATTTAAGTAACATTAGGTGTCTGAATTTTAGATTTGGATTTGAAATAATGAAGGCATTTAAAGTTACACAGGCTGTTGTGTGCCGCTAAACTCTTAATCTCAAATCAAGCAGTTTGCATATTAAAAAAAAAACTTTCAAGAACATTGAGTCTCTGTCATTGTGCTTATCATCTGAAAATGAGAAAGCATCTGATGATAAAAAAACAAATCCTTTTGGTGATTTTTAAATTATTTTTCCAAAGCATTTTGAAAATGTTTGTTTACATATATATATATTTTTTTATGTCTTTATGGAACAGCTAGGTAAGTTCTAGACTATTGTTGTTACAATGTAAATCTTAGAGGGAGGGATCAAGTGACAGGGGAGAATTAAGGTGATGCCAACATGTGAATGCACAGATCATTGGCCAACTTCCTGGAATACTTCCCCATACATGACAGCTCTACGATGGGATATAAAATGGTGTGGAAAAGCAAATAAAAGAATTGTCCTGCAATGGCATGACCACTTTTTGATATTTCATTTTGGCTTTCTCAATAACTTTTTATTCTAATATGCCACCCCTTCTACTTCAACACAAAGAGGTTAAAAGCCCCAGTTAAAAGGATAGAGACCAGGTGTTATCCAGTGAAAAATCCTGTACTAGAGAAAAGCCAGCAGAGAGAGAGAGTGGTAAAGGGAAGGTAGCAGTGATTTGCTTCATAGCCTTTGATCATCCATCTAGATATGTTTTACACATTAGGCCAAAAGGGATATAGTTAGCTAAAATGGACATTAAGGATGTAGTCTTTCACCTCTATTTAGAAAAATGAGTGTTGTGTGATATGCAATGATTTAGGAGAGGGCTGGGAGGATGCCAAGTTTTCATATCATATGATCTTCCAACATTGGAAGTGAAAGAGTCTCTATTAATCACCTATTCCCACTGAAAGAATTCTGTTTTTCACCCTAGTTCTCAAATTGAGAGAAGAAATGGGGTGACTCCTAAACTGTTTGGGGCATTTTTTCAAATCACGTATGCTTTTTCTCTCCAAATGAACATTTCTCAAGATCTTTAAGTTGATTCCAACTCACACCCTTCATTCCCTCACTCTGCCCTCACCACCTTGAGAATCAATTTTGAACATTCTGTGTGGGAACGACCCATGCTTTAGCTTAATGCCTTAAAAGATTCATGATGTAGCCAGACTGTTACAACCCCTGCATATCTCATAAAAACGTGTATCATCATAGTGATTACATGTTGGACTCATAATGCTCAGATATATATTTTATTAAATAAAATATATTATCCCAATTTCCCTTTTTCCTTCGCTTTTTAATTTTAATTTAATTTAATTTTATTATGTTATGTTAATCACCATACATTACATCATTAGTTTTTGATGTAGTGTTCCATGATTCACTATATGGTTACTAGAAAATTTAAAATAACTTAAGTGACTTGCATCTGAGGCTTGCATTTTATTCCCATTGGACAGCTCTGTTCTGTCTGGTAAAGAAAAAAGAGAGAGAGCAAAAGAGAGAGAAAGGAAGAGCGAGAGAGAGAGAAACATGTGACTACTTTGAGAAAATAATATATTACATCTCTTAATTTCAGCGGTACTCCGCCCTTAGCAGCACAGTTTTGACTGTGTGTGAATTTCATTTAAAAACAGGGTAGGCAGGTAGCAATTCTGAGATGGTAAGTAATAAAGCAAGATCCCAGAGCAAGCATCTCTTGGGTGGCTAGACCAATAATGACAAGAGGAGAGATGGCGTTTCAGCTGGGATGCATGCGAGAAGATATCCTTGCCTGGCCTGAGGACTGTGCATAAGGGGTAGTCAGCCCGGGATGGTGTAGACCACATTCTCCAGGAATGTACGTTCTGGGGAAGACCTAGATTTGGATAATTCAGTGTGTGGAGTTCTTTGGAAAAACTATGAAAAAGAGAACAGGAATGGAGAAATGAGAATACATGGGAGAGATGTAACTCTCTAACAATTGGAAATCATTTATTAAATCATTCTTTAATTCCATAAATATCCATTGAGCTTCCATTGACATCCATTCAACATGCCTTTTTCTAGACAGTAAAAAGGGAACCAAAGAAACAAAATCTATGTCTCTCTGACATTTGCATAGGAAGGGGAATACAAAGATGATAAACACGTAGACAAACGGTTAGTGCATCAGGTTTTTCTATGAAGAAAGATAAAGTAGAGCAAGGGGATAAGGAGGGAGGGAATGTTAATTTAGAAAATGTGTTTAAGGAATCCCCTTTGGAGGAGGTGACAATTGAACAGAGACATGGCTGAAGGTGAGAGAGCAAATCAAATGGTAACTGTGGGAAGACTGTACCAGACCATGGTGGTAGATGTTCGCTTGTCTGAGGCACGGGCTGTGTGGTATGTATCTGAGGAAACACATGGGACCAGTGAAACTAGAGAGGAGTGAGGAACAGGAGAGTGCTGTAGGAGGTGAGGCTACAGAGGGGATTGCGGTCAGGTTATGCTGGATCTTGGAGGGTAAGACAAGGATTCAGGAGTTTAAGTGAGATGGCTAGTCTTTGTAGAGTATAGCACTGAGGCCATCTGGTTTTATATTTTAAAGGATCCCTCTGATAGTAAGTAGAACAGATTCTAGTAGGCGACAAGGGAGAAAGACTGGTGAGGAAGGAGCTCAAATAGGCTAAGTTAAAGCTGGTAATAATTTATACTAGAGGACTAAAGTGGAGGTGGTTAGAAATGGTTGAATTTTGAATGTACTTTGAAGCTGAACCAAAGGGTTTTCCTGATTGGTTGTATTTGTGGGAGAAAGAAAGAAAAGAGTCAAGGATGACTCCAAAGGTTGGGCTTGTGTAGCTATAAAAATAGAGTCACCATTTATGAAGACAAGGAAATCTGTAATAGACAGTAATAAGCCAAAGATGTAATCTACATGGAATCCACTAAAGGGAAAGCTAGAAAATGTATAGCTAACAAGTTAGTAGAAGCTAAAAGAAAATGATGAAAAATTTTGATTAGTTAAAAAGAAAAATCAAGAAAAAAGTATAAAACCAGTGATTCAAATAGAAAACAAATAAGATGATGGCAGACATAAACCCAAATATTAGTAATTACTTTATTTTAAAAAAATATTTATTTATTTTAAAGAGAGAGAGAGAGCATGAGTGGGAGGGGCAGAGGGAGAGAGAGAGAGAGAAACCAAGCAGACTCCACACTGAGGGTGGAGACTTTGTGGGCTCAATCTCAGGACCCCAAGGTCACGACTTGAGCAGAAACAAAGAGTTGGACACTTGCCCGCCTGGGCCACCCAGGCACCCCCAGTAATTACTTTATATGGACTAAGTAGTCCATTTAAAATTCAGATGACAGAATGGTTAACAATATAAATTGAAAAGAAAATCCTGCAATAGGAACAGATAAGAAAGAGTGAAAATTGGAATTCAGTTTTGGATATGGTAAGAGGAGATGGTTAGTTGACACTTGACTATTGAAGTCTGGAGTTCAAAAGACAGATCGAGACTGAATATGTCAATTTGAATCACTAGAATTTTCCAAAAGTTAAGAGTCCATCTTTCAAATTCATGGTTAAATAGTGACTTAGCTAATCGGCTATTGAGTACTTAGTGGATATGTTTTAAAGGAGAGTCAAATGCCTTACTGATAATGTATTAATAAACTTGTAAGATTTCTTTCCTTCTGGGATTCCATATACTATCAAAGAAGTATTTCATTGAGAGGGAATTCAGACCAAATGGTTTCTATGGTCCTTTCCAAATCTCAAGTTCTACCATTAGAAGGTGAATCCAGGATCAGTGCAGGTGAATCATTTCATTTCTCCACAGTAAAGTGTTCCTTGTGTTTTATATAAATCATGTGAAACAACTATGAAGGCTACTAGCTCTTAAACTCCTTTCAAGGTGTTCCAAGTCACCCTGCAATGCACTCATTTTCCTTGATAAATGCCATCAGGCAATCACTGGTTCAATTTATTTTGGTAAAATTTTATTTTGTTAAAAATATTTGGAGATTTGGATATATATATATACATATATATATAATTTGGATATATATATAAAATATGGATATATATATAAAATTTGGATATATATATATTTGGATATATATATAATTTGGAGATATATATATATATATCTATATATATAGTTGGAACAGGGGGATTCAGATTTATTTTTTATTATACCTTATCACTACTTTTCTAAATGTATAATTAAACATAAAATCTAAAAAAATACTTTCCTACTGTGTAGTTGCTTTTTATTAGCCTATACATAATTATTATTTTAACAGTTCTTACCACTATAGTTCTTAATTTGGGGCTCATATTCAACAGATGATCTTTTCGATATAAATTTCGGTATTTGTTATACTGAACCTAACCAATATTGGCCCTTAAATCCACAGGTTTATAGTTTGCTGTTAAATGTTATATTCCTTGGCAATTCTATATTAGAGAGATCTGTTTGCATGATGACTCTGTATTCCAAAATATTAACTCTCCTCCAAGCTTTATGTTGTCATAAAAATGGATAGACTTCCTTCTGTATCTCCTAATCTAAGCCATTCACAAAAACTTTGAGCAGAAGTAAACGAACAGAAGCCCATGTATACCATATCGACTATAGTTCTTCTCAGCTTGATAATTATCAAAAGCCTATATTTACATTTCATCAGAGACAAATCTAACATAAGTTAATTGCATTATATTTTCTTTTTTTTTAAATTTTATTTTATTATGTTATGTTAGTCACCATACAATACATCATTAGTTTTTGACGTAATGATCCATGATTCATTGTTTTTGTATAACACCCAGTGCTCCATGCAGTACGTGCCCTCCTTAATACCCATCACCGGGCTCACCCATCCCCCCACCCGCCTCCCCTCTAAAACCCTGTTTGTTTCTCAGAGTCCATAGTCTCTCATGGTTCATCTCTCCCTCCAATTTCCCCCCCCTTCATTTTTCCTTTCCTTCTCTTAATGTCCTACATGCTATGCCTTATGTTCCACAAATAAGTGAAACCATACGATAATTGACTTTCTCTGCTTGACTTATTTCACTTAGCATAATCTCCTCCAGTCCCATCCATGTTGATGTAAAAGTTGGGTATTCATCCTTTCTGATGGCTGAGTAATATTCCATTGTATATATGGACCACATCTTCTTTATCCATTCATCTGTTGAAGGGCATCTCGGCTCTTTCCACAGTTTGGCTATTGCGGACATTGCTGCTATAAACATTGGGGTGCATATGGTCTTTCTTTTCACTACGTGAATGGGAGAAGATATTTGCAAATGACACTACAGATAAAGGGCTGGTATCCAAGATCTATAAAGAACTTCTCAAACTCAACACCCAAAAAACAAATAATCAAGTCAAAAAATGGGCAGAAGACATGAACAGACACTTCTCTAAAGAAGACATACAAATGGCTAACAGACACATGAAAAAATGTTCATCAGCATTAGCCATCAGGGAAATTCAAATCAAAACCACACCGATACCACGTTACACCAGTTAGAATGGCAAAAATTGACAAGACAAGAAACAACAAATGTTGGAGAGGTTGTGGAGAAAGGGGAACCCTCTTACACTGTTGGTGGGAATGTAAGTTGGTACAGCCACTTTGGAAAACAATGTGGAGGTGCTTCAGAAAATTAAAAATGAAGCTACCCTATGACCCAGCAATTGCACTCCTGGGTATTTACCCCAAAGACACAGATGTAGTGCATTATGTTTTCTACATGACACCAATAAGGGCAATTTTAGAGAACTGAGAGAGGTAGAGAGAAAGAGAAAACACTGTACGTAATGGAGTCTCTCCTTCCCTTCATTCTGCTCAAGTGATGTAGGTTTTGTGGTTGTAGTTCTCATGGGATTCCAAGTGTTCATAAAGTTCTGTATTTGATCATTTCATCAGGCTGAGTGTGATTCTAGTTTTTAAAGATTTGGGGGGATATACAATATGGTTTGTAAACATGAGCCAACTACTTCATATAATGCTCAATCACAGAAAAAATGATTATTTCCATAGCTGCAGGAAAAACTGGCTCTGTTGTTCTTACCGAGACAAACATACTAAAAACAATTTCAAAGACAATTTTGACTGCACGGTATTATTATCCTACAAATAAAATGTGAAACCTTTAACAAGATACAACTCCCCTTAACTGTACCATGATTTAACCCTAATCTCCATTTTATCAATGAAGACATGATGTATAATTTCTGATGGGAATAAAGATAAAGTATTCTTTTGCTTTCCCCTAATCTAAACTAGAAACATTTCTGCAAAATGAAGTTAGGCTATTGAAATGTTACTTATTACTTGTGGCTATTTGCTAACTTCTAGCGGTCCTTTCCTTTTTTTTTATGTGATCATGAATGATGTTTTCTAACACATTTAGCTTTTGGTATTTTCTAGACTTTAAAAAAAAAATGGGTAGATTCACGCATACTCAGATATTCTGGCATGAATGCAGAGGGCAGTACTAGATACTTAGTGGAGATTTAGTTTCCTCATCTGACCAAATGCTTAGCACTGGCTTTTCAATCTCTGCTCAGTTCTTCTTCATATACCATGTTTCATACTGCCTTCAACGCCCAACAAAGACTCCGCATTTTCATAAAGTTTTCTCTGAACATATATCCTATGCTAAAACTTTCCTCTCCTCATGTATTCAGGACTTCTAAAATAATCATTCACTGTTTACAAATGTTGTCTTGTAATCATTCGTTTATCATCTGTAAAGATGGTACATTTAAAGATGTAAAGATAGTACATTTAAAAAATGTACCTGCAGTCAAGTCAGGTATGGTTTAAGTTGTAAAGATAGTACATTTAAAAATGTATTCACAGTCAAGTCAGGTATGGTTTAAGAGAGATAAGTCCTAGATGCCATAAGAGCATGTGGATGGCTCCCTTCCCTGGCTGCATATTGGAATCACCCAAGGATTTAAAACAAACACCAAAACTCATGCCCGTGGTCTGATTTACCTGGTGTAGAATAGACCTGAGGCATTAGTAGTTGTAAAGTTCCCTGGGGTACTTCCATTGTACAGCCAGGGCTGAGAACCATGGGTCCCCCTTTAACTGAATGCCTGCAGGGGGTCCTTAGTGTACAGGTATTGCCACCTGTCCCTCGGGCCAACATCAGTACCTCATTGGGTCTTCAACTTTTCACAAAGAACGGTAATAAAGAAGTTTGAAAAAAGACTGGGTTTGCTTTTAACATTCATTTTCATGGTCCCAGCAGTAAATTAGAAGACTGCGGATTCTATGATGCAGCCGCCAGGAATAGCAACAGCCTCTGGAATTCGTTATCTAGAACTCATGTAATAAATTGAATACCAGGCATCAGTGATCTTCATCCTTGTAGAAGGTGAATAGCATCCATTTTATTTCCTTCACCAGCTCCTTTCCATGTGATGTCTTTACCTTTATGTTTTATCCGTAGCTTTTCTTTAATTTTAAAGATTGTTTTCTGGGCCCAGGCACTTTAATTATTTTTAAGCAAAAATGGACAAATTCCATGTCTACTATGGATAAAAAAGACCCCAATAATCTTACTAGTTAGCCAAGTCTACCCTTACCAAAGAAGAAAATAGAGACATGCATTCTTTTAAGTCAGGCTAAATATAATATTGTTTACAGTATATAGGTAATTGAAGAAATCAGGTTTTCCCTCCACCCACTATATATCTAGATAATTGCCTCATTCCTTACCCCCCCCCATCCCTCATCACCCTGTTCCCTTATTTTACTGCATAAACAACCTGGCTTTCCCTTTTGTGGTATTTGCTTTTTCTTTAACTAGCACCCTTCAAAGGTTAAAAAAATAGAGAGAGAGGGACTATCCAGTCTGCATCACTACTTAAAACTATTAGAAGACAGCAATTCACTAGTTGGGACAATACAATTCAAAACACCAAAAAGATAACAGGTTTTGAGAAATTGGCATATGTTAGTGATTATACAATCATTCATTTCCCACAGATTTCTTTTTATAGGAAACTTTGGAAAATCCCAAAAGAACTGACCGAGTCATTTAAACCACAACAGGTTTCTTTCAACATCAAAACCATGGGTAGGAGTGGGTGAGGAATCATTTTCTTTTTCTTTTCTTTTCTTTTTTCTTTTATTCTCTTCTCTTCTCTTCTTTCTCTTCTCTTCTCTTCTTTCTCTTCTCTTCTCTTCCCTTTTATCTCCATCTCTTTTCTTCTCTTCTCCTCTCTTTTCTGTTCCTGTCCTGTCCTTTCCTTTCTCTCTTTCTTTTCTAAGCATGGATAGCTTGGTCTGAGTGTACAGAGCTGTGGCTTCCCCTCCTGTGGACGCCTTCTGAACAGCAGACCTGACTTCCTCCTCAAACCAAGGCATCCTGAAAACATCCAAGCAGAGGAAGCATTTTTTCACCATGACATGGGAAAGGGCCACAGAGATCCAAATGGAAACGGACATTTCATGTGAGTGACTATTTCTACCCCAGCTTGGCTTCTTGCCTAATTCAACAGACACTTAGGTGGCTGACGAGGGAAATTTTTGTTAAAGTGGATCCAACACTGAGTTGGACACGAAGCCTTTTGACTGGCGGCCGAGTTCCTTGTGCTAGCTGGCAAAATTCACAAATTTTTCTTTTGGTTGTTGTTGTTGGGTTTTGAAAATACTTCATTTCCTGGCAACAGTTTTCTTTCTTTAGTAGATAAAGGGAAAGATCTTTTCCATCTACACCATATAACACTCCTATCATCTTAGAAACTGTTTTCTCAACCAGGCAGGATCCCCTGAAGACTCACTCTCGCTCTCCATGGCCTCTTGACAGCTGGCTTATAACCAAGTGGTCTCAGAAACGTCCTCCCTTTCCCTGATTGTGTATGTCAGCAGGAGTCTGTTTGCTGTCATCAGAAGGTTCATCTTACATGTATGACCACAGGAGCTGTGTGTGTGTGTGTGTGTGTGTGTGTGTGTGTTTGTGTAAGGGGTGGGCACAGAGCCCAGTTTTAAGCTTTCAGGAATACTCAAAAACTGTGATTGAGAAAATTAGAGATTAAGATGGTACTCCTTCCCCTGTTGCTCCCTAGGAAGCAGTGTAAAATCTCTTGTTATGGGACACCTATCATATTGATGCAAGACACACCACTGTGTTAATCAAAGATAGACCATCTTCTACACTGGTGGCAGAGTGAATCGACACAACCTTTCTGAGTAGCATGGTAACATTACAAGTCAAAGTTTTAAAAATCATCTATCTGTACTTAGGAATTGATCTTAAGGAAGTATTCACAAGTGTACACTAAGATTTATTAGCAAGGATTTTCACTGCAAAATAAAAAGTGAAAACAAATGTCCAACATTTGGGAAATGGTGATGTGTCCATCTAATGGAAGATTCTGTAGTTGTGTTTTAAAAGAATATACAAAGATATGAGGCAAGGTCTTTAACATACTGTAGAGGGAAGGAAAAAGAAGAATAAGAAACTGACACCGTTTAATGACAGCTTAGTATAAATATGTATGCATGACTGCATAAGTAAATGACTAATAGGAAATACACCAAAGTTGTAGCAGTGATTTTTTCTGTAGCTTGCCATTCCAGCTAGGATGGATGGATGGATGGATGGATGGATAGATAGATAATTAGGTAGATACACGTAAAACTGTTCTTGTAAGAAGGAAAATGCACTTTGTTAGATACAAAAAAGGAAATATTTACCTAATCTGTAAATAATATAAGTTATGAAAATATCCATATCAAAGTAAAAAGAAGCATTTCATAGGCATAACCATCACAGAAATAGAAATGGTTTAAAACAGATAAGAAATTCTAGGTAGAGCAGACAGCTGAGAGACCACCTAGTTCCTCTTTCTGTTTTCCCAGGGGAGAAACAAGAAGCACAGAGAGGTGGTATTTCTTTTATTGAGGTCATACTAACTTTGTGATCAAACTAGAACAGCCCTACATGTTGTGTAGACAATGTTTGATAAGTGTTGGTATGCAGCAGAAGCAAGAGCAAGAGCTTCTGTCTTTGAATCTGTTGCTATTTATGCATCTGACTTTTAACGTGGATGACTTTGAATTTGAGATTAATCGAAAATGCAAGGGAAATAAACTAAAAGAAATGATTTCCAATCCAGTAACATAAAGTTCCTTTAGTAAGGTATTTTTTTTCTGCATCAAGTACAGAAATTTGTAAGAATTCAATAAATAGTTGGTGACCAAATTAATAAACACACAAAGTTTTCAGAAACATTTTCCCTATGGCATGGAGTTATATGTAGTTAGAATTGGCAGTACTGTTTAAATAATTCACATAGGTCTTTCCTTAAATCGTATAAGACTTCCTGAAGAACAAGAGTGGCTTCATTTTGGTTTAAACGCTTCCCTTTCTCAATGTGTAGATCTTATGTTGCAAATATTAACTGTGAAAGCATCACATACTACCTACCTGGTATTATAACTTTCTTACAATTCAGTCAGTGAGTATTTATAATTTCTAAGTAGGGGTCTTTAAGCTAATGAGTTCTGAATAATATTTATGAACTATATTTTAATGACCCATTCTTTTTATTGAAAACATTAAAATCTTTTAGAAATCACTTTATAAATGCGATTATAATTCTTTTACCGTATTCATAGACCACTGCTTTCTCAGGAAAAGAGGTTAAATGATTCAGGTTTAAAGAAACAAATTACCATGCTAATCTTCAGGTATTTCTCTTCCTGACGTGACCACTCCCGTCTAATTGTGGCCGCACAGGCTTCATCGTGGTGCTGCTTTCATTGGTGCTCCACAGAGTTATTTGTCAGAGACTTGAGATTTGATGTAAGAAACACTAACCTTCAGCTCTTTCTGAAACAGACTGGCTCCTCTAAAATAATTCATAGAGTTGGCCTCATGAAAAGATAGGTGAGTCTACCAGGTGGAAGGACTTCAAATGTAATACAGGAGCTTTTAGTAGCATTTAGACTGATGTTCAGGATTCTTAGAATTAACTGTGCAGGCATCTCTGAATGTCGTGGACTGTTGAAAAGCCCAGAGCACGATTGCTGCAACTGTCCCACAGTGGTAAGGTGTTCAGTTTGACCATGGAAGTTTTGAACAAATTGGGAAGTATTACTTAAAAGCTTCCTTTGATAAGTTGCAGGGTCTTGTAACCCTGGGTTCTCTTCCTCTCGTGGCACTGATTGGTGCAGCCTGGGTAGAGGTACCTACCTGTCGAGATGAAGCAGGTGCCCTTTACCGGCCGTGCTCCAACTCTGACCTAGCCTGCTTTACTCAGACGTTAACTCATTTCCAGCTTCATCAATGTGGACATTTGATTTTTTTTGACCGCTGTCAGAGGACTAAAGCATTGTCGGTGCTGCCCTCTGCCCCAGGTATATTTGTAACTTGACTCAACATTTAACCCCATATTGCATTGGAAAGTACGCTGAAATTTCAGTAGGTAATTCCCTTTTATATCCTTTTATGTGCAAGTTATAGGCCCTCTTTATTCATTTTACGTCTTCCCTCTATTTTTAAGGAAATAATACAAGGTTTCCTAACCAGCTTTTCTGGGCTACTGCAGACTTTGCTTTTCTCCTCCTTTTCTGAAGTCTCATGGCATGTTTTATCTCTAAGAATTTAGTTCTTATGATTGGCGCTGTAATATTGCTCTGGAATTCAATCCAATTCAAAGTCAGACATTTTTCTCCACAACGGGCAAGGATAATGCCTTTTACCAATATTACATATAATACTAATATTTTTACTCATATTACTACTAATAAACTGGTGTTAATTTACTAAAATTCCTAATATTACCGAACCTAGTTGAGCGCTGTGTGCACAGCCGATCTGCAAGTGTACTCATTGACTGCGTCAGTATTTCCACTTCTTCACTATTTAACCTAAAACCTTAATTTCTTTCAGTATGAAAATTATTTATTGAACTGTAGCATATCACCCATAATGCAGAGTAAGTCAAATAATATCAATTCCTCCTTCGTGTGTTTAGGAAGAAATACTTCTCACAGATGCATAACACAAAAGTGTTAGTTCCTGCCCTGAATTTCTATTGCTTTATACATTTCTTCTTACCACTGCTGAGCCAATGTTTTCCTCTTTTAATTTCTCTATTAACTTTAATTAGGCTCATGAGTTTGCCGGCCAGGTGGGTTTTCCCTAAATACTCACAACTCCATTTTCCAGGCTAACAGCAGAATTAAGTTAAGCTGCAGATTTGTGGCAGAATCTAACATTATAAGCTATGGAAGGTTCCAGTGCCACCACAACTCATTTTATCCACTGAGGATTTCAGCAGGCAGCACTTTTAATAAGCCAGGCTCGACATTTTTCAAGGAATACTTTGGGATCCATTTTTGAAGGCAATATTGGTTATGATTCCACAGCTGGAAGATTTCCGAGGAAATAATGTTTTGTCCTCTTGAAAACGTACTTGGTCCACACGGCATACAGAACATAATAACTCTAAGCAACCGGTTCTCAATTTTACTAACACATATCTCTAATATGTAATTTTCCAATGTCATTATAGTAGGGGCATATGATAAAAGAAGAGTAGGATTAGTTCCAATTCACTCTTACTTTATCTCATTTTGTCTTTTAGGGAACATAAATCGCCTACATTATTTATGTATTTTAGTGCATTAACATAGATTTCATTTGTAATTTTCTTACTAAAAATCGTGAAAAAATGAACAGAACAGAGCTGAAAATCTTCCTGCGATCATATGGGGCATTAGATCGTCTCAGGTACCGGCTGCTGGTTTAATAAAAGGATAGGATTTCCATTTACTCCAGGCAGGCTTAATGTATTGTTCTCGGAGTGAGACAGTCAGAATGAGTCAGGAGCCAAAGAATACACTTTATAGACACAAATAATCGTAAATTCAGAATGTCACCTTTAGGCAGAGGCATTTTTATTATTGTTAGTGGAGCTGCTGAGTAGGTTTGATGTTTTATTCTCTTGAGGACTCAATGTTCCCGAGTCCTGGAGCCCTGTCTTTATCGGGCTCGCAAGGAGGGAGCCCAGCCAAACTTGCTTCCTATACTTCTCTATGATTGATAGCAGATGGCATGCTTTAAAATAAACCTATCCATTAGCAGTCCTCAGTGTTTTCACTCAAGGCATTTACAACTGTCTCAAGCAGAAAACACATTCACTCCATGAGCTAGTTTCAGTCCACAACAGCTGTACAGGTGCAAATCTCTCATTAACTCTTAAATAGTAGTGAAATAAACAATGGCTTTTTCTCTTACCCTATTTAAGGGAGTATACTTCAAAGCTGCTGTGGAATTACTCTCCTCTACAGCAGAGCTTCAAAGGATGGAGTTTTATTAAAACTGAGTAATATTATGCCATCATATGCTAGTCCAAAGAACGTATAAACCATGCGGTGGATGTTATAGTTTTAAAACTCGTTTCTAGGCACACATATTTGGTGGTAAATAACAGTCTCATAGGAGTGTTTGTGATGAGGTAGAAAAGAAGAAACAAAACTCAACAAGAGTCCTTGGCCAGGGACTCAGGCCCCTGATTCCATGCACCTCTACCAGAGACATGTAGTCTCCTCTCCCCTCCCTCTGGTCCCTCCCTGTTTGCAAAGGGAGTGTTCACCTGAGCTTTGGCCGTATGACGAGTTAATGGTTTCTTTTTAGGCAGCCAATCAAATTTCCTTGCATATTGGTGTTTAGAGAAAAGCAGTCATTTTATTTATTTATTTTTAAAGATTTATTTATTTGGGGGAGGGGAAGGGACAGAGGGAGAGAGAATCCTGAAGCAGACTCCCCGCTGAGTGCAGAGCCCTACTTGGGCTTGATCCCAGGACCACGAGATCATGAACTGAGCCGAAATCAAGAGTTGGACGCTTAACCTATTGAGCCACCCAGGCGCCCCAAGCAAAGTCATTTTAAAAGTTAATTTGTTGGGCGCCTGGGTGGCTCAGTTGGTTAAGCGACTGCCTTCGGCTCAGGTCATGATCCCGGAGTCCCAGGATCGAGCCCAGATCCGGCTCCCTGCTCAGCGGGGAGTCTGCTTCTCCCTCTGACCCTCTCTCCTCTCATGCTCTCTCTCACTCTCTCTTTCTTAAATAAATAAAAATCTTAAAAAAAAAAAAGTTAATTTGTCACCCATACTGAACACAGGTGAGAAGGTTGATTTGTGCTCAAGGGAAGAAAAAAAAAAACTCTGTAGTATAAAAGAGTATTATTATTAATATTGGCAAATACTTAACAGAACTTACCTTGTGCCAAGTATTGCTCTATAATTTTACAAAAAATAACTTACTAAATCTTATCAACAACTCTTGAGAAACTATTATTAAGATTCCTAATTTTACATATAAGGAAGCCACTATGCTGTGTTATGGTTGTTGTAATTAACAATAAGACCCCAGACAGAGTATTTCCTGAAAGGAGGAACTGAGAGCATGGATTCCGAGGCCACACTGCCTGGGTTCAAATGCTTGCTTCAGCGCTTATTGTCTGTATGACTGTAGGCATGTCCTTTGTCGGTCCCTGTCTGTTTGCTCACTTCTTACTTTATAGGCCTACTGTGCGCTAATAACTGATATGGTCATTGTGATGACTGAATGAATTAGTGTATGTGTAATGCATAGAAGAGTGCCTGAGACTTAGTAAATGCTGTGAAAGTTTTAGCTATTGCATTGCAATCATCATCATTATGAAACATATTAGACTAATGTTAAGCCTCTAATGTAGTTTTCTCTGATTATCTTCTTTGTCTAAGATTCTGTGTTTTGAAATATTTTAATGTTCAAACAAAACAATTTATTTGTTTTTATTTCACATTTTATTAATCAAACACATACACAGTTGCTAATCGGAGACTCTGATCAGCATGAGGTACTAAGAGTTTTCATATGAAATTGATAAGATTTTACCCCAAAGCAAAGTAATTTGACACTCTAGCTTTAGCAGCCTTATTATTGGTGAGTGTGTTATTCCCTTGGGCTTTCTGAAATAATGAAACTGGTTGATGGAGCCCTTCATTACAACCTTCCATGGGTCCCAATGGGCCCATGCTGCCATGATAGATAAACCTAAGGCAAAATATCTCTTCAATGGGCAGCTGGAGAAGCAAAGCAGTAACAGTCATAAAATATGTTCTATGCCTATCCTATCCCCAGCTATAGTTTTTAAAGGGGAGCATGGTTTAAAGGATTTTTCAGACTGAGGCCACATGCCAGAGACTTGCCATTAACTGCCTAATGACCACCTAATATAGATATTTTGGAAAAATGCTGAAAAAATCCAAGTGGGCATAAGGCACTTCCATTACAAGCCATCTTCATGGATTCTGTGTGTTTTCTCACCAGGAGCCTTTTGTAGAGACATTTGTCTTCTTGTCTTTGAAAGTTGCACTCAAGTAAGTTTTAGAATAAATATACCTATACACAAGGTGAAAAAAACCCCAAAATGATGCAGGGAAATTTAAGTGATGAACAACACCTGTTAGTGCTGGCTTATTTTATGTTGGTATGGATATTAGATATCCAATTATTACCATTATAATAATGATTTGGTTACCCATAACATTTCACTTGGATTTCTGAAAAGTAATTCCATATTGGGTGTGGTTATAGAAGGTAAACACGGGGCCAATGGATATTCCATACTTCTTGCTGTAAGCTTCAAGGGAATATGGCTAGAAATTTGAGATTACTCAAGGGTACCTTGATGTGCATTTTAGAGGAAGTTGGTATATTAATGGTTCCTCTACACTTCATTACTAGTTTTAGTATCACACTGAATGGGATTAAGTCAGTTAGATTTACAAACTCTTTACACAGAGAGGAAGAAAGAAAAAAAAGAAATAAGGAATGGGGCCTAGGAAAATCGGTATACTTATTGGATTAAATGTCCTAGAGAGAGAAATTAAGTTTTAGTAAGAAGTTATTTTTTCCAGAAAGGTAGATATTAGGAGCTTGAAAAAAATTAAAAATATATTTAAATATTAAGATTTTTATGGTAGAATGAACTAAGACTATATTATTACAGAAGTATAACTATGTATGATTTATATCTCCTATAGAACTCCAAATAATCAGCATTTGTAATGCAATGGAAGAAAGGAAGTTAGGGAACTAGACATCAGTGTACCTGCATTCAATAAAGAATAACAACCTAATATCTGTCTACCCTTAGGCCAATTACTTCAGCTCTTTGTTCTTAAATGTAAGTTCCCTATGTCTCAGATTCCTCATCTGTAAGTTAAGAGGGTTGGGCTGGATCAGAAAACCAAACAAATGGCAGGTGGGTTTGGATTCCCCACTCCCATGGCCATGACAGGCACCAATAATTGATTACAGACTCTCCTTGCTGAGCCAATATGAGGCCTTTGAATTCTCAATGCAGTGACCTGAGCAGCCTTCCTGTGATCCTCCTTACTCAAAGTGAACTTGAAATGAGGCTCATTTGGTATCTCTGTGAGTCCCTCGATGGTCCCTAAAGTGGATTAATGGTTTTCCACCTTGAGGCACAATCTAAGTTTAAATGGGCAGATGTGTTAAATGGAGAAATGGATAAAATAATTCATATTTTGGTGAGTATGGTATAAATGCTGGTGTTTTAATATTTCCTTCAATGACTGTATTCCTGTGAGGAATGCTTCCTTTTAGGGAAATCATTTTCTTTTTTAATTTTAAAACATTTTTAAGATTTTATTTATTTATTTGTCAGAGAGAGAGAGTACAAGCAGGGGGAGCAGCAGGCAGAGGGAGAATCAGGCTCCCCGCTGAGCAAGGAGCCTGATGCGGGGCTCGATCCCAGAACCCTGGGATCACGACCCTAGCCGAAGGCAGACACTTAACCAACTGAGCCACCCAGGTGCCCCTAGGGAAATCTTGATATCCTTTCACACTGGCTCATTTATTGATTGATATGGCTTTAAAACTGCTGAACCTATTGTTTTCTTTTCATTGCTCACTCGGCCTCTTATTCAGTATAACCTTAAAGTACTTTCTGCTAGTTTATACCCTGTCTGTGTTCTTCTAAACTGATCCAAGAATTGTGTTCCCAGTGTTCTCTTTGATAGCTATTTATCCCTTGAGTCCCCCTTTTCCTGTTTATTCTTTTGAAGACTTGTTCCACTTCGTTCAAAATTTGAAATTTGAAATCTCCAAGTAGTGTATATCTGTCTATATCTCTCTCTGAACTCTGTTCAGTTGGAATGTTTTAGAAGTTGAGGTTCATTCCCAACGATGGGTCATGTTGGGTTTCTCTGCATTATTAGTTATGTGTCAGAGTAGACAGCAGTTATCCAGAGCTTTCCAACGTGAATAGCAGTCCTTGGAAATCAGGAAATTATCTTTAGTTGACAAAACTTCCCTGATAAATATGTAACTTATTGCATCATCTAAAATAATAGCAATTTCTTTAGAATGTATTGAGTTTAGCATTATTCCTTACAATAATTCTTCTTTTTCATATACTTTCAGATGGAGTAAATAAACTGTCCCAGCTCAGAACTTTATTACTATTATACCTTTTAGTAGCACTTTACATGTTATAGAATGCTTTGTAGTTTCTATTTCTAGTGGTTTTCAAGAAAATGTGGTCTTTGGGGTATAATTATGGGTTAGGACTTAGGAGACAGAGTTAGCCCTTCCCTGTCTCTGTCACTATGATTTAGGTTACAATCAATGACCAGTGACCCTATTTCTCCACAATCAAGTTTTCATCTCTGTAAAATGGGTACAGTATTGCTAATTTTGTTTGTGCGTGTGCTAAAAAGAAACATTTTCCTAGACTATTTGCTTTAAGCTCTTCAAGAGAAGAAAGCCATGAGTATCATACTGTGTCATCTCAGACTCTGTTTACCACTCTCATGTTCCCTTCCTAACAAAGCAATAATGAAATCGTCCCTGAGACAGAAGAGTGGCTGGATGGTAGCCAAGGATTTAGGTTGCATCCCCAGTGGTGTTTGACATTTGTGTTAATCAGTTGACTTTCTTGTCACCTGGAGTAATGTTAAGTTGAATTTGTATATTCAGCACAATGAAACAAGCAAACAGATTTTTCAAATGTTGAATGTTCAGCAAATTAACAGTTATAAGCCTTCATATCCAAAGGCAATGAAGTATTGTTATACAATTAAAATTAAACAGAATTTACATTGACAATAAATAAATATATACTTTAAGTTGAGAAAAATGTGAACAAATATATTAGCAATAATTAACATGTAGTACTTCAAATAATATTTTAATTGTTTACAAAACTAATTTTTCTATTGCACATTCACAGCAAAGCAATCAGGGCATTAATCAGCTAGGTTCTGAATGGCTGACTATCAGAGGTTTGACAGAAATCAGGTCAGAGGCTTGCTGTACAGTTTCCTCTTTGAGAAATCTTGTGACTATTCCCAGGAAGAGAAGCCAAACACACACACACACACACACACACACACACACACACACACAAGCGCGCGGGCGTGCAAACCTTCATAATAAACAAAATAACACTATCACTTTATATGGAACCTTTATTTTCAAAGAATCCCAGAATGCTTATAAACTGTTATTTAAACCATATACAGGAACCACTGAAGCACGGCCTTATTTTGGAGCCAGAAGAGGAGCTGAAATGTCAGTTGAAGTGGATGTTCTTGTTCTGGAAGGGGTGTGGCTTGCGTGACCTAATAGGAGTTTTCTGGCTCTGATTTCTGCCGTGCTGTGTGGGTGGAATTCCTCTGCTTTGGAGCTGCTTGTATAAGGCGAGGCTGTATTGCTTTGGAAGGTGGGAAGTGAAGGAGCATCCAGTAGTGGAAAGAGGAGGCATGGGGAATGGACTGTTTATGTTCCTGTCACCAAGTGGCAGTGACTACAGCCAGTCACGAGTTGCTGGGCTCCCTGCCCTTGGGTAGAAAAACTCTGTCCCAGGTGCTAACTGAACCAAGTTATTTGCATTGCCAAATGAAAAATTCATCTCCTATGTGAGTTTTTGAAGGAAAAATATAATGACAAGTTCAACTGGCTCACATATAGGATCATAGAATTTTGGAATAGGATGGATACCGGAGATTATCTAGTCAAAAAGCTTTATTTTATCTTTGAGAAAACTAGGACCCAAACAGGGGAAGAGATAAGAGCACTATCTTAGATCAATATCAGAATCTTCCATTTGGAAAAGACCTTAGTGATTAACTAATTACATCCGCCACACAATTATAGAATGACATCCAAAACCCTTCTGAGAATTATTTCAGCACTTCTGTTGACTGACAGGGACTAGGATGTCAGAGAGCAATGAATTCCATTGTTGGAAGTCTCCCCTTAGGAATATTCTTCAGAATATTCATTCTTTCATTTCTTTAATACACATTTATTAAGTGCCAATTATGTGCCAGGTATTAAGCTAGGCTTTGGAACACAAAGGAACAAATACAAAACAAGAGCACCTGATATTTATTGAGACCACATTACAGGTTAGTTACCATGTGCTTTATACATATTAACTCATTTATTCCTCATAACAAGCCTTTGAAGTAGGAGCTGTTATTTTCCCCATTTACAGGTAAAGAAGAGAGTATAACTTGCCAAAAAGATGCAGCTAATAAGTGGCAGAGCAGGGATTTAAGCCAGGTGTGATGGCTTTTGAGTCTATGCTCTTCACCATAACTCCATTGCACTCTAAGTCACCAGCTAAACCAATAAATGAACAACACAATAATTGATTCTTATTAGAGCTATGAAGCAAAGGAGCAGAGTTCTACAAAAGGCTTAATGAGCCCCACTAGCCACAGTGGTCAGGGAGGACTTTGAAGGAACCAGCCATCAGAATAGCTTTGTCCAGAGAGGAACAAGCTCAAAGGCTTCCCCAACAAGAATGGGGAAGAATCTGATGGAGCCCAAACTTTCTTCTTCTAAAATTCTCCAATTTAATTCTACTCTTAAAATTATAAAATGTAGATTGAATCCCTCTATCATATACATCTGGGAGTAAGTGAGGCTCTTTTTCTTGAGAAGTACAATATAAACCATCAATCAGTGATTTTATAAACAGACCTTTGCCTTTTAATAAAGGCCTTTGTAGAAACTATTAGGTTTTGTCCTTAATCTCTGCTCCTTTTATTTTGTTGTTTCTGTCACCTCACTTGCTTCTCCCACCTTTATAATAATGGTGTTTGCTAAAAACGACCTCCCCTGATCCTTGGCACTTTAATGGGAAAAAAAAAAAAACAACTAAAATGTTTAGTTTAGTGTTTACTATGTATCAAGCTTCAGGGGAAGACCCTTATATACGTTATTTCATTTAAATATCACACTTCGATAAGTTGTATCATTAAATAATTTAACACATTGAGGTCAGGGAGATTAAATTTGCCTAAGACCACTCTACTGGTTAGTAGCAAGCCCTGAATTAAAAAAAAAAAAAAAATGTTTGCATGATTCCAAAAATTGCTCAATTCTTTTCTTCCCATATTCCCCCTGTTAATTTGCTGAATATTCTGATGTTTAAAAAATTTGTTTACTTGTTTTGTTGTTCTGACTATACAAATTCAACTTAACATTACTCCAGGTGATAAGAAAGTCAACTGATTAATGTCAAACACCACTGGAGATGCAACCAAAATCCTTGGCTACCATCCAGCCACTCCTCTGTCTCAGGGACAATTTCATTATTTCTTTGTTGAGAAGGTGACCTGAGGGTGGAAACAAAGTAGAGCCTTACTTATGATGGGAGCTTCCTAGGACAGCTTAGGAAACCTCAGTAGGGTTAGGGCCTCCTCTTTGTTGTTGTTGTTACATATACATCTCTGATCTCAGGATGGGTCTTATAATTGATAGCATTTTATAAGCCAGTCGTGGCATAGTTTTCATTGTTTGTTTACTATGAATGTACTTGGTCATAGATAGTTATATTGTTGTTTCAGTTATATATGGATTGTTGCAAATACATATGTTTAATTGCTTCTTTTTATTTTTTTATTGAAGTATAATTGATGTACAATATCCTATTAGTTTCAGGTGTATATCATGCTGATTTGATATTTTCATACATTACAAATGATTACCGCAATAAGTCTACTTACCGTCTGTCACCATACAAAGTTACTGCGATACCGTTCACTCTCTTCCCTGTGCTGTACATTATATCCACATGACTTACTTATTTTATAACTGGAAGTTTGTACCTCTTCATCCTTTTCACCTATTTCTCCCACCCCTTTGTCATTACTTTCTAAAATGTTTTCTTGATTGTTGTCTCAAAACTTGCTGCTGACTCCTTGTGATCAGATAAAAAAAACAAAACATAAAATCAAAACTTGGAGAATAATGTCAAGTGATCTGGAAAAAAAAATTAGAGCCCATGGCAGAGCCCTCTTGAAGAACTGACACAGCACCAGTATTCTGCCGGCACGTGTCGTGCTACTGTGTTAAAGAAATCCTGAGCACCATGTCATCACTTAACTAGCATTACTTTTATTTTCTTTATCACACATAAAATAATCCTCAGTGTTAGAGTCCATGACATCTTAGAGCCGATAAAATATGATGAATGACATGACCAAATTCACATAGAAAGTGACTGGTAGGGCCCGCAATCACAAAACTTGAAAAGGGTCCATACTCCAGGCTCTTATTTGCTAAGCTATCCTGCCTTTTAGTAGAACAGTGAGGAATTATTTTTTTTCTACTGCACATATCAAAGATGGGCAACATATTATATGCATTAAAAATTAAAATGCATCCTGCATTATGCCTAGAAAATACTATAAAACAGACCATGACATAATAAAAATACATATTCTATCAGTGTTGATTATAATCTTCGCATAAGATGGTATACTTTCAATGCTAACATTGATTGATCTCCTACAATTAGTCTTCAAGGACAGTGGATTGAGATGGTAGCCATTCAAGAACACACACTGTGTCCATTCTTCATTCTAGGTTTCACTCACATTGTATCTCTTTTTCTGATGTATGGGACTGGTAGTCTAGTAACGTAGGACACTGGGGCTTGACATGTACAAAGAAACTGAAACACTACATTATCTTGGGATAAGAATGAAGAAGAAAAAAACAAAACTACTTAGGGAAGAGTTAAAGAGTTTCTTGATGGCGGAGCATCCTTGAAATTAAATATTTCTCTATACAAGTTGACATTTAAAATGTGTGACTTAAGAGAGATAAGAAGAAAATTGTGAGAAATATAACCTTAAATATTTTGGATCACATTTTCATGAATTATGCAGCATTTGGCACAAACTTTAGGAAACAGAAACACTCTAAGGTAATGATGAGTATCTGTATGCACTTCATGTGAACATACATGCCCACTGACACAGTGTATTTGGGGTATAACGAACTAGATATATAGAATATGTCTATGGCCACATTGCTTTTCCTGTCACCATTCCATCCCTGGGACTAAATGCTGGCTCTTTAAAATTTGTCTTTATGGATGCTTCCATGCTGAACTTACGAAACATAGTTGTTGGATAGCACAAATGTTGTTTTCATTCTTCCTGGGCAGTCGAATGTCCTCTGAGAAGTCACCCTGCAGCCACTCTTAGAGATGACTTGCTGTAGATGGGACGGAACAAAGCAGTAAAAGAAATAAAATGAAGCTATGTTGTCATTGGCTACCCTTTAAACATATTAAAAATTCTCAGAAGAGATAATCTACAGTAGGGAATAGTGCTGTGTTGGCATAGGGTGCACAGGATGACCTAATGGGTCTTTTCCATCTCTAATTCCTGTGATATTGCAGATCTAAGAGATGGAGCCAGTCATTGTTTATACCATAACAGATTTCTGTCTCTCCCCCACCTCCCCACCTCCCCGCCCCCCTCCCGTGTCCCTGGAGTTCAACAGAGAATCTCTTAAAATAAACAAAAACTGTGAGAAACTAAGAGAAGTCAGGGACTGGTCCACTTTTTTTTGGTGGCAGAGTATGGAAAGTATGAAGTGCTGATCTAACTATACAGGCTGGAAAGCACAGGGGCCTGAGCCATTTACACTACAGGCAGTAGTTAAAAAAGGAAAAAAAAAAAAAACTTGAAAAAATGGGTGTAACCCTGGGCTTTGATACAACTGGCCTTTCAGCCCCCACTTGAGATTTGAACATCCCCAAGGGAAGCTGTGGTTTGGAATAAGATCGTGCATTTAATTTCACTCAGAGAACTTATTGGACTTGGCACCAAAAGAAAGAATTTGCAGTATATTTTTTGTCATGATTAGTGGCCCCCTCACCACAACATTTGATTATTTTGGAAAGGGAAAAGTTAAATCCTTGTAAAGTTGTGATTTACAATTTGCGAGCATCCAGGTAGGGAGCATGACTTCTGCCAGCTTGATCATGGGATCCACATTTTATTCTAGCTCATTGATGTGAGAAAACAAAACAGTTCTGTGGGGGGAAATAGACTTGGAAATATATCCCTTGATTATCCTGGGAGATTTTCTCTCTACACTACATCTTCTCTCAGTCACGTTGATTTTGGTCTCGGCTGGAACTTGTAGCGAGAAACTGGCATGTGGCTGGTTTACTTTTCATTTCTAATCTGTAGTATCTGGTATTTTCATTGTTTGATTTCTTGGCCCTCACGGTTATGCAAATCTTGAGGCAAAGGAGTTAAAAGGAGGTTCTAATTTTATACCTGAAAATAACTTTCCCTGGACATTTTTTTTTTTTCCTCAAGCTTTATGATTAAGAGTGGAGATCTCATGGATATTTTAATATGGACTAAAATATGCCCAGATAACCAAAGGGAAAGGGAAAGACCAACTGGGTAGCCTGATGAATATTTTCCTGGTAGATGCACAACTTTCCCCACAACCATGATGCTTTATCCTCTGACATTAAGAATTCTGTTTGCAGAAGTCACATTCCTTTGAACTCAGCTTTCTGAAATGGTGTCCTGCTGCAAGGACTGAAGTAGGGTAAGTTCGAGCATCAATGCTGAGTAACAGCCAAGCAAATTAGATTCTGTTCTAGCATCCAACAGTCAGTCGGGTCTTGAAGCAAATCTCGAAGTGGACTTAATACCAATTTCATGCCACCTCTTTTACTACTTTTGAAATTTGGGGTCTATTTCTATTTGGATTTGTGCTTGCTGGAAAACAGTCTATAATGTTCAGGCAGAGAGTTCTCACCATGATTACTAAGTGAAAGCTATTTGCTGAATAATGTCAATGTAGCAATGCTAGTGGTATTGTTGGCAGAGGGAAAACACTTTTTTTTTCTCTCGTTCTGGACTTGGACAGGAGATAAAGATAAATCAAAGAATTTCACTGGTATTTGGGAAGTATTCCATTTGGTATACTTGTCCCAAGTTGGTCATGGTTGTTAAGGGGACAGACAGGTAAGTGCAAGGAGCCCGGGTTCCAGTCCTAGCCACTGTGTGACCTTGGGCAAATTGTCTGTCTCCTCTAAGTCTGTCTTCTCGTCTGTACAATGGAGCAAGTATAATGGTTTCATTTGGTTGTCGCAGGGATGGGAAGGTGAATAGGAATATATCATTAATGTTGTATAATGATTGGCACATAATAAGAATTCAATAAGTGTTAGTTATTATGGCTGTTTGGTATTGACCTCAGGAGCAGGATAGTTCCTGGTTGTATATCCTGGTAAAATTAGATTCCGTTTCTCTGTGGAAGCGAGATACAAAACCTGCTTCCTCTTTCTACTCTCACTGACTTAATGACAGGGAGTCAATAAGAGTGTTCGTATTTGACCCCATCTTTGCAAAGCTAATACGAAATTTGAATCAAAAGCGAATTCTTTCTGTATTAATGAGGACTTTTTCAATTGATCATGACAGAAAACCAACTTGAACTTTTTCTTATATTCTCATGTTTCTAGGAATTCTAATCTGTGGGTTCCTGTTATCTCCTTTTCCCTCCTGCCCACCCCCCTCATTTTTACTCTCTCCCTTCCTTCTCCAGCATTTACTTTCTTCTATGACGGTTTCATTTTAGGCAAGCTGTCTACACATGATGGCAAATGTGCCCTCCCAGCATAGCTGATCTGACAGAATTCCTAGAGGATACATTGCAAAATAATAAAATGATGTGGCACAGAGATAATTCTCATAGTGAAGGCTAGATTTTCTCCCAAATATCTCTAGTGGATATACACTTACCAGTTACCACTTGTGGTTCATTTTTCTCTACATATGCTCCTTTCTTATATGTGCACAATTTTGTAATGCCTTTGCTTAAAATAACGCAAACTTCCTCTATACTATAAACACACTCACCTCTTTCAAAACAGATATAAACCTATATCTTAGTTTGTTACTGCATCCCAGTGCAAGTTCAGGGTCTTTGATGGAGGTATATTTGCCTTGAGTCTGATGCAGATGTGGCAATTTCATAAGCACCAAATGCTACATGGTATTTTCAGTTGTCACCTCCGTGGACAATGGAGGAGGAATGAGGAGATAAATTCATTAAGATTACCATTCAGAAAAGGGGAGAAGGAGAAACAACTTATAGCGGCCAAGAGTTTTGGGCATATAGCATATTCTGTTGGACTAGGGTGACAGGATCTCTTCCTTCTGGTGGTGGAACGTGTTCCACAGTCACCAATCTGGCTCTGAGATGCTTTTTGTCCATTGTCTTTCATAGCCTCATCTGAGAGGGCAAAGGTTCTCCTGCTGTGACAAAGTGACTTTAAGCAACTCATGTCATCCTGACATGGTCTCAGTGCCCTGGGGAATGACTTGGGGATTGACCATTCCCCACCTTTATTTGTTGGTCTCTGAGTTTCTTTGATAAACATCTTTAATGTGCTATGGTGAGTGCTGTGAATTGTGCAAGACTGATGAATCACAGACCTGTACCTCTGAAGCAAATAATACAATATATGTTAAAAAAAAAAAAAAAGAAGAAGAAGAAGAAGATAGCAGGAGGGGAAGAATGAAGGGGGGGAAATCAGAGGGGGAGATGAACCATGAGAGATGATGGACTCTGAAAAACAAGCTGAGGGTTCTAGAGGGGAGGGGGTGGGAGGATGGGTTAGCCTGGTGATGGGTGTTGAAGAAGGCATGTTCTGCATGGAGCACTGGGTATTATATGCAAACAATGAATCATGGAACACTACATCAAAAACTAATGATGTAATGTATGGTGATTAACATAACATAATAAAAAAAAAGTAAAAAAAAATAAAAAATAAAATCTTAGGAGGCTTTGTTTCACTTTAAGAGCTCTACATATTATTGGTTCTAACACGCACATTCTTATTCACCTTTTAACATTTCTGAAATGTTCCTAAAGCCAGTGAATGCGTGAAGTCAAGCGCTGTGAAGGGCTGGATTCTAGACCCTATTCTGGGCTTTTCGTTTTGTTTTGTTTTCCTTTCAGTAAGAGGCTTAATGTGTTACCCACACCTCCTCTACTGCCTATGGTGCTAACAAGTACCTTAAAGAAGGCAAAAAATTCTTTAAAAGTCACTGTTTAGAATGGCTAGGAATGTGGAGGGACAAAGTGGACAAAGTCAAACACATTAACATACCTATTTATTACCTTTATGGCGTGTAAAATTTGACTATTTACTATTATAAAAACCTTTGATGTTCACTAATGTCATTTACATTAGTATCGACATCATTTAGGACATCTACCCACCCTCTTCCAAAATACCTCTTGATACCCTTGCAGAGTCACAGTCAAGGTTGGATTTGATTCACATGATTATGATCAAATCTGGCATTTAAAAGTTTTTGTATGTGCTAGTGAATTCATCAACATGGTCTCTATTCGTAATTTCTATGGAAGTATTAAGTTGTCATTTGCATTTAAAAAATTAACATCCACAAAATCCACATCATCTTTTGCAGACTAAGTCTATTCTCAGACAACTGTTGGATTTAGTTTATTTGCAAGGAGCAGAGCTTAGACTCATTTATGACATGGTTGACTTAGCAGTTTCCTCTCCACCCAACCCCCTCGATTCTGTGTCCATTTACTGTGCCCACTTTCTTTTCAGTCTGCACTTGAGTAACTCATATCTTCCTGTTTCTTAACACACACCTCTGTCAATACCTTCTTTAAGGAACAGATCTGGTATCAATTGGTTTTACTTTGGCATAACTTAAAGTCAATCCTAGTTGTGCTTTCTTTTCATGCTGACACAGTTAGGCAAGGTATTTCTCAGTGAGCATGCTGGAGAGAAGACTTTACCCTTTTCCCCTGAAGTACAACTAGTGAAAATACTGCTCACACTGATTAAGAATAAAATTGAGTTTAGAGGATAGGTTAGATGAAGGTCTAGAACCATACTTACTAAACTTAATCATAAAAATTATCTGGCGCATTAAAAAAAAAAAAAAGTTTCCTGGGCCCTGTTCCAGACTCATCGGGTCAGACTCTCTGAAATAAGGTCTTGAGAATTGTTCTTTAATGAACTCCCCAGGCAGTTCTTATGACCAGGCAAGTTGGTCTAAAATAAGCCAATAGTGGGAGAGGGTATAAACATAAGAGAGCACAGTGGATGCCACAAGATACTACATGACATGCAAAAGGGTACAACTTTGATCTTCCTTCTTCAAATACATTTATAGATGGTATAATCTTATTGAAATATTGTTCTTCTTACAGTTTATCTTTCTTATATTGCAAGTTTTAATATATCCAAAAGCTAGAAAGTTATATGCAGTTTGAAACCAGAGAGAATAAATGACTAAATCCCACAGGATCTCGATGTGAGGATTCTATGGAAGTGAGATAAACTGCTGCCTCCATAAATATAAATCTCTTGGTTTCATCTCATTTATCTCCTGAAGAGTAACTTTACTCCAAATCTAGCATTTCTTTGCTTTTATTTCTTCGTATACTTTAATCTTTCTTTAAAAAAATTATTTATATATTTTCTAACTTTATTGAGGAATGATCGACAAACAACTCTATATATTTAAAGTGTACAGCCTGATTATATATATGAGTATAATATATATATTATGTATAATATATACAGACACACATATACAGTGGAATGATTACCAAGATCAAAATAATTAACAGATCTTCTTCTCACGCAGTTAACTCTTTGTGTGTGTGTGTGTAGTGAGAGAACACTTAAGATCCACTCTCAGTAGCGTTTAAGTATACAGTACCATATATTATTAACTACGATCACCATGCTGTACATTAGATCCTCAGAACTTATTCTCGTTAAAACTGAAAATTTGTACCCTTTGACCTACATCTTCCCATTTTCCCCTCACCGCAGCCCCTGACAACCATCATTCTGAGAGCATTATGGTAGGTGAAATAAGCCAGACAGAGAAAGACAAATACTGTATGGTATCATTTACATGTGGAATAAACAAACAACCAAACAAAAAATAATTTTCTAGAAACAGAATTGAATGGTGAGTACTTTAGTCTTCTTAATCTGAGGCAATTTTGCAAGCATTTTATTACTTTAGAGAAGGGTAATATTATAGGTAAAAATGATGAATATCATGATGTATGTGATCTTTTATAATTTTTCCTATTTAATATTTCTATGTTAAGGAATCCATTTAGAAGTATTCTAACATCTGAAACAATACATTATATGTTAAAAAAAAAAAGAAGAAGATAGCAGGAGGGGAAGAACGAAGGGGGGAAATCGGAGGGGGAGACGAACCATGAGAGACTATGGACTCTGAAAAACAAACTGAGGGTTCTAGAGGGGAGGGGGGTGGGGGGATGGGTTAGACAGGTGATGGGTATTAAAGAGGGCACGTACTGCATGGAGCACTGGGTGTTATGCACAAACAATGAACCATGGAACACTACATCAAAAACTAATGATGTAATGTATGGTGATTAACATAACATAATAAAAAAAAAGTATTCTAACATCAACTTCTGAATTAAATCAGTATCTACATAGATGATATTGAAGTGGTTAAAATATATAGTCCTTTATATAATTTAAATAGTGCTATGCTGCAAATATCTTTGGCAGAGGGATAAAACCATGAAGATCAAAGGTTTTAACAAAAGATATATTCTAAAGTGTGATATATTCTAATGTTCCTTATTTAACTACACCTTTCTGCAACAAATATTTAAGACACTCATGCTTCATTCAAAATTTCTTTTTTTTTGTTTTAATTTTATTTATTTATCCATTAGAGACAGAGAGAGAGAGAGAAGCAGAGGGAGGAGCAGGCTCCCAAGGAGCAGGGAGCCCGATGCAGGACTCGATCCCAGGACCCTGGGATCATGACCTGAGCCGAAGGCAGATGCTTAACCATTTGAGCCACCCAGGCGCCCTATTTCAGAATTTCTAATGTTAATTATTTAATTCATGTCGTCTAGATAGGCTGTACACTGGCTTAGGTACATACATTCTAAATTCCATTTAGTCTCTACTTTGTAAATCTGTGGCCAGTTAATTAGTGGCATTTCTGTTAGTCTAAAGAGACCAAACTGCCCCAGATCTGAGAACATCTGTCCTCTTGCTTTCCAGATCTCCTCGGGTAAGGACTTGAGAATCCAGCAAAGGGAAAGAGTTAAGCCTGTTCTCCTAGTTGGCAGAAACTTTGTAGTTTAAAATTACATACTGACTCTGGTGTAGAGACACAAGAAATTATAGAGCAGACACTGTCCAGGACAACGTATAATTTACAATGTACTAAAGAATGTATACCGCATGGCAAAGTAAGTGAAGTGCTTCTTCAAATATAAGTGTTTTGCATAGAAAGGCAGTAATTATCCACTCCTAGGGAAATGTTTGCATTCATTCTAAATCAATATTTACTATTCATTTCTTGTGTTCAACAAAACAAGGATTTAACTTTTTTTTAATTTTAATGAAGCACTAAGACTATAATAATTCTACAATGTAATTGTCTTGATATGAAATATTGCTAAATGGTGTTGCTATTTTAAGACAGAGCAGTGTGAAATGGAAGGGTATCCCTGTTTGTGAAATGTTACTTTGGGAACATTCAATTCAAACTCAGCCAAGCAGGGCGACTCACCAGTTTTCAAAGATAACTTCAGCTTTCTCTTTAGTAAGACCCTTAACTAGGGTCATTCAGATGAGTCTTTGGCTTTATATCTTTTTCTCTTTCTCACACAGGATTTCTGATAACAATCCTGTTTCAACTCAGCTATTGCTTTTTGGTGTGTGTGTGTGTGTGTGTGTGTGTTTGTAAGAAATTCTTCTATACAGTTATTCTTTTCTGCGAGAGGAAAAGATTTCTTTCCCTTTTACCTTCCCAATTCCCCCTGATTATTTTGTTCAAAGGAACCTCAAGGAAAATGCTGGAGGAAAAAATAAGAAAATAGGACTCAGGGCACCTGGGTGGCTCAGTCGTTAAGCATCTGCCTTCAGCTCAGGTCATAATCCCAGGGTCCTGGGATCGAGCCCTGCATCGGGCTCCCTGCTCGGCGGGGAGCCTGCTTCTCCCTCTCCCACTCCCCCTGCTTGTGTTCCCTCTCTAGCTGCCTCTCTCTGCCAAATAAATAAATAAAATATTAAAAAAAAAGAAAATAGGACTCATGAATACTGTACTCTGAGACAAGACTGAGGGTCTCTGGCATATTTTTATTTATAGAGCTTATGATCATTTTATGACTCTTCTTTGGAAAATGACTACATTTTTTTTTTTTTATTTTAGAGGCTAAAAAAGAACTGGACAATATAACAATATGTTATATTACAACATGAATACTCTTTTTTCTCAGCAACAGAAACAATAATGGCTTTGCCCCCAAGTTTCAAGTCAAAGCAGAGCCCTTCAGTGAACACCCCTGCATTATCAAATGCTACATAAATGCCCAAGTTTTCTGCAAGCTTATATTTCTGTCTTCCACATCTGCGTGTGGTTTAGGACCTAAGGTTTTCTCTTGTTCTTCTCTTGCTGTCTTTGTTTTTGTTTTTATTTTAGGGGTGGGTGGAGTCAAGGGGACATCTTTTTGAAAGTCCCATCACTCCCAAGAGGTTTTTCAGATCCTATATTGATTAGCTTATTCGATTTAAAATTTAATCAGTGTTGTATCTTCGAATTCTCAGCTTCTACAGCATCCCTATATTATTTAAAATGAGATTTAGAGCAGGAAGGGAATCAAAAGTAAATTATATACCTTCACAATCTCATTATATAGTTTGTGTAGCTTGTCTGACTTTAAACTGTTCGTGTAAGAGCAGTGTGGAGTGGGTCTGAACTGAGGTTCCCTCTCTGTGCTTTCCTGCCATTTATAATTCATGCAAGCTCTTTGAGTGAATTACTACTTGGTATGTACTCTAGGGACAAATAATATCATTTATATATTGTGATTGCTACTCTATTCTATCTTCCTTTTTATTGACAAGAAACAAGGGTGTTGCTTGTAGTTTTGAAACTAAATGGGGTGCAGAAATCGTCCTTCTTTTTTCTGAGAAAGGCACCTTCTTTCTGCAGGAAATGCTATTGTAAACTGTACCATTATAAATGGTGTGTTAGTTTTCAAGATATTCCTGTCTCGGTGTATGAAGTAACAAAGTGTTCCTTTAGCATTCAGTAGAGAAAGCCAATGGAAAAGCAGGCAGTTAAGGACACGTTCCTAAAGTCTGGAAAATCAATGGGACACTAAAAAGGGAACTGAAGTGGACCGGAAGGAACCTCTTGAGGGTCATTTAAAAAACCAGAAACTGATTATGAACAGAGCTTTTACCCAAGGAGTTGGAGGGGGCCAGAAAACCCATTCTATTGCACTCAGTTAAATGTCTAATAGTTGAGATGTTTTCTGCCTAGCCCATAAAGGATAATGAGGAAGGCTTTGATAGCTTTAAAGAAAGTCACTCTGTGGCCTCTCACAAAAACATGATCTGAGTGCAAGTGGCAAATGTTTGCAGACCCCAAAATGAAAAGGGGCAATGTCAGCTAGGTAAGGCAGTTACCTTGCTAATTGCACAGGAAAGGGACCCTGATGTGAGTTTGCACCTGTGGGAAAAATAAAAGCAAGGGATGTCAGAGTGTAAAATCTAAGATCTCATTTACTTAAGCTGAAGCCTTTTGGAGTCCTTGAAATTATCTATGAGTTTACCTCTACATCATAATTATTTAATGTAGGTCAAATTAAGGACTAACCTGCATTCTTAGTTTTATTGTATTGTATTTTTTGAATTATGAATCATCCTTATTTTAGTTGGGGTTCAAAAATATTATATTACTGCTTTCCTATTGCAATCATTTCTGAGATTATTTTTGAATATCACCACCCCCCAACTCAAGCAAAGGCTTCATGAATAATTTAAAAAAGAAAAAAGAGAAGAACATTCATGTTGAAGTATTTATATTAAGTTTGGTAATGAAGAAAACAAGTTTCATTAACTGTTCTTTTTATGGTGCCTTTGCTACTCTTAGCAAAAGTTTATTAAAAAGAGCAACCCTAAAATCCTCTCCCAAGGCACTGAGGACACTTACGCTGACCTTGTATTCATTCTTTCAGAATATGAGACAGTTACACTGAATAAGAGAGTAGTTGAATACTTCTATTGATAGAAGTAATCTGCCACATGGTTAATAGACTAGACCACCAAGAATGAAGTAATGCTTTCTGCAGGTCTTTCGGCAAGATAATCAATCAGTTGGTAACTTTATAAACATTGATCACACACCTGCTTGGCATGACACCCAAAATCAAGAGTTTGGTGAGAGTTACCTGAAACAGAGTACCTGCAAACAGATTGAAGAACAATAAGTACTCAAAGATTTTCCTCATTTTTGTCATTCTTCAACTAAAATTTACTGCACTATGGAGATATGTCTAATAATGTGGCCTTTCATAGGAATCAAACCATGATGCTGTCTGAATCAATGATCAGAGAAAGAAGGGGCAACAGAATGTCCTGCAAGGACTGTCCTCAATCACTCAGAGAAAGCCTATTGCTGATATTTACATGTATGTCTTAGTACCGTGGTCCTAGAAGACTGACATATGGCAGAATGCGGCCTCAACCACACCTAGCCATTACCCACACCTGGACTTGTTTTAGCTCCAGTGATGTTCGGTGCAATATTATTGATGAATAGATGCCTCCTCTTTTGATTATTTCACTTTCTATGTCAGCAGTTCTCAAAATTTTGGTCCCAGAACCCTGTTCCACACAAAAATTATTGAAGACATTCAATAGCTGGGTATTAGATCTATCAATATTGACCCTACCAAAAATTAAAACTGAGATTAAAAAATATTTACCAGTTTGTTTTTTAAAACAATAATAAATCTATTACTTTACCATAAACAGGTTTTTCCTGAAAGATAGCTACATTTTCTGAAACAAAATATTTAGTGAGAAAAGTGTCACTATTTTACGTTTTAGCAAATCTCTTTGATATCTAGGTTCTCCTATATGCTTCTTCATTTAATTAGTTGTCATATCAAATATTATGCAGCCTTTGGAGAACCCCATTGTAGGCTCATGAGAGAATGAGAGTAAAAAAGGCAAAAATGTCTCAACAATCTTAGGCAAATGCTTTGGTTCTGCAGACCCCCTGAAAGGGTCTCAGGAACCCTCAAGGAGTCCCATGTATCACAATGTTGGTCTATAATGTGCTGAATTCATATGTCTATCTACCTTCCCTCAAATGATGAGTTCAGTGGAACACTTGACACCTACAAGGTACTCAATATAATTTCTTTCCCAATATTCTTTTCCTCCTCAAAGAAAATCTTTCAGATGTGTGCCTCAGAGTTCAGATAGCTACAGATCCTGATGATCTTTTTTTAAAGATGTTATTTATTTATTTATTTATTTATTTATTTATTTTAGAGTGCGCGCATGAGTGGGGGAGGGGCGAGGGGGAGAGAGAGAGAATCTCAAGCAGACTTTACGCTGAGCAGAATCCACGTGGGGCTCGATCTCATAACCCTGAGACCATGACCTGAGCCAAAATCAGGAGTCCGATGCTTAACCGACTAAGCCACTCAGGCTGATGATCTTTTGTGTATTCCTGAGTGAGCAGAGAGAACATTATCTTATTCTG
The DNA here is from genome assembly GCF_964656455.1 of Halichoerus grypus. Classification (NCBI taxonomy): domain Eukaryota; kingdom Metazoa; phylum Chordata; class Mammalia; order Carnivora; family Phocidae; genus Halichoerus; species Halichoerus grypus. The sequence continues at coordinate 110,839,066 of NC_135715.1, forward strand.
GATCTCCTATAGGTCACTTCTGTTTACCTTTGAAGAATGTTAAGGAAGAAGAGGAGAAGAAAAAGGGAATGGAGGAAAAATAGCCTCTTGGGATCCATATGAGGAACAAAATCACATACCTGGGATTCTGGATTTCTGTTTCATCATCTGATAAATGATGCCATATAACAGAGCTTATATACATAAGTGTCATAATTATCACATAGATGTAACTATCTGTCAACAACCAAACCAATCTACCCAAAGTATTTAAAACCTAGAAAAAAGCAGTACAAGTATTTTCACAGTTTGATATTGGGTTTTTAATAATGTGAAAGCTAAAATTCATTTGTTTTATCCCATATTTACTGATCTGCTGTGTGCTACAGATAAAGCAATGTAGAGGGGCACCTGGGTGGCTCAGTTGGTTGGGCGACTGCCTTCAGCTCAGGTCATGATCCTGGAGTCCCAGGATCGAGTCCCACATCGGGGTCCCTGTTTGGTGGGGAGCCTGCTTCTCCCTCTGGCCCCCCTCCCCTTTCTCATGCACTCTCTCCTCCTCTCTCTCAAGTAAATAAATAGAGTCTTGGAGGAAAAAAAAAAACTCTTCTCTCCTGAGCAAAAAAAAAAAAAAAAGCAGTGTAGAAAGGCATATGATTTCAGTTTTCAAATGTCTTGCAGTCTAATGAAATCTACTTATACACCATGGCAATTAATGCTACAGTGTAATGAATGTTAGGATGTGGAGAGACAAGATGTTTTAAGAACTCATAAAAGGGGACATAACACAGTCTTGTAGGAAGAGTAGGGCTTCCTAGGGAAAATGAAGTGACCTAAAGAATGAGTGGAGCTGGTCTGGTTGGCATTCCTATGAAACTGGGAGGATATGCCAAATGGAAGGAGAGTTAAGAGAGAGCACAATTCATTTGCTGGTTCATTTACATAAATAATATTGAGATTGGGTTTTTGAAGGGTTTTGATCAAAATATAATCACTAATAAGCTTGAATTTTCTCAAGATCATTCTGGCAGCAATTTGGACACAAATGGTGACACTTGTGTTGTGTTGATGCTAAAGAAGAGAGATGGAGACCTGTATAGATAGGACAGCAGCAGAAGTGATGATGATGAGCAAATTCTAGAGATATTGAGAAAGTTGCCCAACTAGGATTTAATGATTGGTGCAGAGATGGGGATGGAATGAAGAGGAAAAGTTAGTTTGAGGCTCAGGTTCCTGGCATAAGCAACTAAATATTTTCATTGAAATAGGGAGCCCAGTAGGAGGAATATACAAGTGCAGATGTCAGGGATACATAATGAATTCATTCTTTTTGAGATATCCAGGTGGAGATACTGAATATTACATGGCACCTATGAGATCCACCAGACTATGACATCCATTAGATTAAAGTTTTATCGGATTATGGCGTTCACAGGATTATGGAATCCACTAGACTAACCACCATGAAATGGAAAAATTCATACTTTGTTTCTTATTGTTACCCTATTGCCTATCATATCTGCTGCATTGTCGAAGTTCACTCAATATAGAATAAACAAAAGTACAAGTGGCATAAATAAAGAACTATGAGGATCAGAGGAGAGATTTGGAATGGCTGGATGGATTTCGAAGTCAGTAGCATGTGGGTTACAGTTGAAGTCAAGGAAGTAGTTGAAATAATCCAGGTGGATAGTTTAGGATGAAATGAGAAGGGACATTAACAAGCATCTGGAAGACTTGCAACATATAAGGAATAGACAGAGGAAAATGAATCTCCAAAATCTATAAAAAAGAGCAGCCAAAGAACAGAAATTACAGGATCTACATTCTTTTTATTTTATAAGCAATAGAAGACTATCTATCTTAAGGAAAATTTAAATTTATCGAAAAATATCTGGAGAGAACAGAAATGAAGAAAACACGGAGAACTGGGTTTAGAAAATGGGCATTAACAAAGTGAGATCTGGAGAGCTGGATAGCATAAGCTAGAATAAGCTTGAATTAGTGGTGGTGTCAGAGGGTGTCTTTTGTCACTGCCATTACACGAATAAGACTTTTAATCACCCCTACACCCTGGCTTGATCAAGTTTTAAAATCCCAGAAGAAAGTGTCTGACTGGCTGAGTCTTGCTTACAGCACTACTCCCTGTGCTGGGGAAAAGAAAAGAAGGTTATATGCCTTCAACTTCCATTATGGGAAGCAACAATGACCTCCCACTCGAACTCCACACCGATGGAGCATTCTCCGAAAGGGAAATAGAGATGCCAATAGGAAGGAGGAGGGAGGAGGTACTGGGTAGAATGAAAAATGACAAAGATCATTATAAAACAGAAGCTAGAAAATACTGGTAATTTTATAAATTGAGATAAATTTGGATAAAAGAGAAAAGCAAAGACTTCTTCATTGGCAGCAACAGCAGCAGCAAGGAGGTCATTGTGACTTTGGCAAGAGCAGTGTGAGCAGTGCAGTGGTGCTGGAAATCAGACTGGAAGCGATGGAGACATGAGAGCTGAGTGACGGAGTGAAAATAGCTAGCGTAGATGACCATTTTAAGAAGTTTAACTTAGATTAATACAGGGGGAAATTTGCTTTTATTGTTTGGAAACACTGAGAATGACAGAGAAAACAATTTTGTCCTTAAGCAGGGATTTTCGAATTCTGATGATCAGGTAAAGCGTTCTAAATCTTGCATGACCCTAGATGGGTAAATTTCCACATCTGGGCAATTGTCCATGCGTTGGAATCTCTCGGTTTTTTTTTTTTTTTTTTTTTGCAGGATGCCAGTGAGTTGCACAACTCTGTAAGTGGCCTTGCTTCTGCCTCTGAAAGCCTTAGCCACATGATTATCACTCTCATGTTTCAGTGTATGTTGCCATTATGCTTAATATTGCTGTCTTTGTATTTTGCTCTAACCAGGATTTCAAGCACATTGGGACAGGGAGCTCTTTTATTCCTCACAGTACCTGCCACAATAGTAGCATGAAATAGTGCCCACATTGAGGGAGTAATGATTGATTAGTTTATTGATTTTTAAGAACTTTCACTAAAATGACATCTACCCATAAATCTTCACAAGAAAAAAAATATTTTTAATTGTTTTCCTCCCCGAAGTTTCATTTGATATCTCCCCTGCCCTCTTTTTACCATCTTCCCTATGAATAGCTGTTATGAAAATACATGAAAAAAAAAGCATTGTTGCATTTTAAGATAGAATAAACTTTTAGATTGGAAACTTCCAAAACAAACTGAAACAAATGAAGAGTGCATTTTACTGCTTTATATCTAAAAACGGCACTGCCCAATTTAAACTATTTTTAAAACCTGTATACTCATGCAGCTTGCATACCAAAATGAAAATTGGTGAGTTATAAACCTTTGAAAAACAGGGTTTATAATGGAAACAGTAATTGACCCTTAAGTACAACATCAAAAATACAATACTATATAATACAAAGCCCAGGGCTAGGGATCTCATCTGTGCTCTAACCTCAGACTGGCACACTAACCCAACACCACAAAGCCAACTAATAGTTATATTCCAAGATGTTTTCTTCTTACATGGCAGGGAAGTGGATATGTGATCCAATGGCCACATGCAGCTAAGCTTCACAGAACCAGTACTCCAAATATCTTTAATGAACTCACAACTTCAGAGATACAACACACCATTAAAACATTAGACTTGCTTGGAGAAACCATTTAATTAAAAACAAAACAAAAGGCAAAACTACTACTACCCTTGAACTTGTGTTGTGTTGCATCATGGACTTTGGGTATGTAACATTACACCACAGGATACAGTGAGGATAGAGTGACCAACTGTCAGGAAAGCTCATGGAATTACCGAAAATACTCTTGAAATATTTAGCTGTCTTCAACTTTGCTCTAGTTCATGGTTGATCCAGTTTCCCATTTTCCAAGCCACAACTATCCGTTTTTGTCATGAGAAAATGCAATCTAAATGAAAGAGGAAAATAAAAGTATTCAATTTGATTAATGAGATATGAAGGGTAAATGCAGATTCCAGGTTAGATCTTGCTCTAGGCAAAGAGGTGGATGTATGTGTGTGTGTGTGTGTGTGTGTGTGTGTGTGTGTGTGTGTTGTGTGTGCGCGCGCGCATGTATGCATATATACACACACAGACCAAGGATCTTAACTTATACTGTTTGTTTTTTGTGGGTTTTTTCTTTTGTTTTGTTTATGGAAGGGAGGGAAGGGGTTAAGGGAGTTTGTTGCTAAAGAAGGAAAGTTCAGAGATTCCTTTCATTTTAAAGTTGAAATGTGAGAGCATTGCCAGCGTATTCCTTTAAGAAGCTTCCAAAGAATTTGTCAGCTAAGAATAGTCAAGATTTTGCCTTTTAAAATGTCATCTATTCACACAAGTTTTCAAGGACTTATGTTTATCAAGGGACAATTAGCTGTACTCTTTGGTGTTTTCTTGCTGGGCCTTGCATTTCTCTTGCTACCTTAACAACTAGTGAACTTGGTAAAGTGAAAATGAGTGAAACATTATTGACTCTGTGTATACTATCTCTTCATCTACACCCTGTGACCAAGACACTAAGTGAGCTTTGGAGAAAGAACCAAAGGAAGAAGGAGGAAGGAAGAAGAACAGAAGGAAGAAGGTTAGAATTGGGTCAGAGGGGTATTTTTCTTAGTGGAAGTTTTTTAGAAGCTTATAGAAGTGACAGTGCCTATTCTGGCATTCAGCGATTTTTCTAATTGAAGTTAAAATGTTGTCTTTATGTAGTGATATGAAATACTGATGTACATCCTAAAATTTCAGTGCTTAAAAATAAATAAAATCATTCGGAGGTCACAATAGGGCACTTCTATGATATCAGACACTGAGCTCTAGCTCAGATAACTTTATGGTGTATACTACCGATTATGTTTACTCCAGGTCATACCAAAGAGCATAGACCTCTTCCACACACATATTTGAACACAGATACACACTTTATTCCTTATTTTCTTTCGTTTTTGTTCTTTCTTTCCTTATAATTATTTCATATACTGAGTTTGTTTCACCCTAGTTTATACCCCCTGTAAATTCTGTAATTATATTCATGGCTTATTACATTGTGTATATATAAGAATGTGGTGGGTTAAAGTTTTGAACTATTAAATCATGCTTTCCTTTTTCCTTATTATATGCCTTGGCCCTTTCCAGAAAATCAGGGAAGAAATAATACGTCAAAATGCAAAGGAAAAATGAGTAAAGTTTTAGCCTTAGAGTTCCAAGAGCCTACTCTTTGGGAGAAGCAGAAACAACTCAGGGCATGAACAAAATATTTGAAAAACTACCTAATAAGTAAAGAGCCAAGCTGTTCTGCTGGCCATTAGATAAAACTGTGTTGGGCTGGAAGCATGAAGAAAGTTGGAAAATAAACATTAAGCGATTAGGATAGAAAGGTCCCCAAGAAAAGAAAAAGACTCGTGTCCCAGTCACTTTGGCCAACTCTAGGTGGGTGGGAAGAGGGATGTGTAAGGGGGTGGGGGGATGTGGGACAACAACCCAAGAAGCTTACACAGATCCAAGGCTTCAGACAAGGGCCCTAGGATTAGGGTTATGTCAAGGAGGAGAACCTTTGACCTGTCCAGTGTCTTGTCTTTATTCCCCAAGTTCACACAGTTTCTTGAGTCTTGCCTGCTAAGCCCATTTAGAATTGGTGACTTTCTCTTTCTAACTTCTTTTCAGCCTTTTCTCAGATCCCTGAGCGAAATCCTGCTGGTCCCATGGCCCACTGGGGTCATGGGAGTCTCTGAAAGGCCTTTTGCTATAGCTTTGGCTAACCTTAAACACGTGAGAATTAGTCTCCTGTCATGAGATGCAAACAACTCTCTGAGCTGACCTGGGTCCACCTGCTTTGCCTCACCTCTCAGTCTGTGGTCTGCGGACATCTCAGATTCCACCTGGAGAGGGCACTGGTTTCCCCACAGTCAATTCCCAGCCCACTCTAGGATTTCCATTCTTTTCTGACTGGAAACTGACCATGTAGAGGAGGAAACAGGGAGCTGGAAATCTTTCTTAGGCACCCATTCATATCTTCGCTTTCAAAGTATACTCCGTGTGAACCTCTAAGGAATTTTGTCTTTCAATCTGAAGTATGATATCTTGGTTCTAACTCATTAATTAATACATTTTCTATTATCTGAGGTTTATTTACCTGCTTCCTCCTGAGGAACAATGTAAGAAAAGACTGTTTGGTTTCATTATTATTTTTTTTTTTCTTTAAGTTGTGCATACATTCCCAGAAGTAAAACCCTAGAAGGCCTTAATTGATTAAGTTAGAAAAACCCTAGGTCCCCAAGAAAATATATAGAAAATATGAGTTAACATTTCAAGATATCCCACCACAACTATTTGTGCACTTTCATTTAATGCTGTCTCTCTTGCTGAAATATAAGCTCGATGAGAGAGACAGAAAGTCATTATTTGAGGGGCGCCTGGGTGGCTCAGTCATTAAGCATCTGCCTTTGGCTCAGGTCATGATCCAGGGTCCTGGGGTGGAGTCCCACATCAGGCTCCCTGCTTGACCGGAAGCCTGCTTCTCCCTCTCCCACTCCCCCTGCTTGTGTTCCTGCTCTCGCTATCTCTCTGTCAAATAAATAAATAAAATCTTTAAAAAAAAGAAAAAAGAAAGTCATTATTTGAATTAATGGGGAATTTCTGGCAAATTAGCCCCGAGTACTTAGAACATTTTGAGTGTAACTGCACAAGGTGCACAAGGTTGAAATAAGATAAGAAGACTCATGGAAGTTTATTTTGTCCTTAGTTTTGAGTTTTAGGTATAAAGTAAGGTTTTTGTTTTTAAGAATGTTTTAAGGTTTTTACTATATTCTTTGATCAAAGCAAAGATTTAAGGTGAACTCACCTTTGATTCTTCCGTGAGGTGCTCTCTAAACTCTGTTTCCACAACAATTACCTGCTACAGATTCCTGCTCTTCAGGCCCTTGTACCCATCTGTCTGGTCAGTCTGTAGTTTGCATTGACCTAAATGGAAGTTAAATATGTGCTGCTGAAAGGAGAAATTGAGGCTGCGCAGAAGATCTCTCTCGTATGTGACAGAAGTGTGTGTATGTGTGTGTATGTGTGTGTGCGTGTGTATACAGAAGTCATTAAACCACATATTTTATTCCCTACAAGAAAAGTATTTCAATTCTGGAAACTGAAAACTAGAATTAATATCTCCTTCCACGTAGGTTAGTAGAAACAAATATTTCCATTCTAGTCAGTTATTCCATAGAGATAGACCGGTGGCTTGCTAGAGACTGCACACGTATGCGTGTGTGCATGTGTATGTGTATAAGTGTGACTGCCGATCTGTGGGCAGTCTATGTGATTAGAATCAAAGTGATATAGGTAGCAGCAAAAGAGGAAAGGTGCATTTCTAATAGATCACCTGGCATAAATGATGGCTGCTTACTCTCCTTTATTGTGGATCTAATTTGGATATTCCTCTCAAAGTAAATGTCAATTTAGTCAACCAGGCATAACTTTATCAAATAACGTAAAATGCAACTTTGAAAAAACATTAAACACTTATTGAACACACATGTATGCTAGTCAACATGTATTAATTACTAAGTCATGTTTCCATTTTCCTTTTTGATAGTTCCTTGATATAGTTGAAAGCTCATGTCTAGAAAAAAAATCAGGTGGATATTGAGCACTTGGCAAATATATTTAATTTATAGACGTCAGTCAACATGATTTGGTTACTTCTAAATTAATTCCTAATAGCTTTACTTCAACTTAAGTAGATACAAACGAGTAACTTCCCTAGATTTTTCCATTGATGTTTATATGTTAAGGATAATTCCAGAGGCTTCTTCTCAGTGTTGGGAAAAAAGCACTTTGTTTTAAATTCCCACATATCTTTCTCACATTGGTCACTCAAAAGGGAAAAGTATACTAATTATTCACTCATATTTGGAATTCTTTAAATTGTAGAAGCAATCAGTAACAGTTTATTAAAAGAAATAAAAACAGATGAATGCCACATCAGTCTTGGGCAATAGATCAAATTTCAAAAGTTTGAGTCTGTTGTGGCCTTGACATTTCTAAAGCAGTCACCGTGAAGTATAACTCAAAATGCAGGTTTTAGCAAAGACCACAAAATACATATTTATATTGTAGTTTCCTAACTGTTCCCTATTGTTACGGGCATTTGTCCTGCCTTTCAAATCTTGAAAGAGAAAGCCGTGGTTTTTTGAGGCATATATTTTAGGTGTATGTGGATTTTTTTTTAATAAGGCATATTCCCCTCCTTTCTGTATTTCTTTCTTTTGTTTTCATGCCTGTAAGAGTATTATCATTTCGGGAACACAACTGCAACCCTTACCATGAGCTGAAAGTAAGTATCACTTTGTAGGCTGACCTTGTAAAAATAAAAAATAAAATTCTCAATGAATTGGGTGTGCTCATATTCTTTCTCTTCCAAGGGAAAGAGGCCTTAATCTTTGGAGTGGAGCCTTGTCAATTGTTATCATCAAAATCGGGCAAATCACATGCCGCTAACGTCTTGAAATCTCTACTTATTTGTTCATTACCTTATTCTTTTTAAGATTTTCCCTTCCCCTGTCCTCTTCACCTCTGTCTCTTCACACTTGCTGCCCAGCTGTATAAGTGTGCAACAACCCGAACGCTGGTCTTCGGTACTCATGGCTCCAGGAATCTGTGATCATTCTAATGTACACGTAGGTGGAATTTAAATAATGTCAGTCGACCTTCTGAACATGTGGCACTTATGTTTTCTTGCTATGAAGAGATGGGGAGAAGATTGAAACCAGAAGCTACAAGATACATTTGACCTTTTCCCAAAGATATAAAATTCAGTTATTCATGTTGATAATTATGACAGGATCACTAAGATCCATGCAGTATGTCTTCTATGTGGTGAAAGTAGAGAACATTTGTTTTGGCTAGAATATAACCAAATCCCATTAAACAAAGTTGACTATATTCTTAGCTGTGATATATGGTGCTAGAAATGCCTGCATTTATGAATTATTTTAATTTAACTTTAAAAAATTTGATTAAGACTGTGATCAGAAAGACCTATATTTGATTTATGTCGGGAAATATTTGTTTACTTTTTGGGCCGAATTGAATGCATATATGTCTTCCATTCATATGCACTGTTTACATACACTGGGAAGAAAATCTAATTCACTTAAAGCTCGTTTAATGTTGAGGAGAACAAGCTGATGTCAAATTCAGGGTTGAATTCAGCCTGGACACTGTTCATTAATTCACCTAAGTATTTAAGGGCCTATTCTGTACCTAACACTCTTCTGAGATCCGAAGGCCTGAAGGTAAGAAGAGAGCCTGTGTGTGTGTGTGGGGTGTGTGTGTGTGTGTGTGTGTGTTGTGTATGTATGTGTGCACATGCATGCATGTATTCAAGTAAAAGAGACCCCCTGCCTTTACAGCCTGTGTTCTAGAAGCCACACAGCATTATTCAAAGGATTACGGAGATCTATATGAAAATATGAAACTATGTTGGCATAAGTGTTTTAAAGGAGAAGAAGAAAGTATTATGAGTATTGCCTAATGAGGGAGGTCAGGGATTACGCCTCAGAGGAAATCAGAACTGAACTGAGATTGAAATGAACAGTAGGAGTTCTTGCCTGGAGGAGGATGAGGGACAGGAAGAATGAGCAACGACCTAGCCCTGAGGATGAGGAAATGTGAGCTGTGAGAAGCAGGCAGAGGCCAGGCTGTGGATTTTAGCCTTCACACTAAATGCAATGGGCAGTCACTGACATTTTAATCAGAGAAAGGGGAAAGGACCAAGGGATAAATACAGCATTTTGCATTTGCATTTTGGAAAGAATATTCTGGCTGTGGCGTGGGAAACCACACTGACTGTAAATGAATACTTTTGATAGGAGATTGCTACAGTAGTCTAAGAAAGAGGATGAGAGTTTGTATTGGAATGATGGTGCGAAAAAAGAAGAGAGCAGAAAAGAGTCAATACATATTTGTTTATGATGGGATGATAATAATAAACTATTATTATTAGTTGCATTTTTATTTTCCTCCATCTTGAAACATTCTCCTATCTTCGTTTTCATACCATGATATTGGTTTGATTTTTTAGCCTTTACCTCTTTCTTATAATTTCAATATTGCAGTTTCCTGGGCAAGTTGTGTCACCTTCTTCTTTGCCCTCTATATCCTCTCCTTAGACAACCCTATTCACTCACATCACAGTTTGACTTTAAATGGGATATTGATGCTTTATTATAGCAACAGTTGTCTCTAAGTGTGCAGCTCCAACAGATAGGACTGAGGGAAGAAAATAGGCAACATAAAGTGGACAGTGGTATTTGGTGCCAATCTCCATTCAATGTTAAATTTGCTATATCTCTTGATTCCTATGTTCACTCAGCTACATGTCTATTGGAGTAACATAGACTTCAGCTCTCTATATATCCTGAGGCAAAACTGAATTCATATTTCTTTATTGGTTCTGTCAGTAGTAGTAGTAGATGCTAAAAAAATTCTAATGACACCATTATAACTTGAGACAGACAAACAGAAACAGGTATGCAGTTTGTGGAATTATGTATTCAATATTATTGATAAACAAATGATTGAAATAAAAACCAGAAAGTTCTAATTTAGAAAAAAAAAAAAAAGACTTAGGTCTTGTCCTGCTCTGAGTCATGTGGTAGTAAAACATCTAGGAGCTTCTTTTTCATAATATAGAAGAGCTGATGCCTTGACAGGAAGACTTCCAAGATCTTTTCATCTCAAGTTCTGTGAATCTTTTTACCTAACTCTGCTGAAAACATTGGAGTAGATCTCTCTGGGAAAAAAGGGGGCTTTTCTAAATCCTATTGCCATCCAGGTTGACTTTAAACTGTGTCAATAATATTTGAAGAAGGGAAACATCTTACAGACATTGTGCCCTCTCTCCCATCCTCTAAGAGCATACCTACTTGCCATTGCTGTGACATCCAGCCAGGTGCACCCGGGTGTATCTAGTGTCAGCTGAATCCTGAATCTTGTTTTCTGCCCTAGGGCTTCTCTACAACCTCAGAGTAAAAGGCTGGGCTTGTGAACATCTGGAAGGGTAGGCAAGTCACATCCTCAAGGGACCTTTGACTAATAGGGAATGGGAACCGTAAAGAAATACTCCCCTCTACACTGGTCCCAGGTAAGCAATCCCATGATGAACTCATTCTACGTGATTTCTCTCAGGGTCCCCCAAAGCCCTGAGCCCCAATATCCACCATGGTAATCAGTTCAATGCTACTGTTCTTCCCCCCTTTTCTGTTTTGCTTTCTCCAGTCCCCACCCTTAGTTGTTCTTTGGGAGGAATTTCCCAAAATTAAGGATCTTCCCTCAGACCCTTCTCAGGAGGCTGCTTTTTGGAAGAACCCAAGTTAAGGAAGATTTCTGTTGGATCAATATAGGTACACAGAGTTTGCTTTACCCGATTAAGAGATTTCTGAAATTTTATGAATAATTCAAATTATTCTAAACAATATTTTGTTCATTGATTTACATCTCAATTTCAGGAATGCTATATCATTATTTTGTTATAAAACTTCAGTGGCATAGTCTTCTAACTCTTTAGCATCTCACCAGGTATATCTTCCAGCTTTTATACCAAAGAATCATCTGTAAATAAATATTCAAATGTATTAACAATATAGTTATTTAAAGGAACTGTTTATTATGAAATAATTTCTCTGCTGGTCAAAGCACAATTGCTTGCTAGCATGCATATTTTCATAACTTTTATCTTGGATTATTGTTTTGTTATATAAGGTTTATATAGATTTTAATCCTCATTGCTGGTGCCCTTCATTTGGACTTGGAAACTGTGTTCCCATTTTCATAGTAATGATAATGCTTTTTCTTAATCCACAAATTTGTTAAAGTAAAAGGTATACACACATAGATATTTCTCTTTTTACTAGGAAAAAAAGAAAAGATTTTTCTTCTGCTGTTCCCTCAACCCATTAATCACAATACAATATATGCTATTAATTATGCTTAAATGCAGTTTGCTTATATAATTTGTGAACATCCAATAACTCAAGACTTTCAAATTATTTGTCTTCCATGTAGACATTTTGATTACTGAAACATTCCTAAAGCTAGAAGAAGGGATAATAACATAGGATTAAAACTTATGAATCACCTTTTGATTAAATACCCCACAGTCTTTGTTGCTAAATCTTCACTCAGAGAATAAGTCTAAGTCTCATTTGAACTTGTAGATTTTAATTCCATATTGATCACCATAACCTAGTAAAAGCAATACATATTCACTCACATCACAGTTTGACTTTAAACAGGATATTGATGCTTTATTATAGCAACAGTTGTCTCTAAGTGTGCAGCTCCAGTAGATAGGACTGAGGGAAGAAAATAGGCAACATAAAGTGGACAGTGGTATTTGGTGACAATCTCCATTCAATGTTAAATTTGCTATATCTCTTGATTCCTATGTTCACTCAGCTACATGTCTATTGGAGTAACATAGACTTCAGCTCATAAAACTTTTATAGTGGCAATAATAGAAATAATAGATGTGTATCTATAAAGACGAATATATTTTAAGGTCTTTCACATTCATTATTTCATTTGACTTGAAAAATTATCTCTCAGTGCAGGTGAAAGAGGTATTAATATATCCATTCAGGCTCAGAGAAATGGTGTCACGTATGACCAAATTAAAATAACTGCTAAATGCAAAGTTGAGAACCAGGTGTTCTGGTTCCTGGCCCAGTGAGCTTCTTGGTATATGCCTATGTCCTGCTTTGCACGATAACTAGGCCATTGTCTTCTCAGTGTCTTGTCCTGTCTCCCACTCTTACATTCTTCCCTCCTCTACCTTCCTAAACAAATGGGAAGATGTATACTGGGAGCTACTTTGGACCAGCTGTATTCTTTGCCTTCTTGTTCAACCTGAACATTGCATATAATCTTTCTGTGATGGTTCATTTTATGTGTCTACTTGGTGAGACTATGGTACCTAGTCATTTAATCAAAACCAAATCTAGATATTGCTAGACTGTGGTTAACATCTATAATCAGTTGACTTTGAGTAAAGCAGATTATCCTTGATAATATGGATGGGCCTCATCTAATAAGTTGAAGGCCTTAAAAGCAAAAACTGAGATTTCCTGAAGAAGGAAAAGAAATTCTGTCTCAATACTGCTGTATCAATTCCTGCCCGAGTTTCTAGCCTTCTAGCCTACCCTGTGGCTTTTGGACTTCCCAGTCCTTACAATCACGTGAGCCAATTCCTTAAAATAAAATTCTTGATATAGGGTAAGATACACTTCTGTATATTCTACCTAGAAATATCTGTATACTTTATCCTAGAAATATATAGATATAGATGTACACAAATGGAAATATGAGAATACTTCTCTGGAGAACCCTGGCTAATACACTTGTCTCATATTTGTCCTAGAATATCATAAATATCAATATCATAAAATCATAAATATCAATATCATAAAATTGTGCTCCATTAATTTTTTTCTGTTCCTTTAAGGACTTCTATATATTTGCTCTCATCTCTGTTTTCCCTCTTCCTTGCCAAAATTTAAATTTTTACTTGTGCTCCTAGATTCCATAATTCTCTTCATTATAGGACCTATTTCACCAGTCTTTTCTCTCTTGCAATACTAGTCTTTCCATTTCTCAGTTAATGAACTTAATCCTAAAGTATAGGACAAAATAGTTGTCATTAACCAGCTCCTTTCAATCTTCCTATCAGTAAAATGAAGGGCACTTCAAATCATTAGTCCAAATATCTTACTGTTAACCAGATGAACACACACACACATATACACACTAAGTTCTAAAGACTATATTTTATTTTATTTTTGATTTCAGTCTTGTATTCCAACCTATTTATGTTTTTGCAACAGAAGGCTAAAAAGCAAGAAATCAACTCTGAACTCAATCACAAATATTGGCTTTCATCATGAGGTATTGAATACTTTGATCCTTACGGCTTTGCATACAAGTAATTCTTAGGTAGCTAGGAATTTTTGGTTGCCTACTCGAATTCATATGGATGTTCTATGTGCAACTCAAATTAAACCTTATCAAAATTTAACTCCCAGTTTTTCCTGCCAAACTTTCTCTTTTCTCGTATTACCTATTTGGCTGTTGGCAATATCATTCAAATTTCTCAATGACTTTTGAATGTACATTTTCCTGAAAGTGTCCAGTTTGACCCCAATCCTGACAATTACTTTTCATTACTAAATACACTATACTCTCTTCAGCTTTATGCTTTTTTTTCCAACACTGATCCATTCATTTAATAAGTATCTGTTGAATCTCTAAGCTGTGTCAGACATGGTTGTACGTGCTAAGGATGCTCCAGGGAATAAAGCAAAATAGTGGACCTTACTACATTCCAGAAGGGTGACACAGATAAGTAACTATTAATATAATTAATAAGTAAATTATATGTTAGAAGATGACTTTTTACCTCCAAAGAAAGAAAGAAAGAAAGAAAGAAAGAAAGAAATAGAACACAGCAAGCCTCTGGGAATTGGGTAGCTAAATATGTATTTAATAAACATTTATTATATTAGTGGTTGACTGAATGCACAGTCCTTTAAATTTCAGTTTGTCTGGTGTTCAATATCCTGGAAGACATGAGTTATAGATAAACAGGACTTAGTTCATCTGTTTTTTGCTTTGGTTGTGTTAAAGATTTGTTTTGTTTTGTTGTCTGTTTGCTTCTCTGTCTTTGGTAGAATAGATGGGTGAGGGCTCAGAAGATGCTGACGGTTTAACGTAACAAGTGAGTTGTTAAAAAAAAAAGATAATTCTCCCTCCCTCCTTTTCTTCCTTCTTTTCTTCCTTTCATTTAATTTAGCAAGAAACTATTTAATTCCTACTATGATGCAAGAACTATGCCTGACACTGGAGATGCTCTTATGAATAAAGAGTCACTGAACTTAAGGATATCCCAGTCAGGTGGGGAGACGCATATAAACAGAGGTCAGGGAAGGTGCCCTGGTGGGTGAGAGCCAGGGTTCTGGAGCTATTCTCTGGCTGGATTACAGTCTCTAGGCCTCAGTCTACACTTGTGAGGAATAGGGGTAAGAATAGGTCCTATAGAGGAGGCTGTGTTAGGATTCAATGAGTTACTATTTGTAAGCTGCATAGAAAAGTACTTGGTACATAATAATTACTTAGTAAGTTTTCACTTATTTTATTTTTTTATTATAAGGACAATATGCTGTAGTAAATTGAAAGAGAGAAGCATGCCTAGCGATTATGGAAGCCTACACATGGTAGAACGAAACTTGGAGGGATGATTCTTCGATTTCTCTAAATTAAGAAGTGAAATGATGTTCCTAGAGATGGGATGAGGATCAGGTTAATCAGGAGGCTCGAAGAGACAGTGAGTAACAGCCCTCAGTAAGGAATGAAAGCAAGACATGCTCAAGGGCAAGAACTATGTTTGAAATTTCCAGACAAAACATATTGGAGAATATTGGTAGCTCTATATGGAAAATATATTTGGCAAGGAAACAGGCTGTCTGTAAAGTTGTGAATGAAATAGTGGAGTTTTTACTTCAGTGGTTGATCTAGAACATGATCATTAATGGATTATTTATCACAAAATGTCATTGTTAGCACTTTAAATTGTAATCATTAACTTTAAAGTGTTAGTTGTGGTTTGAGATTTGAGAAATTTAGAGTTCATAATTTAAGAATTAGAGCAATTTTGTGAATTTTAGTAGATTTTTATGTTTATTCTACAAACTCTTATGTTTTCTTACCTTTAAAATGGTTCGGACACTATTAAACCAAGTATATTCTCACTTTAATCTTATTTCTAGTTAATTTTCAAGCTGTAGAATTTCATGTGTTATAACTGCTGCTTGGCAGGTTTTTTTTCAGGGGATATAGTTGAACTCATGCACACTTTTATATGATGGGCAGTTGTTAACACTAATTTCAATAAATTAGGTAATACATTGCATTGCTACATTTCATTTGTTAATATAGGACTGGAAAATAATATTTTTTCCCTAAAAATAAAGGGAACAGTAATTTGCTTCCTGACATAAAACAGTCTTAACACACACACACACACACACACACAAGTCCATGAAAGCATATATTTGTCTTCAAAGGAAAAAAAAAAAAAAAGATTTAGAAAAGAGGGCAAACTTGTTAGGATTTTAAATCAATATTTGTATGACACCTTTTTATCTACTGCCTGGAAGAAATAAAAACACATTAAACTTTTTAATAAAAGTAAGTTAGAGTAACTGAGAACATTTTCAATCACATAATAAAGATTTGTTTCAGACATAAACAATGACTTTCTGTGAGCTCTGCCCTGACATCTAAAGAATTCAGAATGACATTCGCTATCCAACAGGGTTTTTCCTTCCGAAAACACAGCCCACTAAGAATCTCTAAACTACTCTGCCTCTTTGGTTCCTGTGTAAAACACCAGGCAAGCATGAGAAATTGAAACAGGCTGGCTGAGGTTTGGTAAAGAAGACAGTGCAATGGGAAGGCTTAAGGCAGAATTTTCCTAGAAGCCCATAGCTGCCAAACCAGGCCTTCAGATGCTGGCCCTTTCCTGGTCAGGAACAAGTAGGAGCTAGGTAGGGATAAAGAAGAAAGACTGTGGGAGATCATCGGAGAGCAAATAGACCACATCCCCAAGCTCTACTGGTACAGTAGAGAGTAATAGTAGATAGTAATTATCAACACTCCATTCATTCAATCATTCATTCTTTCATACATTCATCCATTCAACAAATCTTTGCTTGCCAGGCATTGCTCTTGGTGATAAGATAAAATACTGAATAAAACAAAGTCCCTACCCTCAGTCTAATTCAAGAGACAGACAAGAAACAAATAAAGATGTGATAAGTCAAGTGGTGATACATACTACAGAGAAAACTATAATAGAAGAGGAAGTATTGGGATGGGTTTAGACTTGCCAGGCAATTAAGTTAAATATTAATTTCAGAGAAACAACAAGTAATTTTTTAGTATAAGCAGGTCCCAAGCAATATTGGGATTTTTTTTTTTTTAGTATGTCTTCTGCAATATTTGAAGTATATTTATACAAAAAATGAAATATTTGTTTATAAATATAACTAACTCTGTGCTCTTCCACCTCTAATCTGGCAACCTTGTTAGAATTAGAAGCAGAACGGGCGCCTGGGTGGCTCAGTTGGTTGAGCGACTGCCTTCGGCTCAGGTCATGATCCTGGAGTCTCCGGATCGAGTCCCGCATCGGGCTCCCTGCTCAGCGGGGAGTCTGCTTCTCCCTCTGACCCTCCCCCCTCTCATGTGCTCTCTCTCGCTCTCTCATTCTCTCTCTCAAATAAATAAATAAAATCTTTAAGAAAAAAAAAAAGAATTAGAAGCAGAAGAGTCTATTTTTATATTGAGTAGTCAAGGAAGCCTTCTGATGATATGACAGAAAAACAGAGACCTAAAGAAGTAAGTTATTTGAAGGAGGAGTTTCAGTCTATGAGTGAAAATGCCCTGAGGCTAGAGATGTTCCTGAGAGGCTAGTGTAGACACTGGGGGCTGAGAAATGAAGTTGGAAAATGCAAGGCGATGAGCTCAGATAGTTGGATAGGGAGCCACATCCTGTAGGTTTTATAGGACAGCAGAAGAACTTTGGCATTTACTCCAAATAGGATGAGAAGTCATTGGAAAAGTTAGGTCAGGAAATGCCATAATCTACTTTGAATTTTAAATGGCTACGCCTGCTAAGAAGCGCGGGACTAAGAAGGAAGGCGGAAGCAGGAAAACCAGGAGTTAGTTGCAAAAAATCCAAAAAAGACATGACGGCGGTTTTGTGTGAGTGTGGTAGTAATGGAGGAAGAGAAAAGTGGATATTTTCTGAATAAATTTGAAGGTAGAACCCATAGGATTTGTTGACAAACTGGATGTTATGAGATCCATGGGAAAGAAGGCAAGGCTACCTGTCCAGTTTTTGGTCGGAGCAATTAGAACGGGAGAATGGAGTGGCTGTGGTCTTAGGAGCAGGCTGTGGAAGGCACGGGGGTTAGAGGGCAGTCTGAAGTGTGTTTTTAAGGAGCTGGGTTTGCAGTGGCTTTGTTATTCACATGGAGATGGCTAACAGGTGATAGTATATGTATCTCTGGTGTTTAGGGAGGGATCAGGATTGTAGACATGCTAGTGAGTTGTCAACAAAGAGATGTTATATGAAGTCATGAAACTAGATGGAATCACCTAGAGAAGAGAGCGGATCCAAGGATTGACCCCTGGACGCTACCATGGGTAGAAGCACAGTAAATAAAAGAAACATCAGAGAAGCAGTATTTAGAGACGTAAAAGGAAAACTGAGGGAGAGAAGTGTCAAAGAAAGCAAGGGGAAAATACTGTGTGAAGGAAGAAAGATAATCCGTTATGTTAGATGCTATTGATATTTTTTAGGATTATTTATTTATTTATTAGAGAGAGAGTGTGAGTGGGGGGAGGGGCAGAGAGAGAAGGAGAGAGAGAATCTCAAGCAGACTCCTGCTGAGCATGGAGCCTGACTCGGGGCTCGATCCCACCACCTGGAGATCATGACCTGAGCCGAAACCAAGAGTCAAATGCTCAACAGACTGAGCCACCCAGGCACCCCAAATGCTATTGATATTTTGAACAATAACAGTAACAATAACCCCAAGGTCTTTTAACTATATTAGTTTCACTGAAAATACAATAAAAGATGAAGCACATGATATCTATGATGGGGCTTCTAATCCCTTCTTTCTTTCTTCAGCTCCATCTTTCTAGATTGGAAGTATTTGGTAAACAATTCAGTAATATAAGAGGACAGGTATGAGTCAATATTGGCAGTTCCTGCCTTTGAATTCAGTGTACTTGTATTTATTTTATATTCAGTTAACTTTCACCAAAGACTCTCTGGGTCTTTTGCTAAAATATCCGTTTTTTATCTGAATCTCTATTTTGAATCTACCTATCTTTTATTTGATTTTTTTTTTTTGTATGCTCAACTCAAAGACATTTACATTCTTAAATAAATATATGAATGTAGGGCCAACCTAAAGTTTGCCTTCCCTGACCATGCCTCCCCTTATTATAGCTAATAAACCACCTTGATCTAAAAAGCATCTGAGCCTTATTCCCCATAAATAAAAACCTCATCTATTCTGTCATCCACTCCCTCAGTGTTCTGCTAACTAATCTGAAAAACAAGTCCAAATCAACGTGTTAAACACCTAGCAGCCTAATAGTCTCCCTTTACATTAAAAAAAATTTTTTTTTAATGTGATTTGTGTGTGTCTGAGAGAGAGAGAGAGAGCACAAGCAGGGACAGGGAGAAGCAGGATCCTTGCTGAGCAAGAAGCCTGATGTGGGACTTCATCCCAGGACCCTGGGATCATGACCCGAGCTGAAGGCAGACGCTTAACCGACTGAGCCACCCAGGTGTCCCTCAAAATATTACATTTTAAAAGAAGTTTTTATAGCACGTAGTAGTTACTGAAAAAAAAAAAAGTTGAATGATTTCTCTATGAGAAGTTAGGTATGAGGACAAAATGGATGGGGAGATAGTTTGGAGTAGGTCTCTGAAAAGTCATCCTCAACTCACTGGAAGTAGTCACCCGGCTTTCAACATTGTGTTTCCCTTTTTATATATGAAAGGATTACCTCATTCTTTTCCTCAGTTCAAGCTAAACATATAATTTGCACAATGTTTGGGGATTATTTTTGTTGTTGTTTTATTTAGAAAAAAAATCAATGAAATATTTTCTCTACAAACTCCTAGAGTTCCTGTTTATTTTGTTTCTTTGTGTTCTGCTAACAAGAATATACTTCTTTAATGAAAAGTTGCAGTTAAAATTCAAGTCGTATTCACAGTTGTGTTCCCAAAGAAAGCAAGCATAGAGCAGGCTTGTCAAACATCTGATGGGGAGTTCAGATGTGACCAGAGAATCGTTTACTAGGCTCATCGAGCCACCAGGAAATCCTCTTCTGGCTCTGTGGTGTGTCTGTGCCTCGTGTGGGGAAACTGCCCTGCTTGCAAATTCGCCTCTGACTGGTCAATGGAGTCAGCAGGCAGACTGTACAAGCAGCAAAAAGGTCACCTTTGTTGAACCCAGAGACCCTTAGTGTCTGGGTTCTATTTAAATAAAACCTGATGCTGAGCTGCTTATCTGCTTCCTTCCAAATGCTCCGAACCTCACAAGTTAGTTCGCAAAATAGGGTTGAAAATTTGGCCACGTTTCTAGAACATCCAGCCCTGGTGTTCGCCAAAAATATCAAAACAGCGGACTTTCTTGTGGTACTCAGGCTCTTCTGATTTCGGGCCCAGTTAAATACCAGGCACTTTCTTCTTCCTTTTTGGGCGGGAAAGTGGGCTATGAGAAAACTAGGAGGAAGATGGAATATCTAGACATTTAAAAATTAATCTTTTCATATTTTCAGATCTTTGACTGAAAGTAATGTAAACTAATGAGTTTGAATGTTTTTTTGTGTGAAGTAAAAAGAGCAGCATAGAAAAAAAAAAAAAAAATGGAGGCCATCTCTGTGCCAAGACCGAAGGGTAATTTTGTGTCCTGGCCGTTCAGGTTGTGGGTTGCTTTTCCACAACTATGCTTCCACCGCTATTACTTAGTCTGCTCAGAGTTCTACCCTGACTAGTGCCCACATCATCAAATAATGAGCAGATGCTTCTGCTGTGAACATTGCTTTTATATGATGATTTTGGAGGAGATTTAACTGTTTCATGATCCCAGGAGACAAAGGAATGGAAAGGAAAAAAAAAAAAGAGGAAGAGTAACCCAACTTCCTAAAATAATTAATATAGCTTGCAAACTTACCTAGTGTACAAAAAGGGACCTGAACCAACAATAAAACCAGAAAAACAAGGGCGCTTGGGTAGTTCAGTCAGTTAAATGTCTGCCTTTGGCTCAAGTTATGATCCCAGGGTCCTGGGATCGAGCCCCACATCGGGCTCCCTGCTCAGTGGGGAGCCTGCTTCTCCCTCTCCCTCTGCTGATCCCCCGGCTTGTACTCTCTCTCTCTGCCAAATAAATAAATAAAATCTTTAAAAAAAATAAATGAAAACGAAACAAAAAAAAACACACAAGAGAGAATAGTGTTTTCTCTTTTTGTTTTCTTTAATGTTTAAAGGTCTTGGTGATATTATCCCAAGTACCTGGGTTTTATTAGGTACCATTAAGTAAAGATACCACATAGTTTGTCGGAGGTAAAATATTTCCATGTCATATGTAGTTGAGTGATACGTGTTCAAATTTCAGTGTCTTGCAGGAAATGTTACCGGGCTAAATGATGATTCTAGGAGCAAGGAACAAGGTTTTGATTTTGAGGAAGCAAAAATACTTGTAAAATGATATATAGCTAGAAATTTTTTTCTTTAACTAGACATCTATGGATACCTCAGGAACAATAGGTATTCCAGAAATCTAGAGAATAAATTGTGCCTAAGTATTTTGCTCCAGAAATATCTCCTTAGGGAATAAATTGTGAATTTTGATTGTGTTAGCTCTTCCATCAACTCTTCTGGAATCTACTCCATCACCGTAAAAGAGAGAGTAGAGAGCTTCACCCTGCAGAAGATGGCAGATCCTTAGTTTGATTAACAATTTAGATATTTGATAATTTCAAATTTTTTTTTATAATTTTAATGTAATGAATGACATATAGGAGGAATCTCCAAAATTTTTAGAATAAAATAAACATTTATTCTCATTAACCATAGTTAAGCATTATTGACATTTGGGTTTATTTTTCTTTCTATCTTTTCAAAAGCTATATATATATATATTCATTTGTGTTTTGTTTTCCTATAAAATGGTGTTATTTCCTATAAAATGGCATTCTCTAGTTTTTGCTGCTGTTTTGCATTTAGCATTACATTTTGAGTGGATTCCATGCTATTAAATATTCTCAAAAACATGCTTTTCAGTGGTTGCATATTATTCTGTTATATGATGGACCATGATTTGTTAAATTATTTCACATTTGAAGCAGTAATGATGACCCCGAAGTTCTACCATCATAAATGATCATTCAATAAACAACTTTATACATACAATTTTACGAACATTTCTCATGATATATTTTGGAAGATTTCTTTTTTATGGTGTAACTTCCAGATCAAAATATATTGTATATTTTAAGATTTGATACATATTGACAAATTGCTACCCTGAAATATATGTACATTGCAGAATCACAGTGAGTGTGTGTGTGTGTGTGTGTGTGCACGTGCATGCGCATTTTTAACCTTTCACAGTATGGTCTGTTTTCTTAGCTTTTTTCCTTACTGGGGCTTTTATGTTTCATAAGGTTTGTATTTGTGTTCCAGTGGTTAGCTTTATAATTATACGTCATTATAAGACCCTTAGTCCCCTCTTTTTTTAGACAGCATAATATTTTTATACTATGGATATTCTGATTATCACTGCCTAACAAATCATCCTAAAACTTAGTGGCGTGAAACAGTGTTTTATTATAGCTCACAATTTTGTGGGTAGAAATTCATGTAGGGATCAGGTTGGTGATTCTTCTACTCCATATTTTGTCAAGTGGTTTCATTTGTTGGTATGCACCTGATAGCTTGGCTGTCTGAGGTTTCAAAATGGTTTAGCTTACATGTTGGTGGTTTGATGGAAGATGGCCAAGAGGTTGGGCTCAGTTGGGATCCTCTCCTTCCCCATGTCATTCAGGGCCTTTCCAAATGGTATCTCCAGTGGGGTAGTCAAACATATGGCAACTCATGGTGTAAATAATAAGTATGACATGAGGCCTGGGTAGAAGCTGAAAGGCTTCTTATGACCTAGCTTGAGCCTCCTTATATTGAGGAGGGAAATCACTAGAGTCAGGCCTGATGTAAGGGGAGGAAATTATACTCAAACTTTCGATGAAAAGAGTAGAAAATAATTCATGACTATCTTTAATCTACACCATTCATACTTGGGCCACAAATTATTTACTTTCTATACAACATATGAAATACTTTCTTCTTCTCCTCAGATTTGTAAAACTCTCATCCCCTTATTGCATCAGCATGTAGTCCAGGATTTTGTCCTCTAAATTAGGTCCAGTGCTCTCTTCCTCCCATCCTCACACACAATGTTAGACTAGAGATAGAATCAATAGACACTCAAATTGAAAAAGGAGAATAGGATGTATCTCATGGTTCACAGTAATTCTGAAATCCAGCAGTTTTCATAATCTAATTCAGTCCCTAAAAAACGATCCTTTGGAGTCTTGGCTATACCCTCTGGGTTCCTGGTTCTTGCCTTCAAGTCATCCTTCCTTTTTCATTAGAAATTACCAATATTAGTATCTATGTAGCTTTCTCAACATGTTTTGTAGCAATAGAATTTTTGAAGTTCAAAGATCTCTTTTAATTTTGTAGTTTTGTACATTATCATTTCAGTCCAATCTAATATAATTACTTTAAAAAAGCCTTTTTAAAAAAAATTTATCGGGGGGCACCTGGGTGGCTCAGTTGTTAAGCGTCTGCCTTTGACTCGGGTCATGATCCCAGGGTCCTGGGACTGAGTCCTGCATGAGGCTCCTTGCTCAGCGGGGATCCTGCTTCTCCTTCTCCCACTGTCCCTCTCCCCACTTGTTCTCTCTCCCTCTCAAATAAATAAATAAAATCTTTTAAAAAAAGTAAAAAAAAATTACCAATTAATCATCCACTCTATTAGATAAAAGCCATGTTCACAAATCTCTTTGATATTAGTTCCTTCTTTATCTTAGGCTTCCTGTGACATTGCTGAGGAACAACAGCTTTAAAAGTCTCAGAAATATTGTCTATGGATGAGAATTTTCTTAATATGTGCCCCTTCTGGGTCTGCGCCTCCTCTACCTCTCAGACCCTAACCCATTCCTTCACTGCTTTTGCAGTCATTCCTGTCTTTCTTTAGTGTCTTCTTGGCCACCATCATCAATGGATACAGTCCATATATAGAAGGACTTCCTTTTTCTGGCACTTCTGGAGATTTGTCACCATTAGCTATCCTGGCCCCACTTTTCATTTCTTCACTACCACTTGTGTTGCCTCTTTCTGTAAGAATTACTGATTACCAAGAGGCCTTGCCAGTCTCAGTTGCCTTAATCAGCCCTTACACAATTTGAAATCTGTCTCCTAATTTCCCTGGAAATGCAAGTCATAGGTTTCGTTATTATTGTTTTCCTTTTTGTGGAGTTTCTAAGAGAGGAGGGAAGTTTCAGATTTAACCACCAGCCATGTCTCTACGAGATTTAGAACTGTTTTACTTTTTTATTTATTATTTTTTAAAGATTTTATTTATTTATTTGTCAGAGAGAGAGAGGGAGAGTGTAAGCACAAGTGGGGGAGCAGGAGAGGGAGAAGCAGGTTCCCCCGCTCAGCAGGGAGCCCGATGCGGGACTGGATCCTAGGACCCTGGATTCATGACCTGAGCCGAAGGCAGACGCTGAGCCACCCAGGCACCCTAGAACAGATTTATTTTTAATACTCTTATATTTAAAAAAGAAGTCACCTTTAGAGGTAAATACCAGTCTGATAAGGGGTAAAATAGAACAATTTGAAATAACCGATTTGATATTACTTTAATTTGTATGGACACAATTTATTGAGGCCATTTGGGTATCACAAATTATAATAATATGTCAATGAAGCACCCTGTCCTTCATTTTAGTAATGAGTTCAGATGGGGGTGAAGAGTCAGAGATAAGATAAAAAAGAAAGAGGAAGAGGAGGACACGATCTAACTTTTAGTTCATAAGATGAGTCAAAGTGACCTGAAGTCAAAGCAACTAAATTGAGAAGGCAAAGTCCAAATGGACTTCTTCATAAATATCACATTAATATTGGGAGAAAAAAAACAACATATTTACATTAAAAGAAGCATATGTATGTTACAAAATCCAGTATAAAAAGTTAACTAGCTTTAAGTTAAAACAGGAGATTCTTTCTGAAATTCTCTTCAACCTGACCTTTGTATATCTGGCCCTTGTCATTCAGGTTTCAACTTAAATGTCACCTGCTAAACTCTCAACCCAAAGTAGCCCATGAATCTCCAGCGTCAGTCTATTTTATTCCTTATAGCACTTTTTACTCTCAGATGCTTCCTTATGTATTTATTTTTTTATAATCTCTTGCTCCACTCAAATTATAAACTCCCTAAGAATGGAAACCTGCGGAACTTTTCCAATGTTATTTTCTCTGCCTCTGGACAGATCTGGTGTCTAGTTGGATCACAATAACATTCCGTTTATGGATGATAGAAATGACATAGAAATGTCAGACTGGCAGTGGTACGCCATGGAGGTTCCCCTTCTAGATATCTCGTCACTCTTCTCTGATCTTCAGCATACTTACATGCAAATGGGACTATTCCAATCGGCTACTTCTAGTATTTAAGAAGCTAAAGACTTTATTATTTTTCTGTTGCATTTGATCATCTTATCAGCATTCATTAATTTTAAGAGTTTTTAACTTGTTTGTTTTGTTTTCAGTGTGGTCTAGTCAGAGAGATAACTTTGTCTCCTCCTTTCCAAAGGTTTTCTGGTTTATTTTGTGTTTGGTTTACACCATTTCACTGGCTCTTTAATTAGCCAGGACCTTCCCAACATTATTGTGCAATAATGATGATGGTGGGTAATCTTCCTTTGTTCCTCAGTTTAATGGGACTATCTCTAGTAATTTAAAATAAGGTACAGCTGATTAATGATTTAAAAGCTATTCTATACCATGCTTAATGCGTAATAGATTGCATTTATCCAATGAATGTCTTTATAATGGTGAGTTTGATTGCTGGTACTTGTATTTGGTATTTTCACATCTATATAACTGAAATAAATGTACAATTTCCTTATTGTTATTCTTATCAGATTTTGATTTTAGGTATTTCACTTTCAAAATTGAAAGACTACCTTTTATCCTTTAGAGCCTCTAGAATAAATGACACAGAGCTGGTTTTGTTCTCTGAAAATCTAAAAACAAATGCTCATTAGTTAAAATAAAATATTATGTTGGCCTAGAGCCATCTTTAGAGTTGTTTTTTTATTTTTGGTAACATTTCCAATTTATTCAATGGTTACTTGCATATATAGGTTGCCTATTTAAAACTGATACGATTGAAAAATGTGTATAGTACCAGAAAATTGCCCAGTTCTTCTAATTTATCAAACTGATTAAGAATTATGCATTCTTGCCTTTTATAACCATTTTATCAAGTGATTTTGTTAGAAATAATATAGCTGTTAGGAGCACAGGTCTTGGCAAAGTCAAAGCG
Organism: Halichoerus grypus; assembly: GCF_964656455.1. Classification (NCBI taxonomy): domain Eukaryota; kingdom Metazoa; phylum Chordata; class Mammalia; order Carnivora; family Phocidae; genus Halichoerus; species Halichoerus grypus. Next base: position 110,865,323 of record NC_135715.1, read on the forward strand.
AGGAAGTGCTGCATTAAAATCCATCTTTGATATGTATGGAGCTTTTGTGATAATAGTAAATTAATTCCGCAGCTTCAGTAACTGCATTTGTAAAAAAAAGGGAAATAAATAAACATTTTAGAATTTTGTTTTAAGGATTAACTGAAGTAATATACAAAACTCTAAGGATATCATCTGCTACTGAGAGAGTATAAAATACATCCTAGCTATTTATCATTATAGTTATCATCATGATCATTTCCCTCTCTATTTTATTTGCAAGAAGTTTTTTCTGTTCTTTTATACTTCTTGAATTTATTTATAATATTATCTTCCTCTTTTATAATAAATTAATTTCTGCCTTTATCTTCACTGCTTTATTTCTCCTATTTTCCTTAAGTGTGTTTTCTTTTTCTAATTTCTTTAATTAAATGCTTGGTTTATTTTCATTTTTTTCTTGTGTAATTATAAAAATATTCCAAGGCTGTGATTTTGTCTCTGGATACCAGCTTGGCTGCATCTCATAAGACTTAAAAGTAATATACTGATTTATTTTCTAAATAATCTATAACTTAATTTTTATTCCTTCTTGGTCTAAATGTATTTAGAAAGATTACTGCAAATTTCCCAATAGTTAGAATTTTTACTGGTTTTGTTTGTTTCTTTAGCTTTTTATTATTATTTCTTATATTATTGCATGGTGGTCAGAGAATGTATGCTGCATAATTTATGCTTTGTAGAATATACTGAAATATTTTGTGACACTATAGATGACTATTTTTTCTACATGTTACATGAATATTATATATTTTATATTTTTGTAGAGTTTATTGTTAAAATATATTTATTAATTCAACCATATTATTTTTTTGAGTAATTTATATTTTTTCTTGACTACTAGAAACATCTAAGACAGAGAACTGTGTTAAAGTTGTTAAAAAAACAAAATCCAATGGATTAATTTGAAGATCTAATTGGTTTTATTAAGTGATTCATGAATCAGGGAGCATCTCATCTGGCAGGTAGAGGGGAAACTCCTGGGAGTTGTACACAATGGAAAGTGTTTATAGGAGAGTGGGGCAAGAAGTTATTAGCAAAAGAAAAGATTGTTTCAGGCCAGGACACCTCTTCTGGGGAGAAGGGATCAGGAGGGTTTCTATCATGCAGCTAACCCCACAAGTGCTGATCAGGAAATTTAAGATTGACTGTTAAAAGGTCACATTCCTAGAATAGGTTGAAACTGTAATTAAGTCTTGATTTGCTGTCTTGGAGGGAAATGACTTCATTTTGGGCTTGCTTTTTCTTTTTTAACAAAGTCTTCTACAGAAGTTCTGTCTCTATCCATTTTTAAAATAATGTTTTTCAATACTATTTATTTAGCACAGAAAGATTTATGACATTTTTACAAATTTATTGTAAAGTCCACATTTTCTGTATAAACGGCCTTTTGTAATCTGATTACTTTTTCCTTCAAATACATGTTGGTTTTGCACTTGTATTTTCATCCCTACAATTGAACTTATGGACAATTTTTCTTGGTAAAAATAAAAGTTATGTGAAAAGAACTGAAAGATCAAAGTCCCTCATGATATATTTAGAGCAAGGTAACTGCCCTTGTTTTTTTCTGGAGGGAAAAGTCTTTGCCTGAAGAATTTTCTCCTGACATGCAGGTGATAACATGCAACATTAGCATGGAAAAGTATGAGAAAGAAGGATTTGCTCTTGACTAGTTAAGAAATAGGCTTAACAATTCACAAATTTCTTATGGGATTAGACTTTAATACCTAATAATCACCTTTGTCAAGGAAAATGTATTCGACACTGTGGGAAGTAATTGCAATTTATGGAAATGTTTTGAACCAAAGGAAAATCAAAATACTGCTACCGAGAATGGTAATATAAAGTTGGCTCACTGTGCCGGAAGGAAGACACATCTTGACCCGTGCATCCTCTGGTCTTCCTCTCAGACAAGACTGCATGTCTGGAAGAAGTTCCCAGCTTTGGTTCATTACACTCCTACTTCATCATCCCAATTAAAACCCCTTTTCCACAACACTCGAAGAGAAATTGCAATTGATTCTCCAGGTAGCTTTTCCCTTTAACACTTTATTACTATCTCTCCCTCTTTTTTTCTTTTTTACATCTAATTGCTTATACAAATCCTTGCTTAATGCCTTCTCATTTGTTTTTGTTTTTTAATGATTTATTTTTTACTTGAGAAAGAGAGCGCGAGAGCACGCACAGGAGTGGGGAGGGGCAGACGGAGAGGGAGAGAGAGAATCTGGAGTAGACTCTGCCCTGAGCTCAGAGCCTTAGGCAGGGCTCTATCTCATGACCCTGAGATCATGACCTGAGCCGAAATAAAGAGTCGAAGCTTATCTGACTGAGCCACCCAGGTGCCCCGCTTTTTTATTTGCTTATTCTTCCTTCCCCAGTGACAGATGGTAAACTTCTAGAAGACAGGAATCTTCTTGAGTTTAGTTTGCTCTGTACTAGGTGGAGCACAGAGACATACTTCCAACTCTATCATGATGTGCCAGCCATTTCCTTTTACTAACCTTATCCATCCATACCTCTGTCTACTTTTTTTTGTTTTTTTCCTAAAAGAGCATAATAACTGATGCAAGTCCAAGTGTTAGGTAAAGAAGTGAGGTAGAAAGGTGAAAGAAGTTTTAATTTTCTTTTTTTTTTTTTTTAAGATTTTATTTATTTATTTGATAGAGAGAGAGATAGCGAGAGCAGGAACACAAGCAGGGGGAGTGGGAGAGGGAGAAGCAGGCTTCCCGCCGAGCAGGGAGCCCGATGTGGGGCTCGATCCCAGGACCCTGGGATCATGACCTGAGCCGAAGGCAGACGCTTAACGACTGAGCCACCCAGGCGCCCAGAAGTTTTAATTTTCTTTAAAATCTTCAATTTTTGCCCACAGTGATTGAAAAACTATATTTGACAAGGCCTATGATATGAATTTAATTTGAAATGTTTTTATAAATTTGCAATGGCATAGTTAATTGGGTGAGAGGGAGTAGCAGTTAGGTTAGATGTAAGTTGCTCTATCATCTCATCAAAGGAATCTAAGTAGCCTCTCGTCTCAATCTATCCATTAATTTTCATTCACGTTTCAACCACTTCATAATCTACTGATTACTGAATGAGCTATTATCAATGCAGTCTGATATTTGGGGGCCTTAAAAAGAAAATTGTCTGGAACATGCAGTACCTGGTGGAGGTTGGAAGAAAACAATGCCGAAATACACCAGCTCCATCTCAGGACATCTCCTATCCCTGAATGGTCTGTAATTAAGGACGAGTTGTGTAGGAGTGGTGCTTGTATTATGTAAACGAGGGTCCCTAATTGAATTAAGCCGTGGGGGGAGGGGAAGAAAACAAAGATCAAAGCTCAAATGACATCAGTTCCTCTTCTTGGCTGTGACATTAATGATGAAAAGATTTCTTTGTTCTTTTGCATATTCTACCACCCCACTTAAGATGAACACACTATTGCAAAATTTGCAATTTGCCCAGAAATCCTGACTATTGTGAATGTTAAAGGAAAACTTGAACAGGTTGAGCTTTCGGAGTTTTAGAAATCTCCTCCTAATACTTCCTACGCGGAGGTTTAAGGCTGTCCACGAAAGCAGCTGATAATGCTAAGAGAAAGAAAACCCTTAAGAGTGAATACCGTTATTGGTATCCTACACATAAACTGCAGTTAGGAATAGCCTCAGGGGGCCATTTCCAGGGAAAGCCTCACCTGGTGAGGTCAGAACCTCAGGAGTTTAAAAAGCAAGGGTCATGCTTCATTACAATGTGGACTGGAGGTGAGCAAACAGATCCCATCACTCTTTAGAGAAAGCTATTTCAAGGCTTGCCCAAGTGCTCAGGCATAAATACACTAGCAGGAGGCCCTTTAGCAAGGGTTCAGACAACTTATAGTACGATCTGAACGTGAGCCAGGCCAAACTGCTAGGGCCTGAAGTAAAAGGAAACAGTTTATAGGCTGTGGGACCTCTTACCAATCCATCTTTTTCACTGGGGAGAAAAAATGGGTCTTTTGCAGAGGTGATGAAAACCTGTATTAAAAGGTGACACAGCAGAAAAAAAAGGAGACTAAGCCAATTGGTGGAGTATTTCAAAAACCAAGAAAAAAAAGCCAACATGATTTTAAAAGTATTTAAGTGGGTAAGGGAGCAAATGAGGAAAAATCATGGTATATTCTATAATTAGCAGTTCCAGGACAAATGACAATGACAGTAGAGAACATTTAGAAAACTCAAAAATTATGTTATCTTCAAGTAAACCTCTGCTTTTTTATAGCTATCTATATGAGAATGTTGATGAACCCTTTAGTATGGTATGAGATGTGATATTTGTAAAATTTTTAAACACAGCCAATTAAGTAGGGCCATAGCTAAAGCCAGTGTTCTTGGTAAGTCTAGGAAGGAGCAGTCCAGCCAAAGCACAGCTTATGAATATGATAATTGTTCTTCTGTACTGTAAATATTAGCCTATAAATGACCGTTTGCATACTCCAACTCTTTTTCTTATCCCACAAGCCCGTGGGCACTTGCACATACATGCATACTTCAATATAGATCACGAAGGCTTATTATCATTGCCCATTACAGGTTGAAAAACTAGAATGCATGGTAATACACAGAGAGTACTATGTTAGTCATTTTTCGGAATGTGCCCACATAGGACATATCTTATTCTTTGGTATTAATATAAATGGTGTAAGAGGGTTTGCTAGATGGTACAATGAGTGGAAAGAATGGAAATGTGTCACCCAGATCCCCCTATAAGAAGGGACTTATTGCCCTAACTTCCAGTAGACAGTCTCCATCTGTCAGCTCCTTCAGGGTCCGCCAAACTTTCTGTGGGCTGCTTCCTCCTAGACATGTTTTCCTGCCCCCCACCCCATCCCTACCTGATGACTGACTGAGGCAGGTATAAATATCCAGCCATTTCTGCCCAAGACAGAGCAACTCTGAAGGGCTATATATTCACCAGAGATCCCCTGAGCTTTTGACTAATGGTTTATTGGACTACTATGGCTGTTCAACTTCTCCCTCTGCCCAACCTTGCCTCTTCTTCTGACATATTCTAATTGTCAAATTCACTCTCAGTTCCTACTTCTAGGGAAACTAACCTGTCAATATGACCATATTAAGAGAATTTCTAATAAATGTTCTGTGCATGGACCTTATTTTACAGATTAAGCAATTAAAGTACAAAGTGAAGAGAACCTGCTTGGAACAAATATTGCATTACATATTAGGTGTCATGGCTGTGATTTTCTAATCACCAAATTAGTCTCTCATTCATCTAATTGTAAGACTTTCCAGGGATATTCAATAAGAATGCCAATTTTGCAAGTTGTAGTTCCATTGGTTAGTGTAAATCTTGGTTGTCAAGTGACGTTATCTGTATATTAAAATTAAGCATAAGGTAGCTGATGAACTAAAACAATCGGGCATATTGAATAATTGAGATTCGCCATTGAGTTTCCATCTTTTTCTAAAAGATTTCTGTCTTTTACAGTTTCAGTAAAATTATGTAACTAGAGGACATCTTGGAGTTTACGTAGTTCACCCTTTCCAACTGGTATACAAGTAGAACTTGAAACTATGATCTGAGAGTTAAATAGGAAAAGTGGACAAGATGCTTTGACTGGGCCACAAGTAGATAAATCCAAGGACAGCCAATGTATTATGTGGTACTGGGGGTCAGTATGAACCATGAAAAGTTGTAAACAATCAAGGTATAACCATCTTCATACAAATTAACTAGTATTTGTTAACTGGTTATTGATACACATTTACTTCCTTCAATATATAAAATGGGTAATGAAACTATGTGATATATCCTGCCATTTATCTTATTTTCATATGTTTCAAACTTTCAAATTGAGGAAAAAATATCCATTTAGATTATGAATGTTTATTTAGTATCTGCTGCTATGTGCTAGGCAATATTTTAGGCACTAGGGGTATAGTTGCAAGCAAACACACAAACTGTCTGACCTCATGGAGCTTATATTTCTGGTAGGGGAAATAACAATAATTAAGAAAGCAATTAAATAAGTAAATATAATCCATAAGGATATGTTATAATTCAAGTAAGTTTTAAGAATTAAGATGAAGTAGGATAAAAGGATAGTGACGACATAGGCTGCTCTATGTAAGATTGTAAAGTTGAGCTCTGGGAAGTTACCTGTGAACAGAGAGTGAATAAAGTAAGAAAATGGGTCATGCAAATATCTAGCACACAAGTATTCCAAGCAGAGTGTAAAAGCCCCGAGATGGGAAGGCGAGTGTTGTTGGAGTGCAACGAGGAAGCTGAAGAATGTAGGAAATCAACTCAGTGGGTTCCAGGAGATGGCTCGTGTGTGGACTTAGAAGCCATGGTAGGGATTTTGAATCTTCTCCTAAGTATAATGGGAAGGCATTGGTAGATTGAGGGCAGGGACATTATATAATCTGATTTTTCTTTTTAAAAGGATCACCAACAACTGTGTGGAGGTGCAACTGCAGGGAGCAGCAATAGAAGCAAGTAGTATGAGGACCACTGCTTACTGCAGTAGCTCATTGCTCATTACTATTGCAATGGTACAGACAAATGATTATAATGGCTTGGTGATAGCCCTGGAGGTGATAAGTTGTTGGATTTGCTAATGATTTGGATGTGGGGTGTGAGAGAAAGAGAATAATCAATAATGTCTCTTGGGGTTTGTTTTGAGCAACTAAGTGGTTGACGGTACCATTTACTGAGATAGAGGCCACTATGGCAAGAAATAAAATGGTGCCTGACCTATTGCCAATGGCTCATGCACAAGATAATGAAGTTTCCAAATCTTCTCTTATCCAGTTATGGCTCTGCTTTTGGTTCTTAGTCCTTCATCATTCAGTCGGGGTTAAAACAAGCACAAAATCAGAATGTGACATGGCAGAATGCCAAATGAGGAAAAATGATCACTAGAAAGCACAAGATTGTAGGATGATGGGGAGCAAGGCTTGTGGCAGAACATTTGTGTGGTGTGTGTGTGTGTGTGTGTTTCTTCCTGGAATGGTTACAACAAAGCAAAAGAGATGTTCTGCCCCTCTATCGGGAATATAAAAAACACAACACAACAGTTCTTTAAAATTCTATAATATCCCCATTTTTTAATTGATATTTTGTTCTAAAACACAATAGGACAGAATTATGCAAATGACCTTTCTGATTGCAATTTTCATTTCTGTTTCTTAAATTATAATGCCTCACTCATGGCTATGTATTTAGTCACAAAATAGACAAATGTCAGTCACTCTCCCAATAACCCTCTTTTCCTTCAGCATTTCCTTGCTGCCTTTGGTCGAGGACTGCTTTCACTGTGACTTCATGCATGTTAGTGAAAAGGAACTTTGGTTGCAGGTATTTGAAAGATTGTGTTTACATTTAAGTTGCCTTTTAAATTTTGGTCATAGTGCTTAAAGTCTGTTTCAAGAAACGCTCATAAGGTCACAGTTATGGTTCCAACTAGGATCCGCTGAGAATTTGAAGCCACACTGAACCTCAGTGCCAAGAGATTAATGTTTGAGATGTTGAAGTTGACTAATTCTACCACCTACCATACCAACCTTCATCCAGCCAGCAACAAACACCTAAAGAATAAAGTCTTTGTTAGTTCTGCTAAGACAAACGTGCATTTGCCTTGGGAAGGTTTTGCCAAAAGCAGAACATGTTAGTGAGAAGCCCTTACCAAATCATCTGATCATCACGGACATTGTCAATGATCATCATTAAGTTGGGGTGGGAGGTAAGGAACATTTGTGGTAAAGTGATACATTTCTTGGGCACAGGGAAGATTTCTAATCTCTTTTCCACATACCTCATAGACTCCTGTGTCTTGAGATTTTTTAATATACATGTTCAGAGACTAGTAGTGATAATAATAAAGCTAAACTTAATTGATGTCCTGCAGTAATATGTAGCTCCAACTAACTCTTACAAGGTGGCAACCAACCTATACAGAACAATTCCAATCCTTAATTATTATGATATAGCTACCTTGTGATTTATCTCTGAAGACATTTCAATGGGCATTGAATTTTCAATATAGGTCAATTAATGTCATGTTAATTGCTGTTATTATGTTGCCCCAATTGACCTATTTCATATTTGCAGGACTCCAGTGAGAAGGAGGAAAAGCCAACCGAATAAACCATTCCTTCTAAGCTGCTGAAATGTCCCATCTTTCTGGAATTGCATTCAGAGTAAGGATTGTGCATGAAAGAGCTTCAGGAAGTTACAAAACTCCTTTACATGGGCTGTTGGATCTGTGTACAATTTCCAGCATTACCCAGAATAAATACCAGGAGACTGGTGTGGTTTATACAAGAGTTTATAGAGAAAAAAAATCCACCCACTAGCTCCCATGCTGAGGATTACAACCAGGTCCCTGCTGCCAAGTTTTGTGTTTAGGTAAAGCATGAGAAAATCTGCCATTTTTTTAAAGTCACAAAAGAGTTTCTATAGTAAGGAGTGGTAAGAAGCTGACAGCTTTTTATGCATACAAGGCAGCTGTTCCTTCTCAGGTAATATTATTAATAAACCCTAAGGTAATGTTTGCTCTGAAATATGTCTAATTGAAATAGTTTACTCTGACCCTTGGAGAATTATGAAACTGTTTTCATCATGTTCACACACAGCAAAATAATTATGAGATGCCATATGGAAAAGCCATCATGTGGTAGATGTCTTTCTGAATCTATATTTTTGAAAGGTTTCCCACAGATAAATCATATAGCTAATTTACAAAGTAGAGGTGAACAGCCCCTTTTCCACGTGGAGATTTGATGTGAAATGTTTGCAGCTCCAGAATATTAACAGGGGTGTTGACATCAGTAATTACTACAGTTATGAGACATTTTTCACAAAGTATTATGAGAGCAATACTTGGTCATACAGGGAGAAAAAAGCATGTGGGACTTTATACACAGCATTTGAAATATCTAGGAACCTTTAGACTCGGAGAACTGTGGGCATATTGGTGACTGAGGTACTTTTTGCCTGTAGCATAAAATCTGTCTGGAAAGTTCCAGCAGTTTCCACTGAGATAGCACATTTGGCAAGATGAGGCTGAGCGTGGTATGTAAGGACTTTCGGGAAAACTTGTCAGCTTTCACAGGGAAAGGTCCAAGTGTTTATGGGAACTATGAAGTGGTGTTGGGTGGCTCTCAAAGGGATTTGTGGGGTCATTTGGGACAGGGATTTGAAAGCTTTGTGATTGAAGCTCTTCTGAACTTATCAAAATGGTTAAAAGTCTGGCTGTGAGTCTCATGAGAGCAGACTTTCTTGTGAAATTTCTGGTATGGTACTTTCCTGCTGGGGTGAGAAAATCTTAGTAGGACAGACTTTCTCACCGTATTTTAATTCTTGAGATCCATGTCCCTGTTAAACCCAGGAAATGGAGCGTCACAGGAAACTGAGCTTTACTTTAAACCTCTGGTAAGTTAAGATTCAGATTTCTCTAGAGTTTCAATTGTTTAAATCGACTTGTCCAATTTCCTGAGCATACCCCTACCACCCCCCTCACACCCCACCAAAAAAGTGGGGTGCAAGAAAGAAAAAGCATGTAAAAGATTTTTTTAAAAGTGTCATTCAATTTTCCATAACATTGCCATTTGTCCAGATTTCTATTAAAGAAAAAAATGAAACACTGGTAAGTGAAGTATAATAGCCTGTTAACCCTGTGCGTTTCCTACCAGGCACGGTCTCAGCAGCCTCTTTGACCCTCAGCACTGTCGGTTAGCAGAGGGATCTCCATTTCCAGTGCCCATGTTTGGATTTCAGAGCACTTGGTCACAGCTGAAACAAATGAGCCTTTTCTTCTCACAACAGCTCTTTTGAGGCAGACACTGGGATGCAGATTGTGAGGCTGGCCAGGCAGTGTCATCCTCACAATTAGCTAATATTTGGCACGTTGAGATCCCAGTTCCGTCCCCTTGGGTCCTTGCGGGAGCCTCCCATTTGTTGACAGCCTCATCTCACTTCAATTCTCAGCGTTCAACTACCCTAGAACTTTCAAAGGAAAAACAAATTTACATAAAAACTCACGTATGTATATATGACTTACAAATAATTATAAAGCTTTTAGGGAAACGCATGAAAGACACTTTTTCACTTCTTCAAATCGGTAGTTCTACCTTCAACAACAGAACGCGGGATTAAAAAAAAAAAGAGTGAAATGCAAAACTGGAAACCTGACAAAACAATGAAACTGCTGTTGTTTTCTAATATATTTTAGGTCAGATTCTCGTACTTCCCATTTTTAAACAACTGCCAAGCATTTGTTTTTATATCTCTGAGACATCTGTGTTATTGGTGAGCACTATTTCTAGCTATCGACTGTCCTAAAATAAAGGTAACATTTCTGTGTGATTTATAGTCTATCATTATTATGGTGCAGCCTCTGAATGCATGAACTGGAGATTTACTGCACACTTGTGCCTTATCCCCGCCTCATGTAATAGAGGAAAGGTAAAATGTCTTGGCTTGGTGAGGGCTCCCTTCTTCAAGCAGTTGTCTTTTTTGGTGTGGCGCTTGCAGCTTGATTAAACTCCATCGAGAAGGTCAGTGACCAAAGTTTGCCTTTAACAGTTTCCCATAACATGTATTCCTCATAGGGAGCAATGCTCAGCTCAGGTTATTTCCAGTAATATTCTCAAACCAAAAGAATGGTCTTTGCAGTAAACCAACACATTCCCACTTTCTATCCTTTATCTCACACGTTAAGTGATGACAGTATTTATATTTCATCTGCAGACTGGGCCAAAAACAACTGGGTTAAGGCTGTCTCTTTTTCATAAGTGTATTATACTCTTTTTTTGACCTTTCAAGACATGGGAATCTTCGGTTTCGTAAGACCTCTCAGGAAGGGAATTCCCCACCCCCATGCCTCTCTGTTTCTCATCGCTTTTCCCCCTCCATGGCCAGCTGTCCGTGGGAATAATGCACTCAGTAAACACACACACACACACACACACACACACACACACCAATCTCAAACATATTTACTGGAAATTTAGAGTATATAGCAGAAGTATAAAGAAAAGCTTTGCTATGAGATTGGATTTCCACCTTATGTCACATGCCACAAATGTTTTTTGAAGACACGATCACTAAAATTAGCTAAGTTGCAAGAAAACATAGTAGCTAACCCTAAATGGGTGAAACTTCAGAAATGACATTTTGACACCTAATTTGTTTTTCTAAAATAGAGCAGTGATATTTCCATGTTTTCTTACCCACTCTTATTTAATGATAGTTCCTGATTTTGGATTATGTTTTATATGTGAATGGCTGATGATTATTTAGGAGTAGAAATATGAGAATATCACTAAATTGACAAAGCTCAAACCTAACGAGTACTTCTTTTACTTCCTTCAGTTGGGTACCACAGTGCTAACAAATTTTTATTTTAGATTCCATAATTTCTTTCTGGGGTCAATCGGACCACTTATTTTTCCTCCTTTTTTTCCATCTGATGAAATTTATTTGAGATCAAGGCAGCAAATTGATTATGTCCTAAAAGAGAATGTTGACTCAGGGCAATTTCTCAAGGTGTCGGTAAGTGCAACTGGCCTTTGGGTAACTCAACTTCCCATTACTCTCAGAGTGTTAAAGCAAGTACCTGAATATTGCCTCAAGGTTTCCCTGTTTAGAGCTTCACTTACTTTTGTCATCTCGGAATAAGGTACAATGCTCTTTAGTAAACTGAAACAGTCAGTCAAATCAATTTGTTCTATGGGAGTATAGTTTAAATGAATATATTCCTAGAAACTCTATTTCCCCCCACTGTGGGTTAAGAACCACAAAAAGAGCTAGAATCTGACCACTCAGACATTAACAGCAAGTGAAAAAGAGGGCTTAGAACTAAAGGATGATGTTTGGGAGGTTAGGTCTTTCCATGGATCTCTAGATTCCAGCAAGCATCTGCCACTTAAAGAAATCCATTTAGCAATCCTACAGGGATCTCACGATGAACCCATCAAAAGTGGAATGTTTAATTCTTACCTCCCAGTTATCTCTCCACCTATCGAGTGCATCTTAATAAATGATGCCATTACTAATGCAGTTGCTCAAAATAGAAACCAAGCATACTCCTTGATGCCTCCTTTCCTCAACACCTACAATGTATATAACAGCACGTCTTCTATTCTGTCCGAGTCTCTTGATCCCTACTGCTAGCACCCTAGTACCCTAATTTAAACCACCATCATCTTTCACCTGAACTACTGAGATTGCTTCAGTCAGGGTCAAATGAGGAAAACAGTCAAGTAGTTGGTAGTTGGACATTAGGAGTATAAAATCTATTATAAAGTTATTAGAAAGCTGAAAAGCCAAACAAGGATGGAATACCAGCCCCAACCTTAGCTATACCAGCAAAGCGCTTCCATCCTAGGACTGGAGGGCAAAGGAAGGAGGTGCTATTAAAAGAGCTGAGGGGCCCTGGTCACCAGGAGATGAAATCACAGTGGGAGGGGCTGTTTAGAGCCCTGATTAGAATTAGAACCAAGAAATAATGGGAGGGTTGGTGTGGTGGGCTTGATTTAGCCCTTCCCTGGGCCCCAAACTCATGTCATAGCATCCCATTTACCCTACCTAGCTAGAGGGAAGTTGACAAAAGCAGCCTTGAAGATGTTGTTTGCAAAAAGCCAATTCCTAAAGAGCAGAGTAAGGGTGGGGAATGAATCTGTGAACAAAAGTGCAAATACGTGTCAGAGTCTCACCTCTTTTGCTATGCAACATGTATTCTCCCCAACCATATATAATTTCTCCTCACACAACAACTTCATGCTTCCACCTAATATAATACAATCCAAATACACATGGAAATGCTCCCACACCTCCCCACAAAAGGGGCACATGAGATCGCATTATTCACTCTTCACTCTCGAAGTTGAGGGTCTCCAGATGATGAAATGCTTTCTTCATCAGGTCTGGATGTGTGTGGTTCCTCAAAGTATGGCGACTTCTGAATTAAAATGCAAGTTTAAAGCATCACCAACACTCTTCATATAGATAGTCAAAAAATAAATAAATCCTCTTTCAGAAAGGATAAATATGAATAATTTGTTAATATATACATAACAAAAATGAACAGAGCTGGCATAGCCCTTATTTCTGTCTCCAATCATAAGAATGATTCCTTCATCCACCCTTGTATGTTCCTCTTGCCCTCAACCGGAATCTCAGTTGATCAGGCTTCTGTATCTTGTTGTTGACCCAAGACTTCTTTTCCAGAGTCTGAACACTTAGTGGTTCTGACTTTAGTGGGTAATTGTTGTGGATTTTACAACTGGGCCTGGAATTATTAAGGTAGGAAGGCTATCCCAGTGAATTCCATCATGTTTCAGCAAACTGATGTCTTGGTGGTAAGCAGGATCAATATCCCCATCCCTTTTCTTTGGCTGATGATTAGTGGCAGGAGAAACCCAAGTTATCCAGGTATTGCTGTCAACTTATAATTCAATGGGACAATTATTGTGTCATTAATGAAAGTAGTTCTCTTTTAGAAACTAAGACCTCTAAACTTGCAGAATGTGAAGTTATAGGGACAGAAGCAAAAATGATGCAAGTATAGATAATTTGGTGTAATAGTGAAAACAATGTCTACTTCTACTTCTTTGTTCCCAAACTCTAACGTACTGGTCATGGGAGAAACAGCACCTAATACTGGCCCCTTGTTCAAAGTACCCAACACTACCAGGATGTGATCTCCCATAGGACATCACAAGTGAATCATCAGTAAGCCATTCACTATTTTATGAGATCAGTTTCCTTTGGGCATTGCAAAACAAATGACTTTCATGGTTGTAAACCCACCGATATACTTTTTGTTGTAAAAGGCACTCCAATGTGTTGTGCAATTCTATGATTATTAACAAGGTATTTCTATAAGTTCGTGGATGATAGTACTGGCAGATGTATAGAAAATCCATATACAGAATAGGTATGTGTTCTAGAGGGGATAGATGCCCCTTCAAAATTGGAGAAGTTCACTATCTTCAATCTGCTATCAGGGAGTTGTTGATCTCTTTGGGAGCGATGCTATGTCAGGTGTTAATCATCGACCATTGGTATGTTCTGGGGATAAAGTAGAAGTAAAATCTCTGCCACTGAGCCCTCACGAAGCCTTTATTTCTGGCATGATGGTACCTTTGTACATGGACCCATTGAATAAGCACTGTAGTGTCTAGGGAAGGATGTTGCCTGATATCCATTGTATGGATTATTTTAACCCTCTGATATGAGAATGTCTTCAACAGTGGATGTCTTTCACTGAGCACTTCACATGGGATAAAAACACCCTCATGCTTTGTGTCTGTCCATACTTGGTACCTCCATCTAATTTTGCCTTAGACAGTGCACAACAGTTTTCAAGTGCTGTGCTTCTAATTCCTGGCCAGCTAGCCTAATGACCAGTGACTCCCTATGAATCACTCTATTCCTCAGGCCATTTCTCTTCCCATGCAAACTAGGTAACCAGATTTATTACCCCAAATTGTGCCCACAAGAGAGACTATCCCTTTATCATATTCTTTAAGTGGGGATTCATAGTCTTTGAGCAACTTATAAGTGGGTCTACAGTGGAACAGCAATCCATGGCTGGCTCGTACCAGTATATCATGCAGCCCATCTGTACCCAGATCTGAGTTTTTCTTCCTCAGTCAACTGGTCATAGGAACTTCCTAATAAGTGTATTATTGTTTATGGAGTGGGTGGATTGAGAGAGGCAGAGATAGTGTGGGTACTGGAGGTAAAAATGAAATCAGTTTAATAAGTTCTTCATAGATTTTGGATACTAGCCCTTTATCTGATATGTCATTTGCAAATATCTTCTCCCATTTTGTCGGTTGTCTTTTGGTTTTGTTGACTGTTTCTTTTGCTGTGCAAAAGCTTTTTATCTTGATGAAGTCCCAATAGTTCATTTTTGCCCTTGCTTCCCTTGCCTTTGGCGATGTTTCTAGGAAGAAGTGGCTGCAGCTGAGGTCGAAGAAGTTGCTGCCTGTGTTCTCCTTTAGGATTTTGATGGACTCCTGTCTCACATTGAGGTCTTTCAACCATTTTGAGTCTATTTTTGTGTGTGGTGTAAGGAAATGGTCCAGTTTCATTCTTCTGCATGTGGCTGTCCAATTTTCCCAACACCATTTGTTAAAGAGACTGTCTTTTTTCCACTGGACATTCTTTCCTGCTTTGTCGACGATTAGTTGACCATAGAGTTGAGGGTCCATTTCTGGGCTCTCTATTCTGTTACACTGATCTATGGGTCTGTTTTTGTGCCAGTCCCATACTGTCTTGATGATGACAGCTTTGTAATAGAGCTTGAAGTCCGGAATTGTGATGCCCCAGCTTTGCTTTTCTTTGTCAACATTCCTCTGGCTATTCGGGGTCTTTTCTGGTTCCATACAAATTTTAGGATTATTTGCTCCATTTCTTTGAAAAAAGTGGATGGTATTTTGATAGGGATTGCATTAAATGTGTAGATTGCTCTAGGTAGCATTGACATCTTCACAATATTTGTTCTTCCAATCCATGAGCATGGAATGTTTTTCCATTTCTTTGTGTCTTCCTCAATTTCTTTCATGAGTATTTTATAGTTTTCGGAGTACAAATTCTTTGCCTCTTTGGTTAGATTTATTCCTAGGTATCTTATGGTTTTGGGTGCAATTGTAAATGGGATCTACTCCTTAATTTCTCTTTCTTCTGTCTTGTTGTTGGTGTATAGGAATGCCACTGATTTCTGTGCATTGATTTTATATCCTGCCACTTTACTGAATTCCTGTATGAGTTGTAGCAGTTTTGGGGTGGACTCTTTTGGATTTTCCACATAAAGTATCATATCATCCGCAAAGAGTGAGAGTTTGACTTCTTCTTTGCCGATTTGGATGCCTTTTATTTCTTTCTGTTGTCTGATTGCTGTGGCTAGTACTATGTTGAATAGCAGTGGTGATATTGGACCTCACTGCTCTGTTCCTGACCTTAGGGGGAAAACTCTCAGTTTTTCCCCATTGAGAATGATATTCACTGTGGGTTTTCCATAGATGGCTTTTATGATATTGAGGTATGTACCCTCAAAACCTCAATGAGTTACCTAACCTCGCACCAGTCAGAATGGCTAAAATTAACAAGTCAGGAAACGACAGATGTTGGCGGGGATGT
Source organism: Halichoerus grypus (assembly GCF_964656455.1). NCBI lineage: Eukaryota > Metazoa > Chordata > Mammalia > Carnivora > Phocidae > Halichoerus > Halichoerus grypus. The sequence goes on from NC_135715.1 coordinate 110,881,508, forward strand.
GGAGAAAGGGGAACCCTCCTTCACTGTTGGTGGGAATGCAAGCTGGTGCAGGCACTCTGGAAAACAGTATGGAGGTTCCTTAAAAAGTTGAAAATAGAGCTACCATATGACCCAGCAATTGCACTACTGGGTATTTACCCCAAAGATACAAATGTAGGGATCCGAAGGGGTACGTGCACCCTGATGTTTATTGTGGACAGCAATGTCCACAATAGCCAAACTATGGAAAGAGCCAAGATGTCCATCGACAGATGAATGGATAAAGAAGATGTGGTATATATATATATATATATATATATATATATATATATACACACACAATGGAATATTATGCAACTATCAAAAGGAATGAAATCTTGCCATTTGCAATGACGTGGATGGAACTGGAGGGTATTATGCTGAGCGAAATAAGTCAATCAGAGAAAGACATGTATCATAAGTTCTCACTGATATGAGGAATTCTTAATCTCAGGAAACAAACTGAGGGTTGCTGGAGTGGTGGGGGTGGGAGGGATGGGGTGCCTGGGTGATAGACATTGGGGAGGGTATGTGCTATGGTGAGTGCTGTGAATTGTGTAAGACTGTTGAATCATAGACCTGTACCTCTGACACAAATAATACATTATATGTTAAAAAAAAAAAAAAAAAGAAAAAAGAAGATAGCAGGAAGGGAAGAATGAAGGGGGGGAATCGGAGGGGGAGACAAACCATGAAAGACTATGGACTCTGAGAAACAAACAGGATTCTAGAGGGGAGGGGGGTGGGAGGATGGGTTAGCCTGGTGATGGGTATTAAAGAGGGCACGTATTGAATGGAGCACTGGGTGTTATATGCAAACAATGAATCATAGAACACTACATCAAAAACTAATGATGTATGGTGATTAACATGACATAATAAAATAAAATTTAAAAATAAATAAATAAATAAAAATAAAAATAAAATAAAATATTAGAAGAAGTCAAATAAAACTGTTTTCATTTTTTCTTTATTTTTTTAATTTTTTTATTATGTATGTTAATCACCATACATTACATCATTAGTTTTTGATGTAGTGTTCCATGATTCATTGTTTGCGTATAACACCCAATGCTCCATGCAGTACGTGCCCTCTTTAATACCCATCACCAGGCTGACCCATCCCCCCACCCCTTCCCCTCTAGAACCCTCAGTTTTATTTGACTTCTTAAATGGCTGCCTCTTTAATTTGCTCTTTAGGATTATCTACTTATCTACTCTTCTCAGTCATCACATCATTAGTGTTGGGACATTTTGGGGTAGTAATAATTTTAACACTTCACATGGGAGCTACTTACAGGGCCCCGGGGAACTGGATCAAAGTATCCTCTCTGAAACTCTCAGTAGTTCCCCATTCTGTTGACTAATAAACCTGTATCTTGTAATGTGTTCTTTCTTTCTTCTTCTTCTTTTTTTTTTTTTAAGATTTATTTATTTGAGAGACAGAGAAAGAGGAGGGGCAGAGGGAGAGGGAGAAAGAATCTCAAGCAGACTCTGTGATGAGTGTGGAGCCTGACACGGGACTCGACCTCACAACCCTGAGATAATGACCTGAGCCAAAACCAAGATTTGGACACTTAACTGACTGAGCCACCCAGGTGCCCCATGAAGTATTTCTTGAATCTGGATCTTAACCTTGAAATTGCATTGCTTTGAAGAACTCTTTCAGTAGAGATAATTATCGCCTCTACTAGTCAAAGTATGCATTGGGTAGCATCTAAGGAATCCAGTTTCTAGCAGTTCCCTTATTTTTTCCATAGTTCCAATTTATCTTAGTAATTTTCCACTGTCCCTGCCTTTACTCAAAATTTTATCTTGGGGTGGAGAATTTGCATTTTATAATTCCATAAATCATGGGCATAATTTTTTCTAATCATTTTAAAGTGATGACCCAGACCTCTTTCCTGTATGCTCCCAAAAGGCTGGCTTGAGGAAAGCTTTACTGAAGCTTTGACTTTACTGAAGGCTCTAAGGGGGACACATATCTGTCAGGATCCTTAGTGCAGGCCACAGAAAGAAGCTCTGGATATTTCAAGCAGAAAATGGAGTTACTAAAGGACATTGCAGAGTTTACTGGTGGCCAGGGAACCAGGCTCCTACTTAGAACAATATCCAGAATCACACCAGAGTTCTGTCTATGAGGACATGGTGTTGTTGCCTTTCCCCTTCGCTACTGATGCTTTTGGTGCTGACTGAACACAGCTGAGAGAAATGTTGCACGTTATCATTTTGATGTGTTTTTGTTTTTCCCTAGGACCTTTACAAAATGTACATATATTTTTGTTTCTATACAAAACAGGATACATTCTTAAAGTTAGCAATACATGGTGAATATATTCTTGGCATGCTCAGAAACTTTGTTCCTATAAAACAATTTGCCATAGAGCATAATAAATTATTATGTAAGTCTACCATAGCTTATTTAACAAATCTCATATTGCTTGTGCTGTTTAGACGTCTTTATTATCTTACATAATGCTTTAGTGAACATCTTTGCATTTGTATTTTATACCAATTTCAGGCTATTTCTTTAGGCTAAAATTCATGGAGATTGAATTGTTGGTTCAAAAAACATGGTGGTTTTCAAGCCTTTGGATTGATACTGCCAAACTGCAATTGTGAGAATTACCTTGAGAAATGGAGTGCAGACCTAAGGGCATTTTTGGGGAAACAATTTTGTTATGGAAAACAGAATAGGCTAAAAGATTCTTTATTCTTTCATTCCCACTGATATTCTCTAGTGGGAATGAACGAAACATCCTAGTGTTTCACTTATCTGGATTCCAATTCCAATTCTGACCTTCCGCTCTTTTTATAAGATTGTTAGGACAATTAAATTAGATGTTGCATAAGTTGCTACTTACCATTTGCCTTGCACAAACTAAAAACTTTTTAAAAGTTAACTATTATTATTACTGTTATTATTAATCTGTTTTTTCATCCTTCTCATCATTGATAGTCGACTTTCATTGTTACAATGTTGTTTCTCTGTTGCTTTTCCAAGGACTCTTGATGTTCACATATATGCATAAGAAATTTTGAAGATAATGAGGTATAAATTCAAAATGATGTTGTTAAAATGAAACAATTGTAGGTATAAAAACAAATATTTTTCTGAACTAGATCCTTAAAGCCTCTATAGAAACTAATAAAGTGGACTCTCATAAACTGAAAAAATAGCATTTGCATAGATATTCTTAGAAATATTTAGGATAAAATGTCTTTTAAATTTATCTTGACAGACATAATTTGTTGCAATTACATCACCAACACATATAGATATTATATGTATGTCGCCTTGACTTAATAGTGACCCGAGAAGGAAATTTGTAGGTTTAGCAAATCCCTTCTAGTAACACCCTCAGAACTGAAAGCTTATCCCACTTCTTGGTGGTCTTCTGCCCATCCAAAGCTCCAGAGGACCATAAACAATATTGGTTCCTCTCCTAAACTGCTGTAAAATATATCCTGTGAGACCCAGGGGAAAATCTTTCTGAGGTTGGGCATTCCATGGAGACTCCATATTCCATATTTTGAAATGTAGCTAGAAGTGGAAGTGGATTTATTTCTCATGATCTCTTTGTTCATAATTAGGGTTATAAAAAGTAGACTTCAGAATGTGAATAAAATAGGATTGAAAAGAAAAACCTTGATTTTACATATAAAATTTCTTTACCAGATGGGTGAACTGAGGTAACTTAAGATACTTAAAATTGAATAGCAAAATTAATTGAAACTATGAAATATAAAACTTCCGACACCCCTGAGCTAGTTCCTTGAAAGGTTATCATGTATTGTTAATGTGTTCACACATTTAACACATATTAATGTGCTCATTATATGTAAGGCATAAGACTTATAAGAACTTGAAATTATAGATCATTCAGTGATGATAATAATAATTCAGTAATTATTCATGACAGTAATGGTGTTAGTAACCACAAGGCAGATTATTTAGTCTTGGGTTTTTTTTTTTTTTCCTGTTCTCTCCTGTTTCTCTTGAATTTCCTTAATCTGATGTTAGTCTCCCATTTAAATATAACCTCTTTTATCCCAAAAATTACTTATGACAAATATATTTCTATTTGTTATCTAGAATTCGTTAATAATTTGGATATTGTCCTAACAATCTTGTGTTCCATTTTTCACTCTATTAGTTTTCCCTTCTTTAAAGCCATTATATATAGAACACTGTCCCTTGTGTGTTCAATTCAATATTGATATGGAATTCACAATCTTGGATAACACTTAGTTTGGTCTTGAGTCACAGTGATATAGACTTAGTCAACACGTTGACATGGGGTTAATTAGAATATTCTGCATGGTTGAGAAACCTGGTCATTTGGGTTCTGGGGGTTGTTGTAGCAGAGAAACCCCAACCTTTTGTTATGGGCTCTGGAAATCATATTCTTTAATTGTATTCTGGAGAAAAGGAAAGGCAATAAGTTTTTGAGCTTCTATAATGTCAAGTCAGTTCTTCTCTTTTCTCAGTAATCCTCACAGCAGCCTTCTCTTTTATTAGGTTTCCCATTTTAAAGATGAGTGAAAAAAAGGTATAGCACTAAATGGTAAAGCCAGAATTAAAATCCAGGTTTACCTTCATTTATTCAAACAACAAACATGTAGCATATGCCTCACTGTTTTAGGCATCGGTGTAATGGAAACTGTTGGAGGTTATAGAAGAGTTTCCATGGTGGGAGTTATCCCAAAGTTGCTTTAGATTCTACTACAGTTGCTAAAATGTTTCAGGGGCATCCTTTGTATTCCCTGAAGATTAGAATCCTAGTGTAGTAAGTCAAATTTAATTTACAATCGAATCATGCACAAACTAAAAAGTGGCCGTCAAATACACTGTGTCTAGGCTGGCATTGTCATCCACAGTGGCAAGGTCTTGACGGAGTCTTGTTCAGTCTGCAAATCTGTAGGATCTGGAATATTCAATGTGAACTCAAGGTAAATACTCAGCTGGTATGCTCCAATGTGGTCACAGCCAGAGGTGGATTTTCATAAAACTAATCATGTTTAAGCTTCCAAGGTCCCAAGAGAGGCCCTAGTAATGATCGTTTTATTTTCCTTTTTCTCATATTTATTTGAGAAAGCAAGGCAATTTGTATTCACTTTCTTCATGGGTATATTCCAAATTATATGAATTCTAGCCAGAATAAATTCTTTAACCACCTCTAGTTTTACCAATATTTAAAATGTTGACCTACTCATTTAATTGGTTATTTACTAGCTGCAACCCAGGTCCTTAGGGGTCACACCTCCCACTCAAGCTATAGGGGCTTCTTCTTGGAAATCACCTGGCTTTCTGTATGATCCTGCGCTGAGAGGTTATGCCAGTGCAACACGGAGACCGAGAACAGTACTCCAGGGCCATGGTGGGGGCCTGTTTGGATTGGTGGTTAAATACTGTGAATATCATCCCATACAAACCTGAAGATCCAACTGAATTTCAAAAGTCCCATAACTATTGAAGGAGAGTTGGAAAGCAATGTCAGCTATTTTGTCAGGATCCAATTACTTTGGCTTTATAAATAGGTAGAGCTTGAACCTGTCTGAACGCCCGGAGTTTCCTAAGTAATTAGCCTAACCTCAATTCGGTGTAAAATCAAATAATCATTTCATTCATTATATTTGTTACACTGTGATCTTTTTTTTTTTTTAAAGATTTTATTTATTTATTTATTTACAACAGAGAGAGAGAGAGAGAGAGAGAGAGAGAGAGAGAGAGACAGCTAGAGAGAGAACGCAAGCAGGGGGAGTGGGAGAGGGAGAAGCAGGCTCCTGGCTGAGCAGGGAGCCCCGATGCGGGGCTCGATCCCAGCACCCTGGGATCATGACCTGAGCCAAAGGCAGATGCTTAACGACTGAGCCACCCAGGCGCCCCTACACTGTGATCTTTGAATCTCAGAATCTTGGGGGAGAGGGAGAAGAAGTAGTGCTGGATAAAGGTTAAATCTTCTCCCTCTCACCTCTTTTCCTGAATTAGACTGTATTTTAGGAAATGGTTGTTCTCTTCCATTCTTCTCATTCATGCCCCCCAAGGATTAATTTTAAGGCCCATGCCACTAAATAATTAACATTTTTAATTTGACAAAGGATTATTTATATTTGGACCTCAGATGGTTCCAGATGAATCAATCCTAAATCCTTGGTTCATGACACATTAAAATTATTGGTCATGAATGTCCCTCTTTAATTTATATCAATCAATCCATCAATTAATTAATTAAAATAGGAGGAATGCCCATGAACTTACCAGTCAACCTAAGCACTGGTTATCAATAACTAGGGTGACCCCATGTCCAGTTTGCCTTGGGACAGTTGCTGTTTACTATTACTTCCCTGCTTTAGTTATATAGTGCCCCTTTTGCTCAAAATCACCCTGTTCTCAATGATATATTGCACTCTAACTCAACTCTCCTTCACCTAAAAGGAAAATGCTGTTCTTAATGCTGTTTATTGTTTTTTTAACTTTTATTTGCTTATTTCTGTCACATATTCATATATGCCTAAATATTATGTTGTTCATTTTAAAACATTATAAAAGGGGTGTCATACTATTCTACTCTTTTGAAATTTGCTTTTTCCAAGTAAACATTATGTTTCTAATATTTATGTTTCTAAGATTTATCTGTGTTGTTGTGCTTAGAGGTAGTTCATTCATTTTAATTTTCTCTGCTGCATTATATTCCATTGTGTGGATATACTACAAGTTATTATTTTCAGGTGACTCTTTTATGGATTGTTTGGAATTTTAAGCTATTATAACCAGTTTGGTACTTTTTTTTTTAAAGATTTATTTATTAGAGAAAGAGAGAGAGCAGGGTGGTGGACAGAGGGAGAGGGAGAGAGAGAATCTCAAGCAGACTCCCCACTGAGCATGGAACCTGATGCGGGGCTCAATTCCATGACGTGGAGATCATGACCTGAGCTGAAATCAAGAGTCAGTTGCTCAACCGATTGAGCTACCCGGGCACCCCTAATCAGTTTTGCCCTGAACATTCTGGTACAATTCTGGGAGTTGCACGTAAGAATTTATATTGGAGATGTATATATGTGTATACATATCTATGAATAGAATTGCCATTATATTTATGTACAGCATCTGTGTGTGCGTGTGTGTGTGTGTGTGTGTGTGAGTAGAATTACTCTAGGATTAGTGAATGTTTAACTTTAAAAATACAACATCATAGCACTTTCTGAGGTATTGATATTGTTCTGTTTCTTCATCTGGGTGCTAACTATAGAAGTGTGTTAAGTTTGTAAAAATTCAGAGAACTGTACACTTATGTGCAATTTTGACATTACATTATTACTAAATAAAAAATTTAAAAAGATAAAGTCAAATTGTTTTCCAAAAGGTACTGATTTACATGCCCACCAGCAATGTATTTCACATAGGCCTTTAAAGGAAATTTTTAAAAAGAGTATAGTGAAGCCCAATAGCTCAGGGGTTAGAACACTGGTCTTGTAAACCAGGGGTCATGAGTTCAAATCTCACTGGGGCCTGCCAATTATTTCTTATGGGGCGCCTGGGTGGCTCAGTCTGTTAAGTGTCTGACTCTTGGTCTCAGCTCAGGTCTTGATCTCAGGGTCATGAGTTCAAGCCCCATGTTGGGCTCCAAACCTAGTGTGGAGCTTACTTAAAAAGTAAGACTATAATTTTATCAGAAATTTTGCAAATAAAATATACTTGTTTTTAATTTTCTTGTATCCCGGGATGCCTGGGTGGCTCAGTCAGTTAAGCGGCTGCCTTTGGCTCAGGTCATGATCCCAGTGTCCTGGGATCGAGTCCCACATTGGGCTCCTTGCTCGACAGGGAGCCTGCTTCTCCCTCTGCCTGCTTCTCCCTCTGCCTGCTTCTCCCCCTGCTTGTGTTCTCTCTCTCTCTGACAAATAAATAAATAAAATCTTAAAAAAAAAAAAATTTCTTGTATCCCTTAGACATTTTTGGCAGTTTTTTAAAGTATCTTTTTTTTTTGATGATAAGAAGGTGGCATGAGGGCTCTTTAGATAAATCATAGCTCATTTAACATATGTATGCAAAAAAAAATCTTTGTTAATGGAATAAATTAGCATTTACCTATTTGGTAACTTGATCATATGCTAGATAAATTTACATGAAATTTGGAGTCTAGGTTTAAGATGGTCTGACCTAAAAGTATAGGTTACCTGGCATACAAGAATTCCTTTGGTAAACAATGCAGTTTTACAAAGAGAAATGTAAGTGTTTTCCAGAACAGCTCATGTGATGCCAATCAGAAGAAAAATGGCGTATCAAGGCAGACATTAGTGACAGAGAAAGCAATCTGTGTTTTGACCACAAACTCCCAAGTGGAATGACCCAAGGCTGAATAGAAGGTAGTGATTGGTGGTTGTGCAGCTTCTCCTGAGGGCAGTTGAACAGGTGGGGGCCCGCTGGATTCTCTGCCCTGGAGCTGCTTCACACTCCACTTCCTGCTTTCCCTCTGTTGCCTCTGTGTTGGTCTGTTCTCTGTGTCACCTCGTTCTGTTTGGAATTCTTCCTGGTTCTGCCCTGGGCCCTCTGCTCTTCTCCCTGCCTTCTCTCTCCCTAAGTGATATGTTCCAGTCCTGTTTGCAAATGCTCTCTGTAGGCAATGCCCCCAAAACTGTCTTCTCCAAAAAAATCTCTCTTCCAACCTCCAGATCTGTCCAGCTGCTTGTTCAACACTTCCACTTTGATATCTCAGGGTCAGTTGAAACTTTACAATGTAAGCTAACCGTTGAGTCCCTCCTCGTCCTCAGTCTAGTCCCACACTCCCTTCTAGTTCCCCATCTTGGTAAATGGTCCTATCACCACTTAGTTGTTCAAGCCAGAAGCCTGCATATTATTTTTGATTCCTTCTGCTCTCGAACTCCGTATCAAATCCATCATTAAGTCTTAAAGATGTGACTTTCCAAATATACCTCAAGTCTATCCGTGTCTTTCCATGTCCAATGCTGTCATTTGCCCTAGTTCAAGGCTGTGTCATTTCTCACCTGGACTAATGAAATATTTTTCTCCCTGGTCTCCCTGCCTCTACATTTGTTCTAATTAAATTTTACCCCTCTGTTAACTATATCATTATTCTCTGTGCAGGCAGAATTATCCTAAAAAGTCAGTCTTATCATGCCACTGTGGGGCTGAGAGCCCTAAATGTCTTCACAGAAGTTCAGAATTCTCACCATAGACCATAAGGATCAACATGGCCGCTGCTGACTTTCCAGAATCTTCTTGTATTCTCCCAATATTTGTTACTCTCTCATCTCACTGGTCTTATTTCAGTTCTTCAATCTAGCCTGCACTTTCCTCTTTCCAAGATGTTTCTATTTCTCTTCCCTTGATAATTTGTACTTACCCTTTTGGGCTTAAAATAAAGTATCATTTGCTCAGAAAACTTTGCCTCCTCTCCATCTGCCCTTGACATCAGATCCCCAGATAGACTCTCTAAGCAAGTGGTATTCTTCCTTCACAGCTTGTATCACTGGCTGTAATTTTACTTCTGTTTCTGGGATTCTTGGCTTCATGTCTCTTCCTGTACTGGAAATGTGTGTGCTATCTGAGGGCAAGAGACCATGGCATTTTAAAAATCTGGCCCATAGTAGATGCTTAATAAAATTTATTGAATGAATCAATGAGCCAATTAAATATTTTCAAGTATCTCTGTTCACCAGAGTAATCATCTTGAAGGAGGAAGAATGCAAATTAATTCAAAATAAGTAAAAAAAAAAAAAAATAAACCTCTTAAACCACTAAATCTCCAAATGATTAGAGAAGAAAGGAAGACAGCATGCAATTAAGTGTGAAAATGTGTGATACAGCATGAAATTGCTAGAGGAATGCAAGCAAGGAAGAGATACTCTGGGAGTCCAACCACCAGATAACTCTTCTTTGGACTGGGTAGGACTTCCATGAAACAGAGGTTTTGGTCAAAAGATATACATTTTTATTCTCCCATAGCCAAACCTCAATATAACAATTATTGATTTTTTTAAAAGCCATTCTTTTGCTGTTGTAAAGGGCCTCATAAATATGTTATTATTTAAAATTCCTTTTTTCATCTTGACATAGTCATATGTTTCTCTGCTGCTTACCACCCGTTTGAGTGACATCAAGCAATGAGGCATTTGCTCTAGAGGGGCTGTCCCAAATCAGAGTCTTCAGAAGGAATGGTGTTCATGGCACCAAAGTGACACTTCCCCCACCCCTAGCAGGAGATGAAATATTTCAAAGAGGACATCTGCCACCACCACTGAGATTTTATGGAGTACCCACACATGTAGACTCACTAAAGTGGGCATGACAGCTGAAAAATATTAAAAGTGTGTGTGTGTTTTTAAAAACAACTTATGGTTAGGAATTAAGAAATGACTTTTAAATAAGAACAGAATTTTTTTTTTTTTTTGCAAGTGTGTACTTTTTTTCTTTTTCCTTCTTTTTTTTTGAAGACCCCACACTTGCAAAATCTTTTAGGTCATGTGTTTGCTTTACGAAACATTTGGCAAGTAATAGGTGCCATGGGAATATATCCACTCCATCTGGAATCAGCAGATCCTCCTGTTTTCCCTGTACCTGTGTTACCACCAGTCCCCATGGCTCACAAATGTTTTTGTTTTCTTTCTTTAATAAATTTTGGATGCAATAATTAAATGGAAGAGCCCTAGTGAAGGGATTTCTTCCTTAAATTTTGTAAAGCAGATCTTGGGGAAGAAAGTCAATGTATATTTGCCAACTTCATGTTTATAAAAAACCTGTGTAGAATGTCATTACTTCTTTCCTTGATAGAGCATTTTCCTTTCACAAAACAAGGCCCAGTGAACACGTTATTTCTGACCTAGTTTGTTTTCTCCAGTTTCCAATGGAAAACTTTTTAAAGGCATTTAATTTTATTTAGATAATAACAAGTTATGGGTCATGTTGTCCTAACTTTTGTGTTCCTTTTAAAAATTGAACAAATATTGAAACTGGAAAAATGATTTGGTTATCTGATCCATTCACTGTCAGAGTAAGATTGTTTCTGGCTATATCCTTTTTTATTTTCAATTTCTGTCATCAACTGAGGATGGTTATATCATTTCACAAAAAGCCTCTGGGTTTCCACTCCTCCAATTATTTTATTTTGTTTTATTTTATTTTAAAGGGGAGGTCATGTAGAAAATCAGGCTTATAATCTCACAAATACAGCATCCCTTGTTTGATATTTGGATCTTTCTTCTTTCATTTTGGCAAGAAATACTGTGGGAATAAGTGTTTCTGCCAAGTATCAGTTATTTAAATATTTCATTACCTCACAAAATAAAAAAGAAGACAGAAAAAAAATAGCTTCTCTAAGACAATTGGACAAAGACAAATTCCTGATTTATCTGAAGATTGAGTTTCTGCCCTTTCTTTAGAACAACACACTAATTTTTTAAAATTCCTCTAAAAATTTCTGGTGGTATTCATACAATTAAATTAATTCAAATGTTGACAATCAAAGACATAGTTTTCTGAGAAGGAAACAATTTAGTATAAGAAAAAAAGGATTTTTTCTCATAAAAGCAAAACCAAAACAACACAGAGTAACGACAACAAGAAAATATAATAATAAAGTATCGCTTTAAATGCCCTATTAGGAGAAAGAACATACATACGTCCACACGTACATCCACACACGTAGAAAGGCCTTTCATTGATCTTAATGCCTCTTGCCATTTTCTTGTTATATGTATATTTCTAATTAAAAAGATTTGAGGGGATAGTAGTCACGAGAAGAGATTGGTGTGGTGTGTGTGTCTGTGTGTGTGTGTGTCTATGTAAGTAAAGACTGACCAAACCAGAGATAGTATGTAGAAATGAATTATTTTGCATGTGCTAAAACTTTTTGTTTGCTTAATTGCTACAAAATACAATTTTGCTTTTGGTGGAGAGCCATAAACCTAAATTTAGTAGAAATCCAAGTAGATCTAAGTAGCTCTAATTTTGCTATCAAAAATATATTGTCTGATTTATTTGGCAAGAAACAGTCAAATCAATTTTACTAAAACACATTTCTAGTTTCATATTTATTTCACCCATCACTTTATAAATGTGTCCTCAATGTTGTTATTGACTAACTTGCCAAAACATGAATTTAAAAGAAAAAGAAAAAGAAGAGAACAGTAAAGGACTAATATATTTTTCAAAGGGAATCTAATTAGAACATTGCTGATAATGGTGGGGCATCTGACTCAAGATTGTTTCTTTTGGACCTAGATCCAGGGTCTTTATTATTGATGGCTTCAGATTTTCCTTGCTTTTAATCCATGTCAGCCATCCGACAAACCCATAGCATGGCTGTAAGGGAAGCATATTGTCAAGTTTCAGTATATTATTATTTAATCATATTTTAATTTCCTAATGACAGATGGAATTCCCCTTATGGCAGCCTGTTGCCCTATGCCTGGTTTTAAATTTCCATGTTAAAATAAAGTGAATGCCTCCATTTCAACCTAGAACAATTGATTTCTGAATGAAAAGTACCAAACCTCTGAGAAGCTGGAGATAGTCAGAACTCTAGGACACACTTCTCTGTGTGCAATTAGATATAATTAGATACAATTTGAACAGCTCACACATTTGTTACATGTCAAATATAAGGCTCTGATCTTAATGAATGGAAAGGTAATATTTTCAGACCTTATTTCTAAAAGTAAAACTTTTCAACATATTATCACCTATATTTTTTGATGATACTATACTTTATAGACGATACTCTAAAGATGAAAAGAATAAGTGATTATATTACAGCTTATACAACAGACCCAACACTTATTACACCTGTGACTTTAGCTGATACTTCTAGGATTTCTTCTTTTATAATTATTTTTGTGGACATTCCTCTGAAGCCTGGTTATAGTAAATCTCTAAATATTTCCATATACTAGAGGTCAGGGGAAACGTGTCAGATTATGCATCTCAAGTCATAGATGACATAGAATATTAAATTACAGAGAGAATATATATCATTGCTTCTGATTTTAGTCATAAAATCAGGTTTTAATGGAATTTTAATTTATTTTTAAAAATTTGAAAATAACTTATCCTTTGGAATAATGACTCAGAAGGTGTTCCATGAAATAAGCAATTTCTGAAACTTCCCCTTTCATGTAATATGGTTTTAGTAATCACTGGATTATCTCCTTTTCTTGAATGGCTTGGCCTAGTCTCTCTCTCTCTCTCTCTTTCTCTCTCTCTCTCTCACACACACGGCACCTTATGCATTTTTCATTTTATTCCCTTGACTGATACACTTGGCCAAGGCATTTAAATTTGGGGATATGGACAGAACTGGATATAAGTGTTTGGGGCTTGAAATGCATAGAATTTGGGAAACCCTCCTTGAGAAAAAGAATACAAAATTACAAATATAAAAATAAGTATAAGGATCTTGGAAGGAACCCTTGCTAGTGAGTTACCAGAATCTTACGCTTCATTAGCTTCTGAGAAATATTCTAGTGAATATAGGATTATAGATGGAGGCCTCTGTGTGAAGCTTCAGACCCCTCTCTAATCTCTTTGTCCTTTTCTGCATGTGATTCCCAAGGGGAAGTGTTAATGTTGACAAAGTCATTTAGGACACTAACATGCTAACGTCCTAGTCTCTCTTTCTCTCTCTCTCTCTTATTCTCTCACTCTGTGGCTGGTCCTTTTGGAGACTTTTATCATCATTTCTTCTTCCCAGATTTTAGATTGGGACATGTCAAGAAAGCCTGGGGGGAACAATGACATTGTTCTTACTGAGTAAGAAGCTCTTACTTTCCTCTCTTCCTCTTGAAGTCCTTTTCCCTGCAGTCATTATTCCTTGCCATTGATGTTTTCAGATATAGAGAGCTAAGACTCAGGTGGGGAATTTAGCTCAAATGTCTCAAATGCAAAGCAGGTAATGAACGTGAACGAAGCCAGTTTGGCATAAGAGCTGCAACAATGAGGGGCAGAGACTGGAAGTTTTGTTTCATGGACAGAACAACCAAGCTTCAGCTCTAGAAAAATGGTCGCAGATAGGCAAATATTCCCAGAGGTGCAGATCTTTCTTGCTTTCCCCAGAAAAACACCAATCTTGCTTTGTAAAATATGAAATCTTCTGATTTGTAGATGTTTGGAAGTAATTCCATATTTTCAAGAATGCAATGAGAGCCGAAGCACTTATGAGCCTGTTCCAGCTAAGGGCCCCTAATTTGTAAGCTCAGATCTACAGGAAACGGATAGAGGGGAGCTATCCGTGCATTAGGCTGTAGGCTCCATAAATCTGCCTCTAGTTTAGGAAGGAGGAGACTTTTAGTCCCTGCTAGGTTTTGGGGGTTTTTCCTAGTCCATCAGAGGAATGAAGACCATGTATTTGCGTAGCCATATCTACTGCACATATATCTCTTCTCCAGTGACCTTGTGTTGGGTGAAGATGGAGATAGGAACCGTGACCCAGTGGCTAGTGGCAGGACAAGCCAGGAGTTCATGATCCTGGATCCCTAATAAAGTACATTCAATTCTTAAATGTTACTAACATGGCATGCACTGTCCTTTCAGGGAATTTCTGCAACTTTTTCTTGGGCTTTAGTCTATAGAAGTTGTTCCTTAGCTCTGTAGCTGTGGCATTTTGTGGTTTCAAATCCATCCAGGAATGCTGCGCTGTTGAGGATATCCCTATTCCCACATTAAACACGAGAGCAGCATGATTCCACCAAATGCATTTCCTGTCACTTGGCCTCTTGACATTTCCAGTATGCTCTATAGCTGAGCCTAGAAGGGGTTTTGTATGTAGTTTAAATCACTTGCAAAAAAAAAAAAAAAAAAAAATGCAGGTCTGGAATCTCATTTCTTTTTTCTCTAGGGAACATCCATGTGCTAAATTGACATCAACACATGATAGGAATTGGTCACTCCCTGATACAGTCATTCAGGAATTTTTGCTATTTTAAGGCCTATTATTATTTCCAGCAGTTGCCACTTCATCATTCAGCAAAATACAGTCATCTAGAACTTCCTGACATATCAGTAGTCCTGTTCCAGGCCTTAACTCCCCAGTAGCCGGCCCTGCCACTTACAGACAGCGGGGCACGGGCTCATGGCTGTGGCTCCAAGAAGACATGGAGTACACTGTGCCCCTAGCCCTCCCTCTTGACTTTCCTGGCAATCTTATCTGAATGAAATCAAGCTGATTTTGAGACTGCATCCTGCCTGTGCTAGCCCAGTTGCATCTGCAACTTCTTTTTATGCAAAACGAGGGACACGAACAATGAAGGAAGTGAAAAGAGAGCAGAAAAATAAAACATGTCCAGTTTGTTGCATAAACACAGGGGCAAAGAACAGAAAAGTTAAGGAAGAGAAAAAAATGTGAGACCATAGGAATGAATAAATAGGAGGGAATTGGGGGAAAATGCATGCTCAATTACAAAGCTGCTCTTTCTTTCTCGTCTTCCGTATTTGAGTGTTGTACAGAATTTCTTCAATTTTACATGAGGAACTCAATAGGATACTTGTTTCCTTCCCTTCCCTCCCCTCCCCTCCCCTTCCCTGTCCATTATGCTGCTTCACTATATATTTTACATCTATGTAGTTGCTAAATTAATGCTTCGTAGGATATGATGTGCACCCGTAGCCTGATCTTACATTCCTCCTACGAATGCCTTTGTTCTATTTTTGACGTTTTGAATTTCCAAGGTTTCAAAGCATGGATAACTGAAGATTGATTGACTTCAGCACAAATGAGTTTCTAAAGAGAAGGTTTATATAGATGTAACCTTACATACATAAAAATTTAACCAACTTCAGAGAATAAATCAACAGAGCATGGCAAGAAAAAGCATGTGAGGTCTCTGCAACTGTAAGAACTTTTAAAAAAATATTGAAAAGAATCATTTTAAATCATAGTTTACTGCATTATTGGTTTATAGTAGGTAGTATGGACTGATTGTGTGCTATTGTTTGCCTCGATGACTAGGTTTTCAGTTTTAATTAGCTTTTGTTTTTCTTTTTTTTTTTTTTTTTAAGATTTTATTTATTTATTTAACAGAGAGAGCAAGAGAACACAAGCAGGGGGAGCAGTAGAAGGAGAGGGAGAAGCAGGCTTCCCGCTGAGCGGGGAGCCCGATGCGGGGCTCGATCCCAGGACCCTGGGA
The DNA here is from genome assembly GCF_964656455.1 of Halichoerus grypus. NCBI lineage: Eukaryota > Metazoa > Chordata > Mammalia > Carnivora > Phocidae > Halichoerus > Halichoerus grypus. Next base: position 110,897,666 of record NC_135715.1, read on the forward strand.
TCATGACCTGAGCCAAAGGCAGACGCTTAACCATCTGAGCCACCCAGGCGCCCCTAGCTTTTGTTTTTCTTAAAGGCTAATTGCTTTCAAAAAAATCGAGGTTTCTTGATTGCCAATGACAAGAGTAATAAGTAATATGGTTACATACTTCTAAAGAAAATTCACAAACCTATCTAATTGTACAGAACTAGATTTCCTTTGCATTTTTTAAAATAAGCTACATATTTTTAAAAGCAGAAAAACACATATTTACTAATAATATTAGTAAAATAAAATGTCTTGTTTTTGGCAAGTGGATCACTGCTAACATATTTTATAAAACATAAACAAACATTTCTGGTTCTACTTGGCTTTAAAATACACTTTATATCTCCATTTCCTTATAACTATCATATCTTTCTGGACTAATGCACTATACTATCTGAATAAATATACTATATATAAAAATGTATTTGGGGCACCTGAGTTACTCAGTCAGTTAACTGTCTGCCTTCAGCTCAGGTCATGATCCCAGGGTCCTGGGATTGAGCCCTGGGTCGGGTTCCACACTTAGCAGTCTGTTTCTCCTACTCCCTCTGCCCCTTCCCCCTGTTCGTGCTCCCTCTCTCTCGCTCTCAAATAAATAAAATCTTTTAAAAACAGTGTTTTTACTGATACCCCCTATTGATATGTATATGCTGTATGGCTTTTTCCTTGTTCAGATCATATCCTGAATTGTATGGTGTCATCAATATTTTCTTATTGTTGTGACTTACTTATACAATGTTTAGGTGGAGGGATAATACTAGGGTGTTGTCATTGTTGTAGAATGCAGATTTTCTTTCTGCAGGGCTAATTGGTTCACAGGTGAAACAGATGATTAACCTCCTTCACATTCTCAGAAGCCATTGGCTAAATTAAACACCTTAGATCCTGCACCAGATTTCATGGACTACTTGCAGGGTGCAAATGTTTTGAGCACCTATTGCATTCTAGGCACTGTTCACAGTAGTGAACAAGACAGACAAAAAGCCCTGTCTGCAGGGCTTCTATTCTCATGGGAGAAGACAGATCATAAATAAGACGAATAAGCAAATTAAGTGGAATATTAGTAAGTACTATGGGGAGAAAGTGAAACAGGGAGGGTAAGGTGCAGGTAGGTGTAGGAGAGTTGCACTTTTAAATAGGCCAGAGATGACTTTCCTAAGAAGGTGATATTTGAACCAAGATTTCAAGGAAGTGAGGAAGCGAGCCCTAGGGTGTGTGTGGGGGAGAAGCACTGCAGGTAAAACAAGGGCCAATGGAAAGGCCCAGGCGTGGGAGTGTGCCTGGCTTCGTCATGGAGGAGCAGGGCCTACAAGAGAGGTGAGCCAGGGAAAGAACCCAAGAAACTCGGTTAGGGTGGTAAGGTGGAATGGATCTTACATCCTCCTGGACCCTCAGAAAGATTTTGGATTTTATTTGCAAGAGAAGGGAAGGAGGGGATGCGAGCAGGGATGGTTGGGATCACACTTAGGATCTAATGAGAGCATTCCGCCGAAGGATGAACTGATGGAGGAGGGCAAAGCTGGGGGCCAAGGGATCATTGACGAGGCTAGTGTAACCATCCACGTGTGAAGAATGTCATCAACTATCTTTAATGTTTCTCCAGTTAACACAGTTGAGAACTTTAGTTCACCGCGCTTATGGAGAAAAGCATTGCGAAGTCACCCAGAGCTCTCCCCGTGACTCCCTTCATGTTTTCCCCTATCACAGAAACGGACACAGGGAAAGCTTCTATCAAACCCTGGGACATTTTGGTAAATATGTAATTATACATGCAGCATCTTCATATCTGTTCAGCAACCAATTAATCTAAACCAGATGTGCGGTGAGCCAGAATATGCTCTGGAGGTTGTCCTGAGAAAGTAAAGGCATACTGATGGAGAGTGCACACCTGCAGTTCTTGCTGCTGGGTGCTGCTTCTGCCGCAGCTGTGACGTCAGCTGCTGAAGGGAAGCCTCTGCTTCCCAAGTCCTCTCTTGCTGATTAAGTAGAGGAACTCTGGGTCAACAAGATCATCTAATCACCTCATTGCAAAGCACAGAACATCAGGAAATGGCATCTTCCTAGAAGAGGTCACTAAACCCCACCTGGTGTTTAACATGATCTGCTTGCTTTCTAGAGAGCTCGAAGCAATCACGGCTGGTTATTTGTAAAAGGAAAGACCCAGAAAATGTAAGAACAGGTAGGAGTATTTGAAAGGTTGTGAGAAAAATGTAACCTTCCTCTACACTTTCAATAAGCCAAGAAAGAGGAGTTTTCACTTTAAGCAAGATCGTGTGCTTAAGACATCTAAAAAAGAGATAAACAAAAATGGTATTGATAAGTCAACAAATGGTTAAAAAAAGAAAGGGTGGAAATCTTGGGATTTAAATTATTTATGAGAATAATCCGGAACCATAGCCAAACAAAGCACTAAACATGGCTTAGATCAAAAGTGGTTTTTTTTTTTTTTTTTATTTCCCTGTTTTGCTGCTTAAGTGCTGAGTGGAAATTTACTTTACAATTGGTAAAATACACATAGGTAGAACATTCTTCTTAAAGATTAAACATTCAATAATTATTATAGATATTGGCAATAATTCCATCTCACCTTGAGGCTTGATTTTTTTCAGATTTCAGTTACGTGCACCCCAATTATTACAACCAGATTTTACTATGAAATCTTTACTTCTATTATTATTTTATTAATAAAGATTTTGTTAACCCATCACCTATATCTCATCATCACTGTTTCTTCTCTTGTATAAAGAAATCCAATCCTGATTTTGTAGAAATCATACAATATCCCAGGTGGAATAGTTCATGTACCTAGTAAGGCAAACAATTTGGGGTGTTTTTCTCTTGGTCAGGATAAACCTGGACTTCCTCCTTTAATGAATAGACCAAGAATATTTTGGTAATGGGATTTTGATAGGCCCACAAGAGACCTTGGTAGTTTAAGCCAGGGGAGAAAACATACCCATATAGAGAAAAGTTGTAAATGGAGATTGTAGATTATGCATTCTCTTATGATGGGAAAGTTAGAAATCTCTTTAGTGCTGGCTACTTCTCCCCTTGATGTAGCCATGGATCCTGAGAATACTCAGCTCTGCTGAATTTCTCTACTTCGGTTAGCAGAAATCACTTGGATTCTGTGTTCTTCCATTTCCTCTTCTAATAAAATAGAATAATAGCATTTTCTTCCACAAATATGAAGGGTGATATAAATGATAATGTTTTATTTTTTAATCTCCAGACAAGATAAATTACTTGAGGGCAAGGAAACACCTATTTCTTTCTTTCTTTCTTATTTTTTTAAAGGAAAAAAAAGAATAAATTAATTTCATTTGAAGAAAGCCAGATGTCCTCAAGATAGGTTCTATCTGCCAAGAGAGTTCTTTAGAAATTCTCAGATGAGTCAAAATTCCAAGGTTTTTTCCCATGTTGGCTGTGTGGTTCTTTGAGTTAGGTCAGAGTGATAAGGCGTCTCTCCCTAAAATGTTCCTATAATACTCTCAATTGTCAGTTGATTCCCTGAATCCAAAGTCTTATCCCAATAAGTCACTTTATTTCCCCCTGATTCCTGAGCAGAGCCATTAACTAAACAATGAAGGGAACAATATTTGTATGGACGCTGATTGATTCAAATCCTAATTGGTAATATTTGTGTTCAGTAGTTTCCTTCAATATATGTTCTATTATACTTAACTGGTCTCCTGTCTAGGATATCAGACATCATGCATTTGGGCGATATTTGTTATACTTTGTTTAATTGTCTTTTATAGATTATCAATAGAGCATTTAAAAGAGATGAATGAGCAATGTATGCAGAGTGCTGCTCCGTTACTGAATGGGTGTGTATTATATTCTCCTTGGTCAAATTTCCCAGAGACCCTTCTCTGAAGTAGTCGTTTAAATGATAGTGATCTTTGGATGATGCCGTTAGGATTAGATAATAAGAGTATGACTCATAAACATGTCATTTAAACATGGGAACAAGTAACTAGAACCGCTCTTTTTAGCCAAAAACCTCTCATTTTTATGGGTTTTCCACCCCCACACAAATGGAATACACCTCCCGTCTTTAAACTGGCAGGTTTTCTTAGAAAAATGACCCATTCTATGATGAAGAATACCTAAATCCCACAAGTTTAAGAAGCAGCCTGTTATTACTCTTCCTGTTCGGCTCATGAAAAGCAGAAGTATGTGAGAACCAGACCCAACCTGTAATTTGGTAGCCAAACAACAGATCTGTGCTGTCACAGGAAAAATAAAAATATAGCTCTACTTTGGTATTCTTGGCTGGTATGTCCCGGAGGAGTGAAACCTTGCTTGAGTTTTCTCTCTTCTAGAACAATGTTCTTGTCTGCCGCTAGATTCCCACTGAAGAAGCTTGAGCACATGGAGAGTTTGATGTTTGCTTCCATTCCAAGGACTCAGATTGAGGAGTATATGGTTTGTGTTTTCTCTGTTATATATAAGGCTTTCCTCTACTAATGCACACGCTTTCTCCTAAGTACAGTTTAGGATCGAACTGTTTTAGGCTATACATATAATTTTTTCTCTCTATGCAAGTGATAAAAGATAAACTGAGGCACATTAACATTTCCAAAAGTTTCTTTGAGTGTATGTCAATTCAAATCTGACAGTGCCAAACCTAAGGTGGTTAGGAGTGCTCCACCGAGGGGAGCTAGGAGAGAGATTTTTACAGACCTGGTGAAACGCAAGATGAGGAAATGATTGGATTGGCTGTGGCTTAAACAGGTGCCTTATTTGGGAAAACCTATCTGGCTATTTGTGATTGGTTGTTCTTAACTGTCATTTTTGTGGATTCAGGTGCATGGCTCTAGCCTGGGTTTTGGTTTGCTCTCATGGGCTGCCAAAGTGTTAGAGCCCTCTCTGTCTAATGGCCTTCCTGTTTAATTACCTTAGCACAAGAGACATAGTTATCTCACTACTGAAGTGTTCAGAGGTCCTCACATCCAGGAGTGACTACAACCTGCTTAAAAACGGCAGATCTTCCCAGTGCAGTCCATACTGCAATAAGAAGGAAGTTGATGTTAGTCTTTGTTTTATCAATACCACTGGCACATGTTGACCCTTTTGAGTAAGATAATATATTTAGGTCTATAATTTTCACAATGGGAAACTATATGTGTATGAGTGTGTGTGTGTGTTTATGTATATATACTCTCACATATATACATACATACTTACACATACATATACACAGAGAAATATACACATATGAATGAAAAATATATATGTGTATATAATTTAACAGAGGATTTTCATATTTGTCTTGGTCCCGATAAAAACAGCAACAAAAATAATGAAGACAGTGTTATCATTCTATAGCTGTCATTGAAGACAAGATTTTTGTCATAGGTCAGTGAGGAAAGGGGAATTTGACACAGTTGTAAGAGAAATAGCTTTTAATCCACACGGATTCCCCAAAGCACAAATCATTCCACCAAAATGCTGGGAATCCGAAGCTCAAAGACAGGCTCAGTACCTTGACAATAGGCGTCTTGCCTTCTTTATCTAGTACATGAGGTGGGGTCAAATCAGTGATTTGATTTCTAGGCCAGTGAGTTTCCCTTATTCCAGGTTGCCTTGTAGCCTGAGGTGTTTAGATCCCAGGTGTTACTAGTTTCTTACTTCCTCAGTGTTCAATTCCACTGCCTTTATATTGAGTAATGTGTATATACTAATAGAACTTGACACTCTGAAAAAATGCGCAAAATTGCTTCCATCATTAAATGGAATCCAATCAACATCATGATAAAATTTTGTGTGCAGTAGGCATTTATAAGGCAGTATCTCAAGATAGATATTAACGTATTTTCCTGGTAGATGAAAAATCTAAAGAATCTTTTGGTGGGCTCATTTGTTATGGGAAGAAATAAAATGTTACTAATTGCTGTGAGCCTCTGTATTTAAAATATGTGTGGTAAGATGAGCCAAAAGCTAGATTTTTCTATTCTTTCCCTAGCCTCACCCTAAATTGGTAGAGTTAACCTCTGTGTTTCTGAAGGGCTGAGTTGCCATTATTTCCTTGTTCACCTCTAGGACAGGGGAGGGGGAGGATGAGAAGTACAAGACTTTCATGTTCTAGGACAATTGAAGGGGATTATTGAGAGTGCTTTGAGTTGACGAGGCTGTGTTTCAAGGGCATTTGGAAAAGAGGAGTGTTTTAAGGGTGTTGAAAGTCTTTCTGAGGCTAGGGGGTAGACTTTATATTTCCTCAACCCCTGCACTGGTAGGTAGTTTTAACTCTAAGAGATGCCAGTATCACTCTTGAAGGGGTTTAGGGCTTCTGAAGGTGGGGGCAAAACAGTAGTAGTCATGGCCATGAGGGTCACCATGAAAGGTGCCTGTGCCCAGCAGAGAAGGCTCCTCATGGTCTCACCCAGTGTACATAACGGCAAAGTCCCGTGTACACTGATGGCCAGAGTGCCCTGCTCCAAATGTTCTGGAATGACCCAAGAGGAAATCGTGACTAAATCACAACTTCCTTTCTAAAAGACAGGAGGGAATTCTGAGCACATTGTTTGATGAGTAAGAAATGTTAAAAAATGAAATAAATATGGACCAAATTTCATTCACATGACAGAAAACCTAGCCCACTCAGATGGGTTCTTTCCCTTTTTTTTGTCTATGTGCATACCCTTCTTTCAAACTTTGAGGTGAGAAAGATGAGTTGAAAAAAAAGAAAAGAAAAACCATGAAAGTTATTTACTGGCATCTCACCCAGGAATGAGTGATGAATAGAGCCTGGAAACAACTTTAAAAGCCATTTTCTTTGCTCATGTGAGGTCACGAGGTTGCTCCGTGCAACTCTCTGGGCACTAGAATGAATGAAAATGGCACAAAACACACCCAAGGTCTATCATTGATTTAAAGTGATTGATGGCTGGTCTTGTCTGATTGTGCTATATTGTCAAACTATCCATCATTCCAAACAAACCCTATACTCCATAGTCTAATATACAGTTACATGTGGCCAAAGAGTTGAGGAGTTATTATTATTTTTTTCCCCAGAGAGTAGTTGGTGGTGAGTTGGGGTGGGGGGAGGAGAGAAAACATGTTGCTTCCTATTACAAAACTATAAAATCGTGTCTGTTAAGAAGAAAGTGCTCCGATGACACATGCTACATTCTTGTTAAGTTTATGTAGGAGTGTGTTCATTTCCATTGAGCAAACCATATTTTCCACATTTCCCACTCTTTCCTCAATCTGTGTCTTCCCAAGCTTTTTCACAAGACCTAGTATTTGTCCTACTTAGGAAGTCAGCTGTTCCTAATTCCTAGACCAATCCTGGTTTGAGACAGGAAGTTCATTTTTTTAGAACACCTAAAAAATTAGTATAAGTGTATTTCCTACTCATTACCCAAAACATAGAAGATAAAGAAAAGTATAAAAAAATAAAAGAAACACATTTATCCCCTATCATCCCACATCTTAAAGCATATCTCCACACTTCCATGAGGTTTCCTAAGTGTTGTTATTTATATCTAGTCAGCTATGATTACATCTTTTCCCCCTTCAATATAAAAGTAAGATCACACTATATATGCAGTTTTGTGTCCTTTTATTCCCACACAATGTTATATCTTGAGCATTTTAGCCAGGTCATTGCAAAACCTTCCGATGCGTGATTCTTGGGGCAGACAGGGAGTATTAGCCTCTCCTGACTCACTCTTTCGGGTTAGTAGGACTGTGTAGGGGTGCACTGCTAGAGCACGAGGGGTGATCCCACCCAGTCTGAGTCACCATTGCAGCTTATCTCACCCATGACATGGCATCTCCTGCTTACCTCTAGGCTCTAAGGTTGAGCCCAGAATCTAGCTTGCCCCTTAAACCCTGAAGTGCCTTCAGTCATATAAAAATCTCAGGTCAAATTCTCTCTAAGTGCCATAGTCCCTAGATCTTGGCTTTTCCTTAGTCATCATTCAGGTCCCTATCTTTACACAGTAATGGAGACCAGACTTTGCTTTTGTGTGAACTTGTACTTCTTGAACCTAGAGAGGAATGACGTTCTGGCTCAAAAATGAGTACCACTAGCTTAGATCCCACCCCATCCATCCCTGCTTCCCTGATGCTACATTATTACTATCTCTTGGCAAGTTCCACTGCATCTTGGACCCTGGGACTAAGGCTGTATCATGAATATGTGTAGCTATATTCTACAGGAAAACTTGTTTTTCCTGCTGTTAACCTCAGCAAGGCCTTTTATCATCAGGAGCTCCTAAGTCCTACAGAAAGACTGGTGGCTTCAGTAGCTGTAAGCTAGTTGGGTGAAGGAATTGCTCTAGGGGGCAGCTGGGTGGCTCAGCCGGTTAAGTGTCTGCCTTCAGCTCAGGTCATGATCCCAGGGTCCTGGGATAGAGTCTGGCATCAGGCTCCCTGCTCAGCGGGGAGCCTGCTTCTCCCTCTCCTGCTGCCCCTGCTTATGTGTTCTCTCTCTCTCTCTCAAATAAATAAATAAAATTAAAAAAAAAATTGTTCTAGGCTTCTCTTCCTATCATTCTCTTCAAAACTTTACCCCCAACTGGTTGGGTTTTTGTTTGTTTGCTTTGTTTTGTTTTGTTTTGGCACCTGGATTTTCCCTTCTTGAGAAGCTCTTTCAAAGTGACATTTCATCTGGGTGGTTTATATGAATTTGGGAGTTCAACTTTGTCTTGGCTCATTGCATTAAGCCAGTGGTTCTCAACCGGGTGTGATTTTTGGCCCACCGGGGATGGGATCTATTGGCAATGTCTGGAGATATTTTTGGTTGTCATAACTAGAGGAATGCTACTGGCATCTAGTGAGTAGAGGCCAGGGATGCTGTTAAATATCCTACAAGGTATAGGACTTGTCCACATGACAAAGAATTAACTGTCCCCAAATGTGAATAGTGCCAACTTTGAGAAACCCTGCCTTAAGCTGTCCACATCATGGCCCATAAGATTATGAGGCCATACCCAACTCTGGCTCAAGGCATGCTGTGCCTCCCCTTTCTTGAAGATATACTCAACGCCCCTCCAACCTGCCTAACTTACCACTAGTAGGTAATGTAATACTTGGTTCTGAATCCTCTATGTTGAAAAGACACTGTCAATGAATTCTGAACCCTGCATCAATATATGAAAGGCACTAAGCTAAACACTTTGAATAAGACATGTTCTTCATGCTCTAGTACTTTTTAGGCTAACATGGAAAATAAAATGTGTTCATAGATGACTACATAAATCCATATCAGTATATTATGACATGAATCTGTCCAAATAATTAATTACATGGAATATGGCTATTGCTGGCCACTTCCCTGCCTCCTAATTCCCAGGGATATCTTCAATTCTGGATAAGCACTCACAAAAAATATCTGAATAAAACCAAATTGACATGCAGAAATAATGCATCAAACCCACCAAGTCAGTAATTTTGTATGGAAGCCAAAATTTTTCTGTTGCCAAAATTCTTATCTGACAATATCCTTCACCTCACCTAATAACTCCTATGTTCTGATGAATAGGAAAATGTAAAAAAGAAATGGTTCCTCCTTCAGTACAATGCATTTCTAGTCTCCATGACCATCTTCCTCCTCATTGCTCTTGGTTTTTCCTTTACTTGTCTATTTTAGCTGAACCCAGAGAGGCTTATCTGTTCAATCAGTTCTAAGCTTTTCTGTCAAACTCTCTGCCCTTGATATACTTTCAATGTCATGTCTCCTTGGTATTTAGTTTTTCTCTTTTTCCTTTCTTTTTTGTCTCCTCAACATTTTACTATAAAAAATTTCAGACATAAAAATAAGTTGCAAGGACTATACAGTGAACACCTATATACACACCATGTAGATTCTACAATGATGCTCTGTTTGCTTTATCGCATATCTGTTATCCATCTATCCACTTTCCTTTTTGATGAGTTTCAAATTACACCCTAGTGATCAGTACACTTCACCTTTAAAGACTTCAACATACATATCATTGCTAGAATTTACATCTAGTATGTCCAGTATATCTGTTCACACATTTTTATGCTAAAACTTATGTACAGTGAAATGCACAAATCTTAGGTGTACTATTTAATGAGTTTTGACAAATGCATACACCAGTGTCACCCAAACCAGAAAGAGATTTTTTTGTTAAGAACAAAGCTGATCTCCTTACCCACTAAGTCTGACCTCAGTTCCATGTGTGAGCAAATTTAATGCAACATACTCTACTGTAGTGATTCATATATCTAGAACCATCTGAGAAGTTGTTTTAGAAACAAATTCCTCTATTTAGACCCTAATTCAGGAGGTCCACATTAGGGCCCAGAAATCTGTGAGTCTTAAAAACCCTCCAGGTGATTCTGGTAATTAGCTAATTTTGAAAATCTCTGTCCTAAGGTAGTGTGACCCAAACTTGTCTGATAACACTCACCTAAGGGGTGCTTGTTAAATCCTAGGCCTGATTCAGTAGATGTGGTTAGGATTCATGTATGGTCATTTTATTGTTTTGGTCTTTCTTTCTCTCTCTCTCTCTCTCCTTTCTTTCTTTCTTTCTTTTTCTTTCTTTCTTTCTTTCTTTCTTTCTTTCTTTCTTTCTTTCTTTTTCTTTCTTTTTTCTTTCTTTCTTTCTTCTTCTTTCATTAATCATGTATGTGCTGAGTGCCTACTGTATGTCAGGTACCTGGACATTTCGAGGCTTTGGGCAAGTGTGGGAATCACTCTATCAAACATCAAAATAATGTCAAGGTTGGAGATAGAGCATGACCTGGAAATTTGGGGCGGTAGCTTTAATCATCACTTCTCTCCTAGCCCCTTCTCTGCCTTCCACAAATGCTGCTGTAGTCAAGTGTATAATGTAGGCAATGCATCTAAGAAATGAAATCTTACCCCGAGTCATCCACCACTCAGCCACTAGCTGGGAGATTGAGTTAGGAGAAAGGAATTCTACTGTCAGGTTATAGAGGCATAATCCTGGAGCCTCTGGCCACATCCACAGTCTCAATATTTTCCGACTTTTTGAAGTGCCTTGTGTCCATAATAAATTCATGGGCCATATAACCTCTTGGACCCCTGAAAAAGACTGTAGTGTTTTTCTAATCACTTGGCCATGTAGTTGACATTAATATAGCAATTTCCATGATCTGCTTAAAGTCCTTGCCTCCCATCATCTTAATATAAGCCCATGAAATGGGCAACATTGACCTAGAGCCCCATGTGGCTGGACTGGTGGTATCCATAGGCTAGGTGTCTTCACTTGGACTTACTTAAATGATGGATAACTGGGCAGAAAAGTTGCAAGATACCTCTTTACTCTGATGGGCCCCTTGTCTGGGCTGCCTCTTGTGTGGGTAATACAGAAGGGCATGTGGATCCTTCCAGCACCTCTACGTATTCACCAACTCAGAAGCACTGGCATTTATTTTACATTAAGGATAAAGATGAGAACTACTGTGGGAGAACAGAGCAGAGGATTTTACATCTATCTGAGATTTAAGGCACTGATGGTGGAGGTGGCACTGGATAGAAGACTATTCTAGTAGAAAGGACATAAGACATGTGCAAAGGCATCCTCGCAGAGAAGTACATGACACACTTGCAAATGAAAAGTTATATGTTTTGATTGGAGTGTAGTGGATGTGAGAAGGATCAATGAGTAGAGAGTCTGGAAATGGAGATTTGGGCCAGATTATAGCAGGCTTTGAATTTTAAAGCTGAGTTTAGGCTTTATTTTATGGGCAATAAGGACCCATTCAGCTGAGTGTGTTATAATTAAAGCTGCACTATAGCAAAATTACTTTGGCAGCAGCCTGGAGGATAAGCAGCAGCATGGACTAAAGACTCAGACCAAATCTGTGTGCTAGACCTGCCAGGTATTAGCTGAGTGAACTGGAGTGAGAGATCACCAAATCTTTCCTCACCCATTTCCTCATTTATAAAATGGGTAGGGCAATACTTACCCTACAGGGCTCTGACACCGATTTGACATATTGAATTTATTTTTTATTTATTTTTTTTTTAAAGATTTTATTTATTTATTTGATAGAGAGAGAGACAGCGAGAGAGGGAACACAAGCAGGGGGAGTGGGAAAGGGAGAAGCAGGCTTCCTGCCGAGCCGGGAGCCCGATGTGGGACTCGATCCCGGGACTCCAGGATCATGACCTGAGCCGAAGGCAGTCGCTTAACCAACTGAGCCACCCAGGCGCCCCTTGACATATTGAATTTAAAAGACCAGTACCAAGCCTGGCATATTCAGGCACAGAATTTAGTTCTTCAGCAAGTTATTTTTGGTAACATCAATTATATTAGTAGATAAGGAACAAATGACAATTGTCATATAACTCTTCATGGTAGGTACTACATCAGGTATTATATATTATCCCTATTTTAAAAACTAAGAAACTGAGATCCAGAGAGACTAAGTAATTGCCTAAGTGCCCATAACTACTAAGTAGCTGAACCATGCATTAATACCAGGCATTCTGGCTCCAGAATCAGGGAGCATTATCTCTATATTATACCGAAAGGACTTAGTATCCTAGAAGAATTTCTAGATAACTCAGCTTTGCTGAAGGACTGTTCAGGCATAGTGGTCTACTGTGGAGAACTATGAAGATGTAGAATGTCAATGACTTCCTACAAATTTTAGTCAACAAATTAAGATGTTTATCCTTATTTTCTTTAAATCAATTCAAATCCAACAAAGCTGTTGTTCTACCACGGGTTCTAGGTAAAGTTAAAATGTTGGGGAATTCCTCCAGGCATTAGTCATAAATCCATATTACATATTACTGAGGATCCATTTGTATCAGCTTATACAGGTACCTGTGGGTCTAATGACTCTACAGCTCCCAGGGTCTCTAGAGGCAGGAGAAAGTTGGAGATTCTGGGAGTCCAAGCTGCACATCCAGTATCTTTAGTTGGTCACATCCCTGCTATAATGTATTGGCCCCTCCCTAGGACTATGCCATAAACTATGCCTGATTCACCTACTCTCTCCCCAGTTCAGGGAAGTCTCTCTTTACTTACTGCCGCATTTGGAGGAATTCTCTTCCTTCTCCTCCCTTATCATGAAACCAAAGATAGTTTTTCAGTGAGTTTTGGCTTTTACAAATAAGAGAAAAATGCCTCCACTTTTAGAATTGCAAAAATACTCATGACAACATTTAACAAGAGATTGACTCAGGAATTGAAAGCCCTCTTACAAGGAAAAACCCAAACCCAGATGACTTTACTAATGAATTCTACCATTTATAAGAACTAGTGCCATTTTTTGATGAACTCGTCAATAAATTAGAAAAGGAGAGAATACTCCCCAACTCATTCTAAAAGGACAGTATTACCCTGACAGGAAAACCAAAGACATCACAAGTAAACTGCAGAACAAATACAGTGTTTCTTATAGAAGCAAAACTTCTCAATAAAATCCTGCAAGCTATATCCAGAACCATATAGAAAGGATTATATACCTGAACAAGTGAGATTTATCCCAGGAATACAAGGAATGGTTTAACTTCGCAAAAAATCAGCTAATAGAATATGCAGTGCCAATGGAATGAAGGACAAAACTACATGATCATCTCAAAAGATGCAGAAAAAGCATTTGACAAAATCCAACATTTTGTCATGATAAAAGCACCAAATAAACTGGGAATTGAAGGAATCTTCCTCAACATCTATGAAAAGACCCATTAGCTACCATTATACTTAATGATGAAAGACTGAATGTTTTCCCCCCTAAGATCAAGACAAAGATGTTACTCTTGCCACGTACATTTAACACTTTGCTGGAGGTTCTAGCCAGGGTAATTGGCAAGAAAAAGAAATAAAAGACATCCTGAATGGAGAAGAAAAATTGAAGCTTTCTGTATTTGTAGCAGCCATGGTCTTACATATAGAAAATCCTAAAGAATCCACTAAAAAACTGAGAGCCAATAAATGAGTTCAGCAAGGGTATAAGATCAAAATACAAAATTCAATTATATTTCTATATACTAGCAATGAACAATCTGAAAACAAAATTAAGAAAGCAATTCCATGAAAAAGTATAATATACTTAGGAGTAAATTCAGCAAACTAGGTGCAAAATTTATACTCTTAAAACTAAAAAAAAACTTGTTGAAAGAACTTAAAGATGATTTCAATTAATGGGAAGACATCTGATGTTTATGGGCCACCATATTTAATATTGTTAAGATGGCAGTATTTCCCAAATTGATCCATAGATTCAACACAATCCTTATCAAAACCTGAATTGGTTTTTCTGCAGAACTTGACATGCTGTCCTAAAATTGATTTAAGGGACCTAGAATAGTCAAAATAATCTCAGAAGAGAAGAACAAAGTTGAAGGACTCACAATCCCTGTTTTAAAAACTTAGTATAAAGCTATAGTAAACAAGATAGTTTGGTGCTGGCATAAGGACAAACATACAGATAAATGGAATAATTGAAATTCCATAAATAAACCTTCAAGAAAAAGGGGGAGAGAAAAACACAGAGCAAAATCCAAATTTCTATCTTAAGAGAAATAATTCAATATATTATCTGTCTATCCTGCTATAATATTGGTTTTCATGATTCCCTATGAAATCATTTTAGAATGACTATAATTGATTGAAATGAATATTTTCCAATTGAAGTTTGAAAATTGAATCTTTTTGTCACTGCAGAGAAAACGGTATTTCTCTTTTCCATTCCATGACATTATTCCCTATCCACCTGCCTCACCCACAGGCCCATTTCCTCACCCCCAACCCAATGGCCAACCACCCAGTGAACTCTCTGGAAAGGACAAACACTAGCTGATTTAAATACACGCTGAGATATAAACTATTCATATCCCAAATTTTCCTGAGGCACAAAGGCGCTTGGAGGGTTAGTGAGCCAGAGTATTCCAAAAACATTTCTGTGACCTCTGAAGACAGACCCAGCCAAATTACCAGGTCGCCTAGGATCAGGATTTAGAGCAAGGTGGCCAACTTGGTAAGAGAGACTGCCTAATCTCCAGTAATAAAACTATGGTTCAGTCCTTAGAGTTACTATAAAGTAGCAATTGTTTTGAAAATTGTGTTAAGGGACGCCTGGGTGGCTCAGTTGGTTAAGCGGCTGCCTTCGGCTCAGGTCATGATCCCAGTGTCTTGGGATCGAGCCCACATCCGGCTCCCTGCTCAGCGGAGAGCCTGCTTCTCCCTCTCCCTCTGCCTGCCGCTCCCCCTGCTTGTTCTCTCTCTCTGACAAATAAATAAATAAAATCTTTAAAAAAAAAAATCTCTTTGAAATTCTTAAAAAAAAA